>NC_090026.1:133971918-134271918 GCF_037176765.1 Anolis sagrei
TTTCCCTCCCCACCTCCTTCCTTCCTTCCTCCCTTCTTTCCTTCTTTCCTTCCCTCCCTCCTTCCTTCCTTCCTTCTTTCCCTCCCCACCTCCTTCCTTCCTTCCTTCCTTCCTTCCTTCCTTCCTTCCATCCTTCCTTCCTTCCCTCCCCACCTCCTTCCTCCCCTCCTCACCTCCTTCCTTTCTTCCTTCCTTCCCCACCTTCTGCCTCTCTTCCTTCCTTCCTTCTTTGATGCAAAGCAAGCAGGTTGTGTGTATGTGTGTGTGTGAGATGAAATCATGGGGCCAACAGACCCCCAACTAACCCACTTGCCACCTTCTGGAACAGGGCTGTTGGGGGTTATTAGTAAAGTAAAGGTTGTCCCCTGACCTTAAGTCCGGTCGAGTCTGACTCTGGGTCTCTGCTGCTCATCTCCATTTCTAAGCTGAAGAGCCGGCGTTGCCCTTAGACACCTCCACGGTCATGTGGCCAGCATGGAGCACGGTTACCTTCCTGCAGAAGCGGAACCTATTGATCTACTCACTTTGGCATGTTTTCGAATTGCTAGGTTGGCAGTAGCTGGTCCTAACAGCAGGAGCTCTCGGCGACTTCCTTGAGGGGAGGGGGCTTTCTCCAGAGAGGGGTGGGGGGGTCCCGTGCGCCCCCTCTTCTCTTCTCTCCCCCCCCCCCCCCGGCTGGGATGCCTGCTATTGGAGGGCGCCCTCGAAGCGGAGGAGGAGGAAGCGCCGGAGGGGTGGGGGGAGTCCGAGGCGGGGCAGGAGGGGCGGGAGGGGGCGTCCTTGGAGGGCGGCGCGGAGGGCCAGGCGGGAGAGGTGGCGCAGGGCGCGCGGGGAGCCCCCCAGCCCCCACAGGGACTCGAAGAAGCGCCGGTCACGCTGCGGAGAAAGAGGGGAGGAGAAAGAGGGGCAGGCGTGAGGACGAAGGTGGGGTCCGCCCCTTGGACCCCCCCCTCCCCTCCCACTCCCCCCCCCCCCCATGCTCACCTGCTGCACCTCCTCGGGCACGGCCTCCCTCCACTCCTCGGTGACGGGGACGCGCTCGTAGGTGTTGAGCAGCGCCTCCAGGGCACGCGGGCACGCGCAGCAATGGCGGACCACCTGCCCAAATGGGGGGGGGGGGGGGAGAGGGGGCCGGAGAGAGAGACAATTAACCGCCCCGAGTCACCTCTGGGCTGAGACGGCCAGTATATAAATATAGTCAATCAATCAATCAATCAATCAATCAATCAATAAAATTGGGAAGCGGGAAGGGAGAGAGAGAGAGGACCCCTCGGGAGACCCCCCTCAGCCCCCTCTCCGCCCTTCCTTCTCCCGGGGGAGTGGGGGGGGACTTGCAGCAAACACACTCAGGGAGAGAATCCAAAGTTGAAAAGCCTTTGCTGTGAGTTTTCCGGACTGCCTGGTCATGTTCCGGAAGCACTCTCTCCTGACATTTCACCCACATCTATGGCTGGCATCCTCAGAGGTTGTGAGGTCTGTTGGAAACTGCACAATTGAGGGTACTATCCCTGTGGAATAGTATCCAGGGTGGGAGAAAGAACTCTTCTGTGTTAGAGGCAAAACAAATCATCATAGAATTAGCATAGAATGGCCTTGCAACTTCAGAGCCTGGCTGCATCCTGCTGGGGGAATCCGCTGTTGAGAAGCATTAGCTGGCCCTGATTGTTTCCTGTCTGGATTTCCCCTGTTTCCTGAGTCAGTAGTGGAGATGTTGCAATTGGCCAGCTTGATTAGCATTTAATGGCCTTGCAGATTTGGGGTGGAACAGGATTTTTCTTAAAATCCCTAAAATCAGGACAGTCCACTCGGGGAGATTGGGCAGGGTACTATTATTATATATTATTATACTATATATTATATATAGTATAATATATATTACTATACATTATCATCATCATCATCATTACATAATTATTATCTGGGCCAGCTTTTTTTTCATGTCAGGAGTGACTTGAGAAACTTGAGGGCCAGCTAACACCTCCCAACAAAGGATTCCCCCAGGCAGGAAGCTCCAGGCATTGAAGCTGCAAGACTATTCTGTGCTAATCAAGCTGGCCCATGGCAATATTCACACTTGTTTCCAACAGACAATTCTTCCTTCCTTTCTTTCTCCCACCCTGGACATCACTCCACAGGGATATCAACCCCACTTGCCTAGTTTTTCTTCTACTACTACTATTTCTACTATTACTATTATTACAACTATTATTATCAATAAAGAACCACACTCAACACCAGGGAAATTCCAGACAAGAAACAATCAGGGCCAGCTTTTTTTGTGTGTCAGGAGCAACTTGAGAAACATGAGAAACTTGAGAACCAGCTAACACCTCCCAATAAAGGATTTTTTTTTTCCAGGCAGCAGGCACCCAGGTTTTGAAGCTGTAAGGCTATTCAATGCTAATCAAGCTGGCCAATTGCAATGTTCACCCTTGCCTCCAATAGTCAATATTTCTTTCTCCCACCCAGGACATCATTCCGCAGAGATATATATAGTCCACTTGACTCATTTCCAACAGACCTCAATTCAGATACCCTCACTGATTGACTTTGCAGCTGCAAGGCCATTCCATGCTAATCAAGGTGGACAATTTCAATATTCACACCTGTCTCCAATAGATGAGTTCTTTCTCCCACCCAGGACATCATTCCACAGAGATATATACAGTCCACTTGACTCATTTCCAACAGAGCTCAATGCAGATACCCTCACTGATTGATTTTGCAGTTTCAAGGCCGTTCAATGCTAATCAAGGTGGCCAAGGGCAACATTCACAGTTCAAGGTGGCCAATTGCAACATTCAGACCTGCCTCCAATAGACAAGAGTTCTTTCTCTCACCCAGGATATCATTCCACAGAGATATAAACAGTCCAATTGACTCATTTCCAACAGACCTCTATGGAGATGCCCTCACTGATTGACTTTGCAACTGTAAGTCCATTCAATGCTAATCAAGGTGGTCAAGGGCAACATTCACACCTGCCTCCAATAGACAATAGTTCTTTCTCCCACTCAGGACATCATTCCACAGAGATATATACAGTCCACTTGACTCATTTACAACAGAGCTCTATGGAGATAACCTCACTGATTGGCTTTGCAACTGCAAGGCCATTCAATGCTAATCAAGGTGGACGATTGCAACATTCCCACTTGCTTCAAGCAGGCGTGGGTTCTTTCTCCCACCCGGGACATCATTCCACAGAGATATATGTATATCAACCCCACTGGCCTAGCTTCCAACAGACCTCACGACCTCGGAGGATGCCTGTCAACAAGCAAGGGTTCTTTCTCCCACCCGGGACATCATTCCACGGGGATATATATCAACCTCACTTTCCTACTTTCCAACAGACCTCTCAACCTCGGAGGATGCCTGTCACGGGTGTGGGCGAAAGGGACGCCCCCCCCCCCCCTCGGGGAGATGGGGCAGATCAGGCTTCTGGACCGTGGCCAGGCAGCCCGGAAAACTCGCAGCAGCCTTGCGTGTCGTGGCGCATCAGAGAATACATAGCAAACCTCCCACCCGCGCCGCCCTGGGACACCCCCTCCCTCCCTCCCCACAGTGGGAACCAAGCCATGGAGAGGTTAATTCCCGCGGGAAGCCCCCCTCCCCCCATTCCCCCCACCCACCTTGAGGAGAGCCCCCGGCCAGACGCGGACGGCGCCGTGGTTGAGGAGGAGGCGCACCACCAGCTCGGGCCGGACATCCCCGGCGGGGTGGGGGTCTTCGGGGTCATCGGGGCCCTCGTGGGGGGCGTGGGGGGCGGCGGCGGCCTGGAGGGCGAGGTGGAGCGGGGTGCCCCCCCCCGTAGGCCATGAGGTTGGCGCTGGCCCCGCGCTCCAGCAGCAGCGACACCGCGCGGTGGTCGCCGGCCTTGCAGGCGCAGTGCAGCGGGCGCGTCCGGTCCTGGTCCCACGCCTCCACGCGCGCCCCCGCCGACACCAGCAGCCGGCACACCGCCCACCGACCCTCGCCCTCGCCCACGGCCCCGCCCCGGAGGGGCCCGGCCGAGCAGGCGGCGTGCAGAGGGGTCCGCCCGGCGGCGTCGCGGGCCTCCAGGAGCGCCCCGTGGGAGAGGAAGAGCCGCGCGTGGGCCGCCAGGCCCAGCCGCGCCGCCACGTGCAGGGGGGTCTCGCCCTCGCTTTCGCCCTCCTCGGGGGCCTCGTTCACCACCGCGCCGTGGGACAGAAGCAGGCGCGCGCACCTGCCGGGAGAAGAAGCAGAAGGGTCGCAGGAGACTCGCGTGGGAAGAGAGAGACCACCAGAGACCCCCACCCAGCGCAACCTTCATCATTCAGCCAGACCATCAAAGTATCCCGGACAGAAAGCTACCCTGCCCCTGTTTCAAAGCCTCCAAGGAAGGTGCTTCCACCTGACTCCTGAGGCAGAGAGTTCCACTGCTGAACACTTAGGAAGTTCTTCCTAATGTTCGGATGGCCTCCCACTCTCCCCCTTTCCCACCCCAAAGGCCTGGAAATGCATCGAGTGACTCATCCCTCCTGACTGCCCCGACAGATAGCCACCCAGCCTCTGTTTCAAAGCTTCCACCTGACTCCTGAGGCAGAGAGTTCCACTGCTGAACACTTAGGAAGTTCTTCCTAATGTTCGGATGGCCTCCCACTCTCCCCCTTTCCCACCCCAAAGGCCTGGAAATGCATCGAGTGACTCATCCCTCCTGACTGCCCCGACAGATAGCCACCCAGCCTCTGTTTCAAAGCTTCCACCTGACTCCTGAGGCAGAGAGTTCCACTGCTGAACACTTAGGAAGTTCTTCCTAATGTTCGGATGGCCTCCCACTCTCCCCCTTTCCCACCCCAAAGGCCTGGAAATGCATCGAGTGACTCATCCCTCCTGACTGCCCCGACAGATAGCCACCCAGCCTCTGTTTCAAAGCTTCCACCTGACTCCTGAGGCAGAGAGTTCCACTGCTGAACAGTTAGGAAGTTCTTCCTAATGTTGGGATGGCCTCCCACTCTCCCCCTTTCCCATCCCAAAGGCTTGGAAATGCATCGTGACTGTCACTCATCCCTCCTGACTGCCCCGACAGATAGCCACCCTGCCTTTGTTTCAAAGCCTCCAAGGAAGGAGCTTCCACCGGACTCCTGAGGCAGAGAGTTCCACTGCTGAACACTTAGGAAGTTCTTCCTTATGTTCGGATGGCCGCCCACTCTCCAACTTTCCCATCCCAAAGGCCTGGAAATCACTGTCACACATCCCTCCTAACATGGGCCCTCCCTCCCTCCAGACTCCCACTCCCACCCTTCCTCACAGCCTCAAGATCCTTCCTGTCCCTTTTCCGTTTCCTTTTCCGCTTAAGCGGCCGGGGAAGGGGGACGGAAGGGGGCTGAGGATGTGAGGAAGGGTGGGAGTGGGAGACCAAAACTCCTGGAGGGGGGAAAGAGGGCCCAAGTTGGCCCGTGGCGAGTCAGGAGAAGCACCATCCAAGCTCCCCGCATCGATGGCCAGCCACCCAGCCTCTGTTTCCAAAGCCTCCAAGGAAAAAGTTTCCACCTGACTCCTGAGGCAGAGGGTTCCTCAGCTGAACACCCCTTCCAACACTTCTGACAGTCGAGATCTTCCTAATATTCGGATGACCTTCCAGTCTAACTTCCCCCCCCCCCCCCAAAAGGCCTGGAAATGCAGAAGTGGAGTGGGGTGCGCCCGTCGGGCTGGGGTGGGGGGCTCGTGGGTCTGCGCCGTTGCATCGCAGAAACCTCGCGTGGGACGAGACAGGCCCTCCAAGACCACCCACCGCAACCCCCTGCGAGGCAGAAGAGGTACCATCCAAGCTCCCCACACCGATGGCCAGCCAATCCGCCTCTGTCCTAAGCCTCCAAGGAAGGAGCTTCCACCGGACTCCTGAGGCAGAGAGTTCCTCAGCTGAACAGCCCTTCCAACACTTCTCACACTCGAGAAGCTCTTCCTAGTGTTCGGATGGCCTCCCAGTCTGCTTGGGCCCTCCCTCCAGGTGTTTTGGACCTAACTCCGGCCTCAGGCCCTGTTCTCCACCCCCCTCCCCTCCACCTGACTCCTGAGGCAGAGAGTTCCTCAGCTGAACACCCCTTCCAACAGTTCTCCCAGTCGAGAAGCTCTTCCTAATGTTCGGATGGCCTCCCAGTCTACTCCAGGTGTTTTGGACCTAACTCCGGCCTCAGACCTTGCTCTCTACCGCTCCCCCCCCCCCCCCATGTCACTCACTCGAGGGAGTCCGGGCTGCGGCAGAAGTGGAGGGGTCTCCTCCCGTCGGGCTGGGCGGGGGCGCGGGGGTCTGCGCCGAAGGAGAGGAGGAGGCGCGCGCAGTCGGGGGCGGGGGCGGCGCAGGCCTCGTGCAGGGCCGTCCTCCCCCCGGGGGCCAGGTCCACCTCCGCCCCGCGAAGCAGCAGGTGCCGCAGGCAGTCCACGAAGCCACGCCCCGCCGTCACGTGCAGCGGGGAGGTCAGCTCCTGCTCGTAGGTCAGCGCCCAGATCCCTGCAACAAGAGGGGGGAGGGAGGAGGGAAAGAGGGGAGGGGTCAGCGCCGAGGGGGGCCAGGGAGAGACTCCCCCCTTCCCTCATACCCACTGAGCCACCGGGAGTTGCCCCGCAGCGCCTTCCACTCCTCGCTGTCGCTGGTGTCGAAGACGGAGTTGGGCCCCACGCCGCTGTCGGGGTCGCGCAGGAGGCAGAGCAGCGCGCACCCGTCGCCCTCCAGCAGCGCCCGCCAGAAGGCCCCCGCCGCCCCCTCCGCCCGCCGCGTCTGGATGGCCTCCATGGCGCCCACGCACACGGGCAGGCCCCACGGGCACAGGCAGGAAGGGCTCGGGAATGAGGGAGGGAGGGGGAGAAGGAGACCTTGTGACAGGAAGGTGGGACCCCCTCCGCCCCGCCCCTCCCCTCGGAGCGATCTTGTATCCCGCCCCGCCCCCCCCCCGCCCCTCTCCACGGCTTTCGGGGCCTCGCCCCACGCAAGACAGTTCCCCGCCCCAGCCCTCGCTAGCCTTGGAAGTCGGAGAATCAAAGGAGTCCTTCTTTCTTTGGTCGTAACCAGAGTTAGGAAGTTGGGGAGTCTTTCTCTGGACCCTCCAGTTGGCTGTTAGGAATTGTGGGAGTTGAAGTCCAAGACGCCTGGAGGGAGGGTCCACGTCGGCCCGGCCTGAGAGAGAGGCTCCCTCTCCCCTCTTGCAAGGTCCTCTCCTTTCCTCCATCAGGAGAGAACAAACCCTCTTGACTCCTCATTGTGTCGGATTCATCAGTTTCTTGTGTCATCAAGTCTCCAGTCCTCAATGAGTAGCTAGACCACTGTTTCTCAACCTGGGGGTCGGGACCCCTGCGGGGGTCGCGAGGGGGTTGCAGAGGAGTCGCCAAAGACCGTCAGAAAACTCAGTATTTTCTGTTGGTCATGCAGTACTGTGTCCACAGTGCTCTCTGGATGTAGGTGAACTACAACTCCCAAACTCATGGTCAATGCTCAGCAAACCCTTCCAGTATTTTCTGTTGTTCATGGGGGTTCTGTGTGCCAAGTTTGGTTCCACTCCATCGTTGGTGGCGTTCAGAGTGCTCTTTGATTGGAGGTGAACTATACATCCCAGCAATTACAACTCCCAAATGTCAAGTCTATTTAATCCAAACTCCACCAGTGTTCACATTTGGGCATATTGGGTATTCGTGCCAAGTTTGGTCTAGATCCATCACTGAGTCTACTGTGCTCTCTGGGTGTAGGTGAACTACAACTCCAGAACTCAAGGTCAATGCCCAGCAAACCCTTCCAGTATTTTCTGTTAGTCACGGGAGTCCTGTGTGCCAAGTTTGGTTCAACGCCATCGTTGGTGGAGTTCAGAGTGCTATTTGATTGGAGGTAAACTATAAATCCCAGCAACTACAACTCCCAAATGTCAAGTCTATTTAATCCAAACTCCACCAGTGTTCACATTTGGGCATATTGGGTATTCGTGCCAAGTTTGGTCTAGATCCATCACTGAGTCCACAGAGCTCTCTGGATGTAGGTGAACTACAACTCCAGAACTCAAGGTCAATGCCCAGCAAACCCTTCCAGTATTTTCTGTCCATTGTGGGAGTTCTGTGTGCCAAGTCTGGTTCCATTCCATCGTTGGTGGAGTTCAGAAAGCTCTTTGATGGTAGGTGAACTATAAATCCCAGCAACTACAACTCCCAAGTGACAAAATCAATGCCCCACTAACCCACCAGTATTCAAATTAGAGCTTATGAGGTATTTAGTCCAGTGAATGAAAATACATCCTGCATATCAGATATTTACATTACGATTCGTAACTGTAACAAAATGACAGTTAGGAAGTAGTAACATGGTGCTTGGTGGGGACGAGAGACAGGGCCTTCTCGGCGGTGGCCCCTCGCCTGTGGAACTCGCTCCCCAGTGAAATTACTGGAAAGGTTTGGTGGATATAGACCTTGAGTTTGGGGGCTGTAGTTCACCTACGTCCAGAGAGCGCAGTGGACTCAAACAATGATGGATCTGGACCAAACTTGGCACAGATACTCAATATGCCCAAATGTGAACAGTGGTGGAGTTTGGGGAAACTAGACCTTGACATTTGGGAGTTGTAGTTGCTGGGATATATAGTTCACTCACAATCAAAGAGCATTCTGAACACCACCAATGATGGAAACTGAACCAAACTTGGCACACAGAACTCCCATGACTAACAGAAAATACTATGTTTTCTGACAGTCTTTGGTGACCCCTGTGACACCCCCTCATGACCCCTCTGGGGGTCCCGACCCCCAGGTTGAGACACTATAGTAATATATAACACTGATATTCTACTATGCTAATAACATAATATATTGTATGTGTATATATATTAGTAAACCGCTCTGAGTCCCCTTCAGGGTGAGAGGGGCAGAATTTAAAGGTCGTAAATAAATAAATAAATAAATAAATAAATAAATAAATAAATAAATAAATAAATATGCATGTAAGTTACATGAGTTGACCACCATTTGAGTCGTGTCTTGCCTCTGGGCACATGTTTTGAAAAGCTGTATAAAATGGTGTTTCCTTTGTGTTCCTCCCCCATCTGCTTTCTTCTTTCGCTTCCTTTGTGATCTTTTGTTTGTGCTGAGATGTAACCTTTTGGATGAAAGAAGGCCTGCTCACCACCTTAAGGCTGGATTCCATTACTTTGTCTGCAACCAAGGAATATGTTACCTGTCTGAGACTACATCTGCTTTTCCTTCCTTCCAGGGAGGACGCATTTTGCCTTTCTCTCCAGGCAAAATGTAGCTGCATGGACTTTCTGACTTTTTTACCTCTTTAGAAGATGAGACGTAGTAAGCTATTTTGCTCCTAGACCTTTCCTATCTAGAATGTATTTCCAGCCTCTTCTGCCTTTTCTTCCTTCCAGTGAGGACACATTGTGCCTCTCTCTCATGCAAAATGTAGCTGCATGGCCTTTCTGACTTTTTTACCTCTTTAGAAGATGAGACGCAGTAAGCTATTTTGCTCCTAGACCTTTCCTATCTAGAATGTATTTCCAGCCTCTTCTGCCTTTCCTTCCTTCCAGTGAGGACACATTGTGCCTCTCTCTCCAGGCAAAATGTAGCTGCATGGCCTTTCTGACTTTTTTTTACCTCTTTAGAAGATGAGACATAGTGAGCTATTTTGCTCCTACACCTTTCCTGTCTAGAATGTATTTTCAGCCTCTTCTGCCTTTCCTTCCTTCCAGCGAGGACGCATTTTGCCTTTCTCACCAGGCAAAATGTAACTGCATGGACTTTCTGACTTTTTTTTACCTCTTTAGAAGATGAGACATAGTGAGCTATTTTGCTTCTGGACTCTTCCTATCTAGAATGCATTTCCATTCTCTTCTGCCTTTCCTTCCTTCCAGTGAGGACACATTTTGCCTTTCTCTCCAGGCAAAATATAGCTGTGTGGACTTTCTGACTTTTTTACATCTTTTGAAGATGAGACGTAGTGAGCTATTTTGCTCCTAGACCTTTCCTATCTAGAATGTGTTTCCATTCTCTTCTGCCTTTCCTTCCTTCCAGTGAGGACGCATTTTGCCTTTCTCTCCAGGCAAAATATAGCTGTGTGGACTTTCTGACTTTTTTACCTCTTTAGAAGATGAGACGCAGTAAGCTATTTTGCTCCTAGACCTTTCCTATCTAGAATGTATTTCCAGCCTCTTCTGCCTTTCCTTCCTTCCAGTGAGGACACATTGTGCCTCTCTCTCCAGGCAAAATGTAGCTGCATGGCCTTTCTGACTTTTTTTTACTTCTTTAGAAGATGAGACATAGTGAGCTATTTTGCTCCTACACCTTTCCTGTCTAGAATGTATTTTCAGCCTCTTCTGCCTTTCCTTCCTTCCAGCGAGGACGCATTTTGCCTTTCTCACCAGGCAAAATGTAACTGCATGGACTTTCTGACTTTTTTTTACCTCTTTAGAAGATGAGACGCAGTAAGCTATTTTGCTCCTAGACCTTTCCTATCTAGAATGTATTTCCAGCCTCTTCTGCCTTTCCTTCCTTCCAGTGAGGACACATTGTGCCTCTCTCTCCAGGCAAAATGTAGCTGCATGGCCTTTCTGACTTTTTTTTACCTCTTTAGAAGATGAGACATAGTGAGCTATTTTGCTCCTACACCTTTCCTGTCTAGAATGTATTTTCAGCCTCTTCTGCCTTTCCTTCCTTCCAGCGAGGACGCATTTTGCCTTTCTCTCCAGGCAAAATGTAGCTGTGTGGATTTTCTGACTTTTTTTACATCTTTAGAAGATGAGACATAGTGAGCTATTTTGCTTCTAGACTCTTCCTATCTAGAATGCATTTCCATTCTCTTCTGCCTTTCCTTCCTTCCAGTGAGGACGCATTTTGCCTTTCTCACCAGGCAAAATGTAGCTGCATGGACTTTCTGACTTTTTAGAAGATGAGACTTCTAAACTAGTGAACTCTAAGACCTGTCCTATTTAGAATGTATTTCTTTGACTTCAATCAATAGTTTTGAGCCTAAAGTTCTGACTCTGCCATCCTGATCCATCCTAAGAAGAGAAGCTTCTCCCAGCTCATTGCATGTAAGTAAGTTTGCTTTTGGTACTCTGATGTATTGATGGTGGAATCACCCCAACTTGGCCCAGACCTGCTCCAGAGCCCAGTTCTCTCCAGTTTGATGCCAAAAGGGGGCGCTTTCCCCCAAAGGGACAGAAGGCAGTCATAGAGTCACAGAATCCTAGAGTTGGAAGAGACCTGGTGGGCCATCCAGTCTGACCCCATTCTGCCAAAAAGCAGGAAAATCCCATTCAAAGCACCCCCGACAGATGGCCATCCTGCCTCCAAAGAAGGAGCCTCTACCACACTCCGGGGCAGAGAGTTCCACTGCTGAACGGCTCTCACAGTCAGGAAGTTCTTCCTCATGTTCAGATGGTGAGAAGCGTGTGCGCGCGTGGGAGTGGGAGCGTGGGTGTGCGTTCCACTGCTGAACAGCTCTCTGGGCGGGCTTTCCATGGAAGGAGACCCCCATCCCCCTCCTCCTCCTCCCCCACTCCCCTCCTCCGCCCCCCAATGCGCGCCCCCCCCCCTCACCCCACTCGCGGCTGATCCAGCGGGGCTCGTGGCTGCGAGCGCGGAGGACGAGGTCGACGGCGGCTCCCGGGCGGAAGTGGCGGCGCACCTGGTCCAGGTCCCCCGAGTAGAGCGCGTTCTCTACCACCGGGTCCCGGCACTCCAGGGGCCGCTCCTTGCCGGACCTGCCCTTGGCCCCGCCCCACCCTGGCCGAGACATGGGAGGGGGGAGGTGGAGGGCGCCAAGGAGGAGGGAGGGGCCGCCCTTGAGGCTCCTTCGCCGGCCACGCCCCTTCCCGCCCCCTCCTGACTCGGAAGGAAGGGGGATATAAATAGCCCCCTCCCGCCCGCCCTCCCTCCTCGCCACAAATAGCCTTGACCTTTCCAGCCGCGAGTTAGGCAGGCAGACACGGGTGGGGGGGGGGGAGTTGTGAGCAGGAGGGGAGGGGCCAGGGAGGGGGGGATGGTTGGTGCTCCTCCCCCCTCCCTTTCGTGGCCTTGCAAGGCCTAGGACTCCCCCCCAGCAGGGGTCCTGTGGTCATGGGTCACGCGGGGGGGGGGACACTCCCCCTCGGCTCCCCCCAAACAAACAGTGGGGCAAATAAGGAGGGAGCCTTAGTTGGAAACCCAGCATATCCACAAGGGCCGGAGACCCCGAGGAGGGGGCGTTTAGCCCCATAAGACGGGGGGGGGGGGGCGTGAGAGCCATGGATGTGAAAGAAAGGGGGGTCACAAGGGAGCAGCTTTGTTTTTTGCTGCCCTGGAGACTAGGGCTTCATGGAGGGCGACATGCAAGGAAAGACAATCCAGGTTGCTTTGAGAGTTCCGGGTTGTCTGGCCATGTTCCAGTAGCATTCTCTCCTGACCTTTCGCCCACATCTATGGCAGGCATCCTCAGAGGTTGTGAGGTCTGTTGGACCTTCAACTATTTCTGTTGGAAACAAGTGTGAATGCAGGCGAAACGTCAGGAGAAAATGCCTTTAGAACATGGCCATATAGCCCGAAAAAAAACCCTACAACAACCCAATGTTGCAATTAATCACCTGGATTAGCATTGCAAAGCCTTGCAGCTTCAAAGCCTGGCTGCTTCCTGCCTGAGGAGATCCTTTGTTGGGAGGTGTTTAGCTGGCCCTGATTGTTTCATGCCCGGAATTCCCGGTTTTTTTTAGTGTTGTTCTTTATTTACTCTTATGATTTTAGAGTTTTTTTAAAAATATTGGGAGCCAGATTGTGTTCATTTTCATGGTTTCCTCCTTTCTGTTGACATTGCACACCTGCTTCTTGTGTGTTTCCATGGCTTCTCTGGGAAGTCTGACATGGTGGTTGTGAAAGTCTAGTTTCCAACAGACCTCACAACCTCTGAAGACGCTTGCCATAGATGTGGATGAAACGTCAGGAGAGAATGCTTCTGGAAGGTGGCCAGACAGCCTGGAAAACTCACTGCAACCCAGTGAAGCCTTCCTTCGACAACAGAAAGAGATTTCACCTGAAAGTGAGGAAGAACTTTCTAGCTGTAAGGAAAGCTGTTCAGCAGTGGAACTCTCTGCCTCAGAGTGTGGTAGAATCTCCTTCCTTGGAGGCTTTTAAGGAGAGGCTGGGTGGCCATCTCTGTGTGTGTGTGTGGGGGGGGGGGGTGCTTTGTGCTTTCCCTTCCTTCCTTTTCCCTGTTTTTCCAGCTCTGGAAGATTCCATTTGTTGGGAGTAAGGAAAGCTGTTCAGCAGTGGAACTCTCTGCCTCGGAGTGTGGTGGAACCTCCTTCTTTGGAGGCTTTTAAGGAGAGGCTGGGTGGCCATCTCTGTGTGTGTGTGTGTGTGGGGGGGGGGTGCTTTGTGCTTTCCCTTCCTTCCTTTTCCCTGTCTTTCCAACTCTGGAAGATTCCATTTGTTGGGAGTAAGGAAAACTGTTCAGCAGTGGAACTCTCTGCCTCAGAGTGTGGTGGAATCTCCTTCCTTGGAGGCTTTTAAGGAGAGGCTGGGTGGCCATCTGTGTGTGTGTGTGTGAGGGGGGGGGGGGTGCTTTGATTGTGCTTTCCCTTCCTTCCTTTTCCCTGTCTTTCCAACTCTGGAAGATTCCATTTGTTGGGAGTAAGGAAAGCTGTTCAGCAGTGGAACTCTCTGCCTCGGAGTGTGGTGGAACCTCCTTCCTTGGAGGCTTTTAAGGAGAGGCTGGGTGGCCATCTGTGTGTGTGTGTGGGGGGGGGGGGGTGCTTTGATTGTGCTTTCCCTTCCTTCCTTTTCCCTGTCTTTCCAACTCTGGAAGATTCCATTTGTTGGGAGTAAGGAAAACTGTTCAGCAGTGGAACTCTCTGCCTCAGAGTGTGGTGGAATCTCCTTCCTTGGAGGCTTTTAAGGAGAGGCTGGGTGGCCATCTGTGGGGTGTGTGTGTGCTTTGATTGTGCTTTCCTTTCCTTCCTTTTCCCTGTCTTTCCAACTCTGGAAGATTCCATTTGTTGGGAGTAAGGAAAGCTGTTCAGCAGTGGAACTCTCTGCCTCGGAGTGTGGCGGAATCTCATCCTTGGAGGCTTTTAAGAAGAGGCCACTGTCTCCTCCCCTTTGAAGATGTAACAATGGAATTCTGTGAGGGAACTTCCTCTTGAAGTTTTATTGCCCTGAGCTTGCCCTTTTCCAGCCTCTTCTGCCTTTTCTTCCTTCCAGTGAGGACGCATTTTGCCTCTCTCTGCAGGCAAAATGTAGCTGCATGGACTTTTTTTTTTAACTTTTTACCCTTTTTACCTCTTTAGAAGATGAGACTTCATAAACTAGTGAACTCCAAGACCTCTTCTACCTATTTCTTTGACTTCAATAAATACTTTCAAACCTAGAGTTCTGACTCTGCAGTCCTGAGGAAGAGAAGCTTCTCCAGGTTTCACCACATCTAAGTTTCTGCTGGCTTTAAAGAGAGGCTGGGTGGCCATCTGTGGGGGGTGCTTTGATGGTGCTTTCCTTCCCTTCCTTCTCTTTGTCTTTCCCCAACAAGACCAACTCTGGAAGCTCCCATTTGTTTATTGCCCCTGATTTGCATATGCATGCAAGCCAATGGGTTGACCACCCTCTGCTGCTGCTGCTGCTGGACTGCTACTTCTTCTTGCCCTTGGCCTTGTCCTTGTTCTTGTTCTTCTTGCCCTTCATCTCGGCCAGGCGGAGCCGCTCCTCCTCCTCGCGCTTCTTCTTCTTCCCCAGGGGGGTCTTGCTGTACCAGTCCTGCGGGGGGGGGCAGGGGGGGCGGGGGCGTGACCAGGGGCCGAGGGGGGGGCGTGGCCGAATCCCCCGCCCTTCTGCCCTCCCTCGAGGCCCCCTGGCCCACCTGGAGGAGGCGCTCCTCCTCGGGGAAGACGGGGTCAGCGCGGGCGAGGGCCTGGAGCAGCTCTGCGGCCAGGAGGGGCCTCTTGGGCAGCTGGAGCAGCCTCCGCTCGCTCAGCACGGCCGACACCGCCCCCGCCATCGCGCCCTGGCTGTAGCCCTCCGACACCTTGGCCAGCGCGCTCATGTCCAGCCGGGAAGACACCGCCCCGCCCTGGCGCTCGATCAGGCGCCGCCACGTCACTACGGGGGGGGGGGAGAGGAGGGGGAGAGGGGGGAGAGGGGGGTCAGCAGGGGGTGAGTGAATCACACACACACCCCAACGAGGAAGGGAATTGAGAGCGGAGGGGGGGAGGGGCAAAGAAGGAAAGGAGGAGTAAAGGGAGAAAGGACCAAATGAAGGAAAGGAGATGCGGGAGAAGAAAGAAAGAAAAAAAGGAAAGGAAGTAATGGAAGTAAAAGGAAGGGAAGGAAAATTAAGAGAAGGAAGGGAGTAAAGGAAGAAAGAAGGAAGGAGATGGAATGGAAGAAAAAAAGAAAGAAAGAAAGAAAGAGGAAAGGAAGCAAGGAAATAAAGAACTGGAAGTGCAAGGAATGAAAGAAAAGTTATGAGAATGAAGGAAGGAGATGGAAGAGAAGAAAGAAAGAGGAAAAGAAGGAAGGAAATGGAAGAAAAAGGAAGGAAAAGGTGGTGCAGAGAAGGAATGGAGGAGGGAGAGAAGGAAGAAAAAAAGAAAGGACAAAAGGAAGAAGTTGGGAGAGTAAAAGTAAAGAAAGGTGAAAGGAACGAAATGGAAGTGAAAAGAAGGGAAAGAAAGTTAAGAGAAGGAAGGGAGGATTGAGGAAAGAAAGAAGGAAAGACGAAAGAAAGGAAAGAAGGAAATGGAATGGAAGAAAGAAATAAAGACCAAAGGAAGGAAGGAAGAAAAGAAATGGAACTGAAAGTAAGGGAAAGGAAGTTAAGAGAAGTAAGTAGGAAAGGAAAGGAAGAAAGAACAAAAGGAAGGAAAGAAGGAGATGGAGTGGAAGAAAGGAAGACAGACAGGAGGGGGAGAGGGGGGAGAGGGTCAGCAGGGGGTGAGTGTACGCCCCCCCCCTCCACAAGGAAGGGAATTGAAAGCGGAGGGGGGGGGAGCAAGGAAGGAAAGGAAGAGTAAAGGGAGAAAGGACCAAATGAAGGAAAGGGGATGGAGGAGAAGAAGGAAAGAAAGGAAGAAAAAAAGGAAAAGAAGTAATGGAAGTGAAGGGAAGGGAAGGAAGGAAGGACAAAAGGAAGGAAGGAAGGAAAAGAAAGAAAGAAAGAAAGAAAGGGGAGTGAAATGAAAGGAAGTTAAGAGAAGGGAATGGAGGAAAGGAAGAAAAAAAGAGGAAAGGAAGCAAGGAAGTAAAGAAACGGAAGTGAAAGGAATGAAAAAAGTTAAGAGAAGGAAGAAGGAAAGGAAAGGAAGTAAGGACAAAAGGAAGGAAAGAAGGAGACGGAAGAAAGAAAGAAATGGAAGTGAAAGGAAGAGAAGGAAAATTAAGAGAAGGAAGGAGGAAATTGAAAGGAAAGTAAAGGAAAGATGGTGATGAGAAGGAAGGAAGGAGGGAGGAAAGGAAGGGAGATGAAGGAAGGAAGGAAGGAGATGGAATGGAAGAAAGAAGAAAAGATGGATGGAAGGAAGGAATTAGAAATGAAAAGAATGGAAAGAAAGTTAACAGAAGGAAGGAGATAGAAGAGGAGAAAAAAGACGGAAGGAAATGGAAGTGAAAGGAAGAGAAAGATGGTGAAGAGAAGGGAGGAAGGGAAGAAAGAAGGAAGGACTGGAATGGAAAAAAGAAAAAGAGAAAAGGAAAGATACTGGAAGCGAAAGGAAGAGAAGGAAAGTTAAGAGAAGGAAGGGCTATAACAAGAATAAGGATTCTTTTGTCGTGTCAGGAGCGACTTTTGAGAAACTGCAAGTTGCTTCTGGTGTGAGAGAATTGGCCGTCGGCATGGACGTTGCCCGGATGTTTTGATGTTTTACCATCCTTGTGGGGGGCTTCTCTCGTGTCCCCTTTGCACGGGGAGCTGGAGCTGACAGTGGAAGCTCATCCGCGCTCTCCAGCAATGTGACAAACTGACAAGCATTCAATGCCAAAACAAGCGGGTGTTAAATAAATCAAATACAATAGTACGAAAGAAGGAAGGAGAAAAGGAAGGGAGGGGGGCATGGCTTGAGAGGGAGGGGGGGAGGCTAAGGGTCGGGGAAGGGAAGGCGGGGGCGTCCCTTCCTCTCCCCCTCGCTCCCCCCATGCGCCCCCCCCCCCCACCCCGCATACCGAATCTGGAGGCGTAGTCGGGGCGTGGCACGAGGAGGATGCGCTCGTAGGTGCGGCAGAGTCCCTTGAGGTCGGCCAGGTAAGGGCGGGAGGAGGTGCCCACCAGCATCACGCGGTCGCCGGGCTTCAGGAGGCGCAGCGCGCGGGGGAGGTCCTTCCTCAGGCGGCGGGGGTCCAGCTGAGAGACAGAGAGGGGGGGGGGAGGAAGAAGCAAGGGAGCCCTCCCGGCCCCGAAGGAGCGGGACCCCTATGCCCCCCCCCCTTGGCCCCCCACCCACCTCCTTCTCCTCTCGGGGCACCTTCTTGTAGAAGGTCTTCTCGGCGTCGCCCACCCAGATGATGGAAGGCTGCAAGAGGCGCCCCACCTGCGGATCGAGGGGGGGAGGGGGTGTCACGCAGAGAGAGGGTGCCACGCGTGACCCCTCCCCTCTATCCCCCCCCCTCCCAGGACGGACCTTGAGCACGAGGTGCATGAGCATCTGCAGCCCGGCCTTCCCCGGGTACTTCCCGGCCAGGTTGACGGCCGAGAGGTCGAAGAGGTTGGCGCCGGCCTCGGTGCACGCGGCGTGGACCAGCATCCGCTTCCCGGTCCCGGGGGGGCCCGCCAGCAGCAGAGACCGCACCAGCGGAGCACACTCATGCACCGCCGCCGAGCCTGGACGGGGGGGGAGACACCAAGGGGAGGGAGGGGTCAACCGGGGAGAGAGGGGCGCCTTCCCTTGGGAGGGGCCTCCCACTCGCCCCCCACGCACCCACCCACCCAGTCGCAGGATGGCGTAGAGGGCCACGTTCTGCCGGATGTCCAGCGCGGAGGGGCTCGGCTCTATCTGCTGCTGCCGGAGGATGGAGCCCAGGTAGTTGAAGTCGCCTGCGGGGGGGGGGGGGGGGGGGGGAGGGGGGGAGAAAAGGTCAAAAGACCTCAGGTGAGCGCCCCCTCCCTCCCCCCTCGCCCCCACCCAATCACACCTGCGTAGTCGGCCAGCTGCACCTTGGGCGGCCTCTTGATGATGCCCTGCAGGACCAGCTCCTCGTAGAGAGAGTCCACGGTCCTGCGGGGGGGGGGGGGGCGGGGGGGGAGAGAAGGGAGCCTCCATGTTGGGTTTCATCCCTCCACTGCACAAGTCTCTTGCGTCATCAAGTCTCCAGTCCTCAATGAGTAGCAAGGCTAAAGACAGGGTTGAGCGGAGGGATTCCTTTCCCCGTGCGTGGGCTTCGTCTTCCCTCCTCCTGCCCACCACTGTCCCCTTCCCCTTTGATGATGTAGTAAGGAAATTATGTGAGGGAACTTCCTCTTTAAGTTTTGCTGCCCTTGGGTTGACCACGCGGTCTGCTTTTGTCTCTTCTACCTTTCCTTCCTACCACTAAGGGCGCATTTTGCCTCTCTCTAGGCAAAAAGTAGCTGTGAAGGAACTTTGTCTTGAAGTTTTATTGCCCTCGGTGCACGCGGCGGTCTGCATTTGTCTCTTCTGCCTTTCCTTCATACCACTAAGGGCGCATTTTGCCTCTCTCTAGGCAAAAGGTAGCTGTGAAGGAACTTTGTCTTGAAGTTTTATTGCCCTTGGGTTGACCATGCGGTCTGCATTTGTCTCTTCTACCTTTCCTTCCTACTACTAAGGGCGCATTTTGCCTCTCTCTATGCAAAAAGTAGCTGTGAAGGAACTTTGTCTTGAAGTTTTATTGCCCTTGGGTTGACCATGCGGTCTGCATTTGTCTCTTCTGCCTTTCCTTCCTACCAGTGAGGACGCATTTTGCCTCTCTCTAGGCAAAAAGTAGCTGCATGGATCTTATTCTTTTTACCTTCTTTAGAAAATGAGACTGAGTAAGCTAGTTGGCTCCAAGACCTTTTCTATTCAGAATGTATTTCTTTTACTTCAATACATGGTTTTGAACCTAAAGTTCTGACTCTACGATGATAGCCACTGTCCCCTCCCCCTTTTTTAATGATGTACGAATGGAATTCTGTGAGGGAACTTTGTCTTGAAGTTTATTGCCCTTGGGTTGACCATGCGGTCTGCATTTGTCTCTTCTGCCTTTCCTTCCTACCAGTAAGGACGCATTTTGCCTCTCTCTAGGCAAAAAGTAGCTGCATGGATCTTTTTACCCTTTTTAATCTCCTTTAGAAGATGAGACTGAGTAAGCTAGTTGGCTTCAAGACCTTTTCTATCCAGAATGTATTATTTTAACTTCAATACATGATTTTGAATCTAAAGTTCTGACTCTAGGTTTGATAGCCACTGTCCCCTCCCCCTTTTTAGTAATGTAGGAATGGAATTCCATGAGGGAACTTTGTCTTGAAGTTTTATTGCCTTGGGTTGACCATGCGGTCTGCATTTGTCTCTTCTGCCTTTCCTTCCTACCAGTAAAGACGCATTTTGCCTCTCTCTAGGCAAAAAGTAGCTGCATGGATCTTATTCTTTTTACCTTCTTTAGAAAATGGGACTGAGTAAGCTAGTTGGCTCCAAGACCTTTTCTATCAGGAATGTATTTCTTTTAATTTAATAAATGGTTTTGAACCTAAAGTTCTGACTCTGCCATCCTTATCCTAGAGAAAGCTTATCCTAGCTCATAGAATGTAGGTACACTACTCTGCTCATCCATCTCACCCAGGGCTTAAAATTTCTATCCTTTGTAATTGGCCCAGCCTACTCTGCTCAATATTATTTGTTATTTTATGTTATATCCTGTGTTTATCTTGAATTATTTTCTTTTGCTATATTTTATTGTATTTTATTTTGATGTGCTATTCTATGATTGTATGGTTGAATTCTTTTTGCCTTGTTGTAATTGTTGGGCTTGGCCTCATGTTAGCGGTCTGCATTTGTCTCTTCTGCCTTTTCTTCCTTCCATTGAGGACACATTTTGCCTCTCTCTAGGCAAAAAGTAGCTGCATGGATCTTTTTCCTTGAGTCCCCTTGGGAAGACAGTAGCGGGGTATAAATAAAGTTGTTACTATTATTATTATTATTATTATTATTATTATTATTATTACTATTACTATTTCAAACACAAAAAGATGAGTCCACAACAGTCAAGATCACTCTGCTGGCTGTTGTATTGGATCACACCTTGGGCCCTTCCCAAGTGTCTAGGACTGTGTGATGTATCAGCGAATAATGTGTGCAGATCCCAGTAAAGTGGCCTTTTGCAGCTGAGAGATGGTAATGTTGTCATCGCTGATTGTTTTTAAGTGCAGGCCAAGGTCTTGAGGCACTGCACCCAGTGTGCTGATCACCACTGGGTGATTATTATTATTGTTATATTATTATTATTTTGAGCCTAACAACTCAGATTCCCCAACACGACGGATGACGTCACCTGCGGGAAATGAGGTTCGGGGTGGGGGGGCTTGGCAGGCCTGTCTGTGGGATTGACCCTTCCTGGCCAGGCCCGCCTTAATTGTAGGAGGAAGAGGGGAAAGAGGGGGCACAAGGAAGGGGATCCCCCTCCGGGCCAGGACCTTCCTTGGAGGAGGGGGGGGTCCTTCCCCTTCCGCCCTCCTTCCCCCCCTCTCTCCCCCGCCCTACCTGTCTGGGGTCAGGTCCTTCTCCTTCTTGCCCCGCTTCCCCTTTTTTTTCTGCGTGGAGGAAGAGAAAGAGAGACACAGAGAGGAAGCCGGTCTTCATCCCCCACGAGGAGGCCCTCCCCCCCTCCCCGTGGACCCCCGGCTGACCTTTCCCCCCTTCCCCCCTTTGCGGGGCTTGGCGGGTCGGGGCTCCTCTTGGCCCATCGCACGGCGCAGGTTCTGCAGCTCCTCCCGCATCAGCTCGTCCACCTGCCGGGGGGGGGGGGGGAGAAGAAAGGGAGGGGTTATAAGGGGTGATCCCACCATAAACATAGCTGAGTACCAGAAGAAGAAGAAGAACAAGAAGAAGAAGAAGAGGAAAAAGAAGAAGGGGAAGAGGAAGAGGAAGGCAAGGTCCAACATGTGGCTGACCAGCTGGGGGGGGGGGGGGGCACTGTGTGGCTCCTGGCCCTGAATGACATGAGTGCCCCTCAGCTGAACAACTTGGGAACTTCATAACCAGTAGAAACTAAAGTGGGATGAGCTGGGAGAAGCTTCTATTCTTAGGATGGATCAGGATTGTAGAGTCAGAACCTTAGGTTCAAAAGTATTTATTGAAGTAAAAGAAATGCATTCTAGATAGAAAAGGTCTTGGAGATGGACTAGGTTACTAAGTCTCACTTTCTAAGAAAGGTAAAAGGACAAAAAGTTCTTAAAAATCCATGCAGCTACATTTTGCCTTAAAAAAGAGGCAAAAAGTGCATCCTGATTGGAAGGAAGAAAAGCAGAAGAGGGTGGAAAATGGTGGAGACCGCACGGTCAACCCCAGAGCAGTAAAAATACTTTTGAAAAGGAAGTTCCCTCACAAAATTCCATTGCTACATCATCAAAGGGGAGGAGACAGAGGCAAGGAGGAAGAGGAAAGACAAAGCCCTTTCTAGGAAAAACATGCAGAGGAATGTGTGTATGTATGTGTATGTATGTGGGAGGGGGGGGGGGAATCCCTCAGCCTAATCCTATTTCCTGTCTTTCTACTTTTTTTCCCTTTCAGGAGCAACCTCAGAAACTGCAAGTCGCTTCTGGTGTGAGAGAATTGGCCATCTGCAAGGACGTTGCCCAGGGGTTGCTGCCCAGATGTTTTGATGTTTTACCATCCTTGTGGGAGGCTTCTCTTATGTCCCACATGGTGAGCTGGAGCTGACAGAGGGAGCTCATCCATGCTACTCGTTGAAAGCTGGAAACTTGATGATGCAAGAGACTTGTGCAGTCCAGGGATGAAACCCAACATCCCCCCCCCTGGAGCTGACAGAGGGAGCTCATCCATGCTACTCATTGAGGGCTGGAAACTTGATGCGGCAAGAGACTTGTGCAGTCCAGGGATGAAACCCAACCCCTCCGCCCACCTGAAGCCGAATCTCGGTCTCCACTTCGCGCCGCTTCTCCGCTTTGATGAGCTCCTCCTGGAAGCGCTGCTCAAAGTTCTCCACCTCGTCGCGGTCGCTCCAGCATCCTTGAGAGGAGGGGGGTTAGGGGTGAACGGTGGGGGGAGGACCAAGGCCCCCTCCCCCTCCTGCCCCCCTCCCCCCCACTCACCGGTGTAGCGGATGAAGCCCTGGTTGATGGTGCCCACAAATTTGGAGGGGCAGAGCGTCAGGCCCTCATCCTCCTCCTGCAGAAGGAAGGAAGGAAGGAAGGAAGGAAGGAAGGAAGGAAGGAAGGAAAGAAAGAAGGAAAGACAAAAGGGAAGGAGGGAAGGAAGGAAGGAAAGAAGGAAGGAAGGAAGGACGGAAGGAGGGAAGGAAGGAAAGAAGGAAGGAAAGAAGGAAGGAAAGAAGGAAGGGAGGGAGACAGGAAGGAAGAAAGAAAAAAAGAAAGGAAAGAAGGAAAGAAGGAAGGAAGGAAAGAAGGGAGGGAGGGAGGGAAGAAGGGAGGAAAGGAGGAAGGGAGGGACAGAGGAAGGAAGGAAGGAAGGAAGGGAGGGAGGGAGGGAGGGAGGGAGGAAAGAAGGAAGGAAGGGAGATGGAGGGAGGAAGAAAGGACAAAAGGGAAGGAGGGAACGAAGGAAAGAAGGAAGGAAGGAAAGAAGGAAAGACAAAAGGGAAGGAAGGAAAGTAGGAAGGGAGGGAGGGAGGAAAAAAGGAAGGAAAGAAGGAAGGAGGGAAAGAGGAAGGAAGGAAGGAAGGAAGGAAGGAAGGAAGGAAGGGAGGGAGGGAGGGAGGGAGGGAGGGAGGGAGGAAGGATGGTAGGTTGACGACCCCCTTCCCCATCATGGTCAGCACTCCATCCTCCACCAGAAGCCCCCCCCTCCCTTTGGGGAGGGGTCTTCCTCCTCGCCTCACCGCCTTCTTGTCCTTCTTGCCCTTCTTCTCCTTCTTCTCCTTCTCCTTCTTCTCCTTGCCCTCCTTCTTGTCCTTGCCTTTCTCCTCCTTCTTCTTCGCTTTCTCTTTCTTCTTCTTCTCGGCCAGGAGTTCCGCCAGGTCCAGATCGGCCTTCACCTGTCAAGCGGAAGGAGGGGCTTACTGGGGGGTTCACCTGCGGACTGGGCCCCACCCACTCCTCAGCCCCCTTCTACCCACCTCTTCAGGGGTCTTCTCAGCAAAGAGGACAGCGCAGCCCCCGAGACCCTCCTCTGGGTAATCTGGGAAACGCCCTGTAAAGTCGCTGAAGAGAGAAAGAGAGGAAGGACATGGTCAGCAAATGAGAAATTTTGGACCTTCCAAGCCTTCACTATTTGTTTGTTAATGTACATATAGAATCATAGAATCAAAGAGTTGGAAGAGACCTCATGGGCCATGATTTTCTTTTTGTGAGAAGACCGAGACAAAGAAGGCATTAAGTAGTTCTGCCTTTTCCCTATCCCCTGTCAGCATTGCCCCATCTTCTCCTCAAAGAGGTCCTATCGCCTCCTTGTTTTTCCTTTTTCTACTGACATAAGAATAGAAGCCCTTTTTATTGTTTTTAATGTCCTTGGCAAGCCTGAGCTCGTTTTGTGCTTTAGCCTTGCGGACCTTTTCCCTACAGGTGTTGGCTATTTGTTTGAATTCTTCTTTGGTGATTTCTCCCTTTTTCCACTTCTTGTGCATGTCTCTTTTGTGTCTTAGCACAGTTAGAAGTTCTTTGGACATGCATTCTGGCTTCTTTGGACTTGTCCTATTTTTTCTCTTTGTTGGCACGGTTTGCAACTGCGCCTTGAGTATTTTACTCTTGAGAAACTCCCATCCATCCGTAACTCCCTTGTCTTTTAGTATCTGTGTCCACGGAATGCTGCTCAGCATTTCCTTCATTTTTGGAAATCGGCTCTCCTAAAGTCCAAAATGCGGGTTTGACTTGTCTTAGTTTCGGCCTTCCTTTGTACCTCAAATTGCAGGAGCACATGGTCACTTGCCCCTAAGGATCCTACCACTTCGACCGCATCGATCAGGTCCTCCGCATTTGTTAGGATGAGATCAAGAGTAGCCAATCCCCTTGTTGCCTCTTCTACCTTCTGGACCATGAAATTGTCTGCAAGGCAAGCGAGGAATTTGTTGGACCTTGTACTCTTGGCCGAGTTTGTTTTCCAGCAAATATCGGGATAGTTGAAATCGCCCATGACTACTACATCTCTTCTCTGTGCCTGTTTGGTCAACTGTTGGCAGAAGACTTCATCAAGTTCCTCCTCCTGGCTTGGAGGTCTGTAGTAGACTCCTACAACAAGATCTTTTTGAGTCCCAGTTCCCTTGATTCTTATTTGCTAATTACGTATTCATTTGCCAGAGAAACTACATCCTATCTATAACCGAACTTTAATAAGAATTATTTATTTATTTATCCAGAACATGTCTACCCCGTCCATCTCAACCTCCAAAGAGGGACTCTGGGCGGCTAACGACAGGCAACTATTCAGTGCCAAGACAATATAATAACATAACACATAAAATACAATTAGCATACATTTAAAAACTGTTGTAAATATACATTAAAACAGTTGGCTGGTTCAAATTGTCATCCAAATCAGTCCACTAAAACCTTATCTTCCCCCGTAAATCAGTCTATTCTGCGAACGCTTGATCCCACAGCCAGGATTTGAGTTTCTTCCAGAAGATCAGAAGGGATGGGCCAGATCTAATCTCATAAGGGAGGGAGATCCACAGCCGAGGGGCCACCACAGAGAAGGCCCTGTCTCTCATCCTCACCAAATGCGACTGCGATGGCGGTGGGACCAAGAGCAGGGACTCACCGGATGATCTTAAGGTCCTTGGTGGTACGAAGAGGGAGATACGTTTGCACAGGTAAACTGGGCTGAAAACGTTTGTGAATTGTGCCTGAATTATGCTGAATTAATACAAGATGTTTGTGAATAAACAAGATATGTTACTTTTCAAAAGAAGACTTTGGGGATTTTTTTTTGTCTCTGAGTGCATATATTTTAAACTAAGAGGTTTCAAGAGAGAGTAGATGTTTTGGGCAACTGCAATTTCAACTTCAAATAAACATTTCCAAAACTCTGCAAGCTAAGAGTAGAGTCTCGCTTATCTGACCTTCACTTATCCGACATTCCAGTAGAGTCTCGCTTATCCGACCTTCACTTATCCAACATTCCAGTAGAGTCTCGCTTATCCGACCTTCAATTATCCAACATTCCAGTAGAGTCTCGCTTATCCGACCTTCAATTATCCAACATTCCAGTAGAGTCTCGCTTATCCGACCTTCACTTATCCAACATTCCAGTAGAGTCTCGCTTATCCGACCTTCACTTATCCAACATTCCAGTAGAGTCTCGCTTATCCGACCTTCACTTATCCGACATTCCAGATAAGAGGCTGGACTGGAAGCATTCTCCCTCCTTCCCTCTGTGATTTCCACGCTCCTCTTCTGTATCCGGGCACTTCCTGCTGGGCTGCTCTAGCACCGAGGTTTCCCCCTGCCTTGACCCTTGAGTCCTTGTTGTTAGTATTCTAGGTGTCCCCCACTCCATATTTTCCGACATTTTCAGTTTTCTGGTGTTCTGCTGCCCTATTTATGTCAGAGAAGTGAGACTCTACTGTATATGTTTTTATGTGTGCAGTGGCATGCCTTTGTCCCTGGCAGTTCAAAGACGTGGTTTAGTTACCTGTGTGCCATTACATGAATGCTTATGAATATCACGTTTTCAAAGGGTTGACAACTTGACTCCTAACGAGGTCATGCCTTTCCTTTCAAAAGGTGGTGTCCAGCAAATTTTGGTCCTCCAGGTGTTTTGAACTGCAACTCCCACCAGCCTCAGGCCCCTTCCTCCTCCCCCCCCCCCCCCAGCTGCTAGACAATACAAGAGGGTGGAGGAGGGAGGACCGGAAGCGGAAGCCTCCTCCCTCCTTCTCTTTGTGATTTCCATGGTCCTGTTCTGTATCCGGGCACTTCCAGCTGGGCTGCTCTAGCCTCAAGGCATTGACTCCATATTATCCAACACTTTAATTTTTCTGATGTTCTGCCGTCCCGTTTATGTCGGAGAAGCGAGACTCTACTGTATATGTTTTTTGTCTTGTTTTGTTGTGTTTGTGTGCAGTGGCATGCCTTTGTCCCTGGCAGTTCAAAGACATGGTTTAGCAGTTTAACAATTTAGTTAATTGTGTGCCATACCTGTGACTCCGTATTATCCAACATTTTCATTTTTCTGATGTTCTGTCATCCCATTTATGTCGGAGAAGCGAGATTCTACTGCATATGTTTTTGTTTTGCTTTTGTGCAGTGGCATGCCTTTGTCCTGGGCAGTTCAAAGACATGGTTTAGCAGTTTAACAACTGAGTTACTTATGTGCTATACCTGTGACTCTGTATTATCCAACATTTTCATTTTTCGGATGTTCTGTCGTCCCATTTATGTCGGATAAGCGAGACTCTACTGTATATTATTTTTGTTTTGTTTTTGTGCAGTGGCATGCCTTTGTCCCTGGCAGTTCAAAGACATGGTTTAGCAGTTTAATAGCTGAGTTACCTGTGTGCCATTACACGAATGCTTATGAATATAACTTTTTCAATGGGTTGACTCCTAACGAGTTCATGCCATTCCTTTCAAAAGGTATTATCCAGCAAATCTTGGCCCTCCAGGTATGTTGGACTCCAACTCCCAGCATTCCTCACAGACTCAGGCCCCTTCCTCCCCCCCCCCCCCCCAGCCGCTTAAGCGGCTGGGAAGGGGGAAGGAAAGGGCCTGAGGCTGTGAGGAATGCTGGGAGTTGGAGTCCAAAACACTTGGAGGGCGGGATATGGCAGCGGGTGGTGGGCTGGACTCACTGGCACTCGATGAACCACTGTCGGAGCTGCTCCTTGAGGGCCTCGCGCATGCAGGGCCCCTCGGCCTCGTAGATGGCGTCGCGGACGTGGTCAAGGGCCTCCTGGTACTCGGCCTCGTAGTCGGCCTGGCGCATGCGCCTCAGCTCCTCACCCAGCTGTGCCCGGATCATGGCCGGTGTGGCGCCCATCAGCTGCGGCTCCGGCTCCTTTGGGAAGAATCATAGAGTCCTAGAGTTGGAAGAGACCTAGTGGGCCATCTAGTCCAACCCCATCATGCCTATCTCATTGTGAGACCTTCTCACAGACTGAGACCTTTCTCCCACTGAGGTTTACCTCAGACTGACAGCTCCTAAGCTACAGCACACCTGCTTATATAGAACTGCAACTTTTCATAGAATCCTTGAGTTGGAAGAGACCTCGTGGACCATCCAGTCCAACCCCATAATGCCTATCTCACACTGTGAGGCCTTTTCATAGACTGAGACCTTTCTCCCACTGAGGTTTACCTCAGACTGACAGCTACTAAGCTACAGGCACACCTGCTTATATAGAACTGAGTTGGAAGAGACCTGGTGGGCCATCTAGTCCAACCCCATAATGCCTATCTCACACTGTGAGGCCTTTTCATAGACTGAGACCTTTCTCCCACTGAGGTTTACCTCAGACTGACAGCTATTAAGCTACAGGCACACCTGCTTATGTAGAACTTCAGCTTTTCATAGAATCCTAGAGTTGGAAGAGACCTGGTGGGCCATCCAGTCCAACCCCATAATGTCTACCTCACTCTGTGAGGCCTTCTCACAGACTGAGACCTTTCTCCCACTGAGGTTTACCTCAGACGCACTTTCTGTCTGGATTTTGAGAAATTTGTCTAGTGGATTGGAGAGAGAATCCTAGAGTTGGAAGAGACCTGGTGGGCCATCATCCAGTCCAACCCCATTCTGCCAAGAAGCAGGAACATTGCATTCAAATCACCCCCGACAGATGGCCATCCAGCCTCTGTTTAAAAGCCTCCAAAGAAGGAGTCTCCACCATACTCCGCGGCAGAGAGTTCCCCTGCTGAACAGCTCTCCCAGTCAGGAAGTCCTTAGATCATAGAATCCTAGAGTTGGAAGAGACCTAGTGGGCCATCATCTAATCCAACCCCATTCTGTCAAGAAGCAGGAATGTTGCATTCAAATCACCCCGACAGATGGCCATCCAGCCTCTGTTTAAAAGCCTCCATAGAAGGAGCCTCCACCACACTCCAGGGCAGAGAGTTCCACTGCTGAACGGCTCTCACAGTCAGGAAGTTCTTCCTAATGTTCAGATTGTGAGAACCGTGTGCGTGCCACCACACTCTGGGGCAGAGAGTTCCACTGCTGAACGGCTCTCATAATCGGGAAGTTCTTCGTAATATTCAGATGGTGAGAAGCGTGTGTGCGCGTGGGAGTGGGCGCGTGGGTGTGCGTGGGGAGTGGGGACGTGGAGGGGGGGACGTGGAGGGGGGAAGCTGCTCTTAATGGGCTGCTCCTCCTCCTCCCCCGCCCCCTCCCTCCTCGCTTTCCTGCCACTTTCCCGCCTCATTGGTCCCCAAATGGATTTTAAATATCGTCCCGAGGACGCAATTACGGGAAACGCTGAACTCGGCACTCTCGGGGAGGGGAGGGGGGGAGGGGGGGAGGGAGGGGGAGGAGGGAGGGGAGGGGGAGGGTCTGCCCACCATCCCGATGAAGGCCATCTCCATCTGCCGCGCCGCCGCCGTCATCCTCCGCAGGATGCAGCCCTTCCAGATCTGAAAGGGAAAGGAAGGGGCAGTGAGGGTCAGGGTCCCCTCTGGCCCCCTCTGACCCCCTCCCCCTCCCCTCCCCCTCCCCCGGGCTGACCTTCTGGATGACGGTGGCGGCGGTGTTCCTGTCCGGCTCGGCCAGCCCGGCCTCGCGCGCCCTCCTCTCGCGCTCCTCGTCGCGGCGGATCTCGGCCATGAAGCGCGCCCTCAGCCGGCCCTGGCGCATGCGCTCCGCCATCTGGATCAGCCGCACCGCCTCCTCGCGGGGCAGACCGGGGCGGGGGGGCTGCGGGGGGGGGGCAGAGAGAGAGGGGGCAGGGGGGCAAGGTCAGCGCCGGGAACCACCCCCTCCCCCCCCCCTTGACCCTTGGCCAAGCCCTCCCGACAGACGGCCAGCCAGCCAAAAAAAAATTGGAAGGGGCACCCAAAGGCCATCCAGTCCAGCCCCCTTCGGCCAGGCAGGCACCACCCAAGCCCTCCTGACAGATGACCAGCCAGCCATAGATATGATAGAGAGAGAGAGAAAGAAAGAGTTGGAAGGGACCCCCGAGGCACCACCCAAGCCCTCCCGACAGATGACCAGCCAGCCATAGATATGATAGAGAGAGAGAGAGAGAGAGTAAGAGTTGGAAGGGACCCCCGAGGCCCCATCCAAGCTCTCTCGACAGGTGGCCAGCCAGCCAGAGATGGGATCGAGAGAGTAGGAAGGCCATCAAGTCCAGCCCCCATTCTGCAAGGCAGGAAGGCACCACCCAAGCCCTCCCGACAAATGGCCAGCCAGCCATGGATGTGAACCGCCCTGAGTCCCCTTCGGGGTTGGGAAGGGTTGAATACAAATACCGCAAAGAAATACTAATCAATACATAGATCGATAGATATGATTGATTGATTGATTGAAAGAGAGAGAGAGGCTGGGGGGGGGAGGACAGAGAGGGCAGGGGGTCAAGGTCAGCGCCGGGCACCACCCCCTGCCCCCTTGACCCTTGGCCAAGCCCTCCCGACAGGTGGCCAGCCAGCCATAGAGAGTGGGAAGGGGCACCCAAAGGCCATCCAGTCCAGCCCCCTTCTGCCAGGCAGGCACCACCCAAGCCCTCCCTACAAATGGCCAGCCAGCCATGGATGTGACCCGCCCTGAGTCCCCTTCGGGGTTGAGAGGGGTTGAATACAAATACCGCAAAGAAATAATAATCAATACATAGATCGATAGATATGATTGATTGGAAGAGAGAGAGATTCAACCCCAGAGTTGTAGGGGACCCCTGAGGCACCACCCAAGTACTCCTGACAGGTGGCCAGCTAGCCAGAGATGTGATCGAGAGAGTAGAAAGGGGCACCCAAAGGCCATCCAGTCCAGCCCCCCTTCTGCCAGGCAGGCAGGCACCACACAAGCCCTCCCGACAGACGGCCAGCCAGCCATAGAGAGTGGGAAGGGGCACCCAAAGGCCACCCAGTCCAGCCCCCATTCTGCCAGGCAGGCACCTCCCGACAGGTGGCCAGCCAGCCATGGATGTGACCCACCATGAGTCCCCTTCGGGGTTGTGAAGGGTTGAATACAAATACCGCAAAGAAATAATAATCAATACATAGATCGATAGATATGATTGATTGGAAGAGAGAGAGATTCAACCCCAGAGTTGTAGGGGATCCCCGAGGCACCACCCAAGCTGTCCCGACAGGTGGCCAGCCAGCCAGAGATGTGATCAAGAGAGTTGGAAGGGGCACCCAAAGGCCATTCAGTCCAGCCCCCTTCTGCCAGGCAGGCAGGCACCACACAAGCCCTCCCGACAGGTGGCCAGCCAGCTATAGATGTGACCCACCCTGAGTCCCCTTCGGGGTTGAGAAGGGTTGAATACAAATACCGCAAAGAAATAACAAAGAAATAACAATCAATACATAGATCGATAGATATGATTGATTGATTGATTGATTGAAAGAGAGAGAGATTAAACCACAGAGTTGTAGGGGACCCCCGAGGCACCACCCAAGCCCTCCCGACAGGTGGCCAGTCAGCTATAGATATGATAGAGAGAGAGAAGAGAAATTCAATTCCAGAGATGATGAGGACCCCCGGGCACCATCCAACCCATCCTAACAGATGGCCATCCAGCTATAGACATGATTGAGAGGGGGGGGGGTTCAACCCCAGAGTTGGAAGTGACCCCTCAAGGCTATTCAGTCAGTCCAGTCCAGCCCCCTTCTGCCAGGCAAGCAGGCAGGCACCACCCAAGCCCTCCCGACAGATGGCCAGCCAGCTATAGATACGATTAAGAGAGAGAGCGAGAGAGAGAGATTCAAGCCCAGATATGGAAAGGATTCCTAAAGGCCATCCAGTCAACCCAGCCCCCTTCTGCCAGGCAGGCAGGCACCACCCAAGCCACCCTGCTTCTATGTGTTGACAAAGGCTTTCCTGCCCGGAATCACTGAGTCTATCCAGGCTGCCTGGACAAACGTTCCAGAAGCATTCTCTCCTGACGTTCCGCCCACATCTGTGGCAGGCATCCTCAGCCAGGCTTTGAAGCTGCAAGGCTTTGCAATGCTAATCAAGGCGATCGATTGCAGCATTCCCACTCCGACAGACAAGAGTTCTTTCTTTTTCCCACCTTAGACATCATTCCAGATATATATATATATATATATATGAATTTTGCCTATGTAAACCGCCTTGAGTCGCCCGTGGGCTGAGAAAGGCAGTATACAAAAATAGTAAATAAACAAATAAATAAGTATAAACCCCACATGCACAGATACAAAAACATCCCTTGCCTACTTTCCAGCAGACCTCCCCACCTCTGAGGATGCCTGCTGCCAGAGATGTGGGCGAAAGGTCAGGAGAGAATGCTTCGGGAGCGTTTTGTCCACGCAGCCCGGAGAAACTCGCCGCACAGCCCACCCTGCTTCTGAACCCCCAGAGAAGGAAGCGATTTGAGTCAAGAAGGAGGGGTTTGTGGGCGCGGGTCTCACGGTGAGGGCCTTTCCGGGTCCCACGCGTGTCAGGAGCCCCGCGAGGACCTCTTGCCGCTCCAGCAGCACCTTGGCGCGCTCGCTGAGGAAGTACCGCGGGATGGGGACCTCCAGGTCGGCCTAAGGGAGGGAGGAAGGGCGGGTCAGGGTTTTGGCTTCCACCACGCGTGGGCAAACGTGGGCCCTCCCTCCAGGTGGGAGTTGGAGTCCAACCCCCCTGGAAGGAAGGTTGAAGCCATCCCACGCGTGGCTGCCACCCTCTGCCTCCCACGCGCCCCCCCCACCCCACCCGCAACCGACCGGGGTGAGCTTGAGCTCGTGGAGCGCGTGGTCGAGGCAGTGGGTCTCGGAGAGGTCGAGCTCGACCATCTGGTGCTTGAGCTCGAGGACGCGGCCGAGGACGGCGTCGAGGAGCATCCGGAGGACGGGGCGCTTCTGCGGGTGGACGCCCTGGTCGTAGCAGGCCTCCAGGCGCCGCGCCGCCCCCACGTAGCGCGCGAACAGCACCCCCAGCCCGTGGCCGAAGGACGCGCGGTTCCGCTCCGGGCGGGGGGGCTCCGGGGGAAGCTCCGCCGAGAGCAGGTCCTCCAGCGTCACGCGGGTCTCCCGCCACAGGCGCCCGTAGGTGCTATTTGGGGCGCGGGGGGGGGGGGGGGAGAGTGGGAGAGAGAGGGGAACAGGGAAGGTGAAGGGGAGCGACTCCCGAGACTCCCCCCGACCCGCTTGACCCTCCCCACGCGCCCACCTGCTCGCCATGCCGCCGGACAAGCCCACGCCTTATCCCCCACGCCAAGCCCCTCCGGACCAAGTTCCTCAGGGAGGGGAGACAGTGGGGGGGGGGGGGGAAGGGGAGGTGAAGGGGAGCGACTCCAGAGACTCCCCCCTCTCCCTGAACCGCTTGACCCTCCCCACGCGCCCACCTGCCGCCGGACAAGCCCCACCCCTTATCTCCCACGCCCCCCCCGTCCAAGCTCCTCGGGGGGAGGGGAGACTCGGAAGGGGAGCGACTCCAGGGACCCCCCCCCCGACCCGCTTGACCCTCCCCACGCGCCCACCTGCTCGCCATCCTGCCGGGCAAGCCCCGCCCTTATTTCCCACGCCACACCCCTCCTCCCAAGCTTTTAGGGGGGGAAAGGGGGGGAGGTGAAGGGGGAGACTCGGAAGGGGAGCGACTCCAGGGACCCCCCCCCCCCCGACCCGCTTGACCCTCCCCACGCGCCCACCTGCTCGCCATCCTGCGGGACAAGCCCCGCCCCTTATCTCCCACGCCACGCCCCTCCGCCCAAAATCCTCGTGGAGGGGGGGACTTTGGGGGGAAGAGGAGATGAAAGGGGAAACTCGTATGGCAAGCGACTCCAGAGACCTCCTTGACCCGCTTGACCCTCCCCACGCGCCCACCTGTTCGCCATGCCGCCGAACAAGCCCCGCCCCTTATCTCCCACGCCCCGCCCCTCCGGGCCAAGCTCCTCCCTCCATTGTGGGCTCCGGTTCCCACGGGAACGAGGGAATGGAGGGCTCGCCCCCCCCCCCAGGGCACACTTCTCTTCACCAGAAGTAGTGTTTGCAGCCGACTTTGCAGAAAATGCTTCAGCTGTACTTTTCAAAAAGGAAAATCGCCCCCTTTATTTCCAGCTTGACAAAGTGCAAGTGAAGTCCTGGACACACTGGGATCAGGAAAGGGTTTCTGAATACCCCCCCCCCCCACCCCCGTGACTGTTTCAGACATTGACAGGCCTCGCTTCACCAGAAGTAGTGTTTGCAGCGGACTTTGCAGAAAATGCTTCAGCTGTACTTCAAAAAAAAAAAAGGGGAAATAACCCCTTTATTTACAGCTTATTTATTTATTTACAGCATTTATGCTGAGGGCTTATGTTTCTACTGGTTTTATATTATATGTTAATTGTTTTTAATGGTAATTTATGTTGTTGGGGGCATCTAATTGCGCCGACTGTAAACCGCATTGAGTCGCCTCCAGGCTGAGAAAGGTGGTATATAAATACGGTAAGTAAATAAATAAAAATAAATGTATATTCCGCCCTTTTTACCCCAAAGGGTGGCATGCTGTAAGTTGCTTCTGTTTTGAGAGAATCAGCCATCTACAAAGACATTGTCCAGGGGGCACCTGGATGTGTTGCAATCCTACAAGGAGGCTTCTCCCATGTCCCTCAATGCCTTAAATCAAGAAATAGCTTCATAACATCTACAGAGACACTCGCTGGAACACCTCAGCAAGCGAGAGTCCAAAAGTGGCAGGCTCAAACCCAGAGCCTCAATCAATGAGAGACTCCCACCTGGGCACACAGAAGAAGACTGGGCGACTTGGAAGGCGCTGAACAGACTGCTCTCGGGCACCACGAGATGCAGAGCCAACCTCAAGAAATGGGGCCACAAAGTGGAATAATCCACGACATGCGAGTGTGGAGAAGAGCAAACCACTGACCACCTGCTGCGATGCAACCTGAGCCCTTCTTCCACATGATGCACAAGGGAGGACCTTCTTGCGGCAACACCAGAGGCACTCCAAGGGGCCAGAGACTGGTCAAAGGACATTTAATCAACTTCCAAACTTGCAAACTCTGTTTTTGTCTGTTTGTTTTTGTTCTGTTAGAAGTGTAATACAACTGTCTGGTTGCTCCTGACACAATCAATCAATCAATCAATCAATAGCCCAACCAAGGTCTGCCCAGCAGCCCTCGTGTTCCCCTGGACCTCGCACTTCTTGGAAGGGTCTGCAAGCTGACCACCGGCTCAAGGCGTTGCTCAGGCCAAGGCAAATGCCACATGGGCAGGAAACCCCACAAAAAGCCTGTGTGCCTTTCAGAGTTTGAGTCACTAAGAAGACAGAGGGGAGAGGAAGAAGCAGTGGGTCCCACAGAACAATGGGTCCTGAGAGCCCCCCACCTCATTTCAGTTTTACCCTCTCCCCCCCATCCTCTCCACACAGGAAGCCCCTTGGACAAACAGGATGCCTGCTCCCAGCAACCAAAGAGAGAGAAATAACTCTTCTCCAGAAACTGAGGCCATCCTCGTCTTGCAAGTCTTGTAGATGATGCTGATTTGTCAGTGAGTGCTTGATCTTGGTAAGTATGCAGATCCACCTGGACTTGGACAAAGATGTCTTGGGTGGGAAAGACTCAGGAAGCCTTGACTTGCATAGCACTTGGCATGAGTTGAGGGTCTCCCACCCAAGTCCCAGCCAGGGCTGACATTACTTAGCTTCCAAGTATGCTGCCCTGAGTCGCCTTTGGGCTGAAATGGGCAGGAAAAAATAAAAATGATGTAAATAAATAAATAAATATGACCAAGCTGGATGTTCTGTTGCGCGCTGGGCCTGTAACAGCTGTCTTTTCTATAGGACGTATACTTTAAGCCCAGCGGGAAGTCAGGGGCGCCTCAAAGAGAGGTTCTCGGGGATTTTTCTGAAGTGATGGTCTTTAGAGTCTTTAATGACGCAACAAAGTCTTTATTATGGAACAAACAACGAATCTTCAATGGTTCAAACAACACTTCAAGGCTTTCTGAGTCTAGTCCTCAATGGACTGGTACCTGACTTTGATTAACTGTACTTTCTCTGTAGGAAAAAAACCCTATTTAACCTTTCCCAGGCTGTTTACTATCTATGGCTCATCGCTGTGGGTCCTGCTACCGATTCCAAATGCATCTGGGTATTGAGTAGACCTACCAGCCTAGGCTTGTAGATATTTCAGCTGGAATTCTGTGGATCTGTAGTGCTGTCCTCCCTCAGAGAATTCTTTAAAAACCTCAGGGTTGTTTTCCCTCTGATAATGATTGCTGTGAGGCTGAGAGGCTGTGAGCTCTCAGCCAGAGCTTTTGGGAATTTCTGTTTCTGTTTCCCCGGATGTTCTTGAGAAAAGAAGCTTTTCTATGGGGCGAGCTGGTCTACGTCCTATAGTTTAGCTTCCTTATGTGAGACTGCTCAAAAAATGGCTCCTTTCCCTCCCAGAGCCCAGAACAAGGAGCTTAATTATGATGGACAGGAGGCCTGCCCTATGACTGCAAACAGATAACAGAAAGAAAATAAAGTTGGAGCTCCTGGTACAGCCGTACCAGCACACTGGATTTGAGCTCAAGAAAGGTCTGCCTGGTTGCCCTCATGTTCCCCCACCTCTGGATCTTCCACTTCCTGGAGGGGTCGCTAGCAGACCCTGTGGCTCAGGCTGAGGAACCCCGCAAAACACTCCTGGGCCTTTCTGTTGGGTTTCCTCCCTGGACTGCACAAGCCTCTTGTGTCATCAAGTCTCCAGTTCTCAATGAGTAGCCAGACCAGGGATAGGATTAGAGTGAGGGATTCCTCCCCCCACATTCCTAGGCATGCTTATCCCAGAACGGGCTTTGTTTTTACTCTTCTTGCTTGCCACTATCTCCCCCCACCCCCACCCCCACCCCCCTAAAATCATAGAATCAAAGAGTTGGAAGAGACCTCATGGGCCATCCAGTCCAACTCCCTTCTGCCAAGAAGCAGGAATATTGCATTCAAATCACCCCTGACAGATGGCCATCCAGCCTCTGCTTCAAAGCCTCCAAAGAAGGAGCCCCCACCACACTCCCTCCAGGGCAGAGAGTTCCACTGCTGAACATAGAATCCTAGAATCATAAGAGTGGGAAGAGACCTCCTGGGCCATCATCCAGTCCCACCCCATTCTGCCAAGAAGCAGGAATATTGCATTCAAATCACCCCTGGCAGATGGCCATCCAGCCTCTGTTTAAAAGCTTCCAAAGAAGGAGCCCCCACCACACTCCCTCCAGGGCAGAGAGTTCCACTGCTGAACATAGAATCCTAGAATCATAAGAGTGGGAAGAGACCTCCTGGGGTATCATCCAGTCCAACCCCATTCTGCCAAGAAGCAGGAATATTGCATTCAAATCACCCCTGACAAATGGCCATCCAGCCTCTGCTTCAAAGCTTCCAAAGAAGGAGCCCCCACCACACTCCGGGGCAGAGAGTTCCACTGCTGAATGGCTCTCACACTCAGGAAGTTCTTCCTAATGTTCAGATGGAATCTCCTCTCTTGTAGTTTGAAGCCATTATTCCATGGCGTCCTAGTCTCCAGGGAAGCAGAAAACAAGCTTGCTCCCTCCTCCTCCTCCCTGTGGCTTCCTCTCACATATTTATACATGGCTCTCATGTCTCCTCTCAGCCTTCTCTTCTTCAGGCTAAACATGCCCAGTTCCCTGAAGATGAAGCAATGGAATCTCTGTGAGATATGAGGTCACTTCCTCTTTAAACGTATTTTTATTGACCTGGTTTTGGCCATGTGGCCATCCTCCATTGTTGCTTTGCTTTTTCTTCCTTCCAATGAGGACGCATTTTGCCTCTCTCCAGGCAAAAAGTAGCTGCATGGATACTTTTGACTTTTTATCCTTTTACCTTGCTTAGAATATGAGTTCGTACAGAATATAAGCTAGTTCACTCCATGACCTTTTATATCTAGAATGTATTTCTTTTTACTTCAAGAAATATTTTGAACCTAAAGTTCTGTCTCTGCAATCCTAATCCATCCTGTTCAATGGAAGCCAATCCTAACTCACCACACATAAGTTTCTGCTGGTTATGAAGTCTGCTCCTGGCATTCTGCTATGACAATATTCCTTCACTTGTCGCGGGTAGTCCATTCCAGGACCACCCGCAATAAATGGTCACCAGGCTGGCTACTTTTCTAGTATATTTTATTGTATTAACTTAATGTTTTAGTTATTTATAATTACCGTTTGTTGTGTATTTTATTGTGTTTAATTGAAGGCATTGAATATGTGCCCCTAGGGGGTTGAGAAGGGCGGGGTAAAAATACCCGTAATAAATAAATAAATAAATAAAAACCCGCAAAGTAGGGATTTTAATAGTTTAATTACTGTGAAGAATATCTTGGAGTCCTCGTGGACAACAAGTTAAACATGAGTCAACAATGTGATGTGGCGGCCAAGAAAGCCAATGGGATTTTGGCCTGCATCAAGAGGAGCCTAGTTTCTAGATCTAGGGAAGTCCTGCTCCCCATGCTCTATTCCGCTTTGGTTAGACCACATCTGGAATATTGTGTCCAATTCTGGGCACCACAATTCAAGAGAGATATTGACTCTAAGCTGGAATGTGTCCAGAGGAGGGCGACTCAAATGATCAAGGGTCTGGAGAACAAGCCCTATGAGGAGCGGCTTAAGGAGCTGGGCATGTTTAGCCTGAAGAAGAGAAGGCTGAGAGGAGATATGATAGTCATGTATAAATACGTGAGAGGAAGCCACAGGGAGGAGGGAGCAAGCTTGTTTTCTGCTTCCCTGGAGACTAGGACGCAATGGAACAATGGCTTCAAACTACAAGAGAGGAGATTCCACCTGAACATGAGGAAGAACTTCCTGACTGTGAGAGCCGTTCAGCAGTGGAACTCTCTGCCCCGGAGGGAGTGTGGTGGAGGCTCCTTCTTTGGAAGCTTTGAAACAGAGGCTGGATGGCCATCTGTCAGGGGTGATTTGAATGCAATATTCCTGCTTCTTGGCGGAATGGGTTTGGACTGGAGGATGGCCCAGGAGGGGGTCTCTTCCAACAGAGGAGGCCACTGCCAAAGAGCCCATGGAAGGAAAAACCCGCGGAACAGCGAATCTGCAATAAGCGAACTACAAAGTAGTGAGGGAGCACTGTATTTATGGTGGAATCCCCCCAAGTGAGGGTCATTTTGAGCCTAAGAACTCAGATTCCCCAACACTTTCAGAGTTTGACTCACTGAAAAGACAGAGAAGGCAACACCAAAAAGCAAGGGAACCCCACAGAACATTTCCCGAGAAGAGAGATGCCTGCAGACGCCCTTCTCTCGGTTTCAATGTATCTCCCCCCCCCCCCCCCCCCGCCAAATCCTCTCCACAGCGGAAGCCCCTTGAATGAACACAATGGTTGCTCCAACGAGAAGTGTGTGTGTGTGTGTGTGAGAGAGAGACACAGGTCTGGAAACACTTTTCCTCTTTATTGACGGATCCTTCTGCGGCCGGCTGGGCCTTTACACTGATAAATAACTGTTCTACGGAAACCGAGGCCCACGTTTGGAGTTTGGAGTGAGTGAAAAGTGGAAAGACTGCTCCAGGGAGGGAGGGGGCCACACTAGGCCCCTTGGCCCCCAAAGGGTGGGGGAGGGGAGGGTGGCCCCCCAAAGGCAGAGAGAGGAGGAGGAGGGGGGGCACTGGCTGTCAGCATGGAGGGCCAAGAGTGGCATTTGGGGGGGGGGGGGAGATGGAGGAAGAGCTCGGTGTTCCCAGAGGCAAAGCTGTGAGTGTGTGTAAGGGGGGGGGGGGGGGAGAGTGAGTGAGTGGGGGGCACAGAGCAGGGCCAAAGGGTCAGAGCAGCAGCAGCAGCAGCAACTGAAGAGAGGGTCCTTTCCGTTCCCAGGCTGTTGGGGGGAGGAGGAGGAGGAGGGCAGACGCAGCAGGTTGGGGGCCACCAGTCTCTGAGGAAAGGCCCAACCTCGCCCCCCCTTCCTCCCCCTCCCCCTCCCCTCCTGCCGTGGGGCTCAGGCGCTGTGGGTCTTCTTGGCGAGCGCCGGCTCCTCGTCCACCAGCTTGGACTTGAGGTGCTCCTTGTAGGAGAGGATGTCTCCGGGCCACTTGGTGATCGTCCGCTTCTCGCAGACCCAGATCTCCTGCGCCACCTGGGGGGGGGGGGGGGATACAGGTGAGGGTCTCCTGCCATTGGGAGGGAGGGAGAGAGGGAGGGGTGCTGCACCCACAGAAGACCCCACAGCCTTGCCTTGTTCGGGCTGCCCTGGAACCTTTGCAGCATCTGCTCTTGTGGGGAGGCTGAGGTTTCCTGGGCTGACCCCTGGGAATGGGGTCCCACCTGAGGGGATGACCCCGCCCTCCAGCCCCATACTCCCCTGACCCCCTCCAACCCCCCTTCGAACCTGTTGGATGAGCCGGAAGTCGTGGCTGACCAGCATCATGCCCCCTTCGAAGTCGCTGATGGCGTCGGCCAAGGCGTCGATGGTCTCGATGTCCAGGTGGTTGGTGGGCTCGTCCAGGAAGAGCATGTGGGGGTTCTGCCAGGCCAGCCAGGCAAAGCAGACGCGGCACTTCTGGCCGTCCGACAGGTTGCGGATGGGGCTCACCTGGGCGGGCGGGTGGACAGGCGTGTCAGGCTGCAGGTGGATTCGCCAGCCAATCCCCCCCCCCAACCAAGGGGCAACCCCATTGGTTCCTAAAAGCAGAAGGGGAACTCCCCAAACTCCCCCCACCCGGGAGCGTCCCTCAAGAGCAGGCCTGCCCCAAGACCCCAAATTCCTGTGTGTCTTCCCAAAAGGACTCTGTCTTTCCTCTTCCTCCTTGCCACCGTCTCCTCCCCCTTTGATGACGTAGGAATGGGATCCTGTGAGGGAACTTCCTTTCTAAAGGTGTTTTTATTGTCGTGGGGCTAATCATGTGCCCATTTGCCATTTCTCCATTCTCTTCTGCTTTTTTTCCCATCTACAAGGAGGCACTTTTTGCCTCTCTCTCTAGGCAAAATGTAGCTGCATGGATTTTTTAAACGCTTTCTTTAGAAGACAAGGCTTAGTAAGCTAGTTGACTCCCAGACCTTTTCCATCAAGAATTGATTTCTTTTACTTTGTATTGTCGAAGGCTTTCATGGCTGGAATCACTAGGTTTTTGTGGGTTTTTTTGGGCTATAGGGCCACGTTTTAGAGGCATTTCTCCTGACGTTTCGCCTGCATTCTTTCACTTCAATAAATACTTCTCTCTATAGACCAACTTGGACATTGTGTTCATTGGAAGAGGCCCTCCTCTCAGTCCCACCCCTGTCCCAAGCACGGTTGGAAGGAACAAGAGAAAGGGTCTTCTCCATGACTGCCCCCCACCTCTGGACCCTTCCTAAGGAGTTAAAGATGCCCCCTCCCAACTAAACAACTAAAGACGTATCTCTGCTCACTGGCTTACGAGGAGGAGGAGGAGTCATTGCGATACGACCATTCTACCTCTGATTAAGGGCTACCATCCCCACCCGTGCCCGGTTCGCCCAGCAGCTCAACAGACATCTTGAGCAAGGATCACTCTCTTTGCCCCCCAGGAACTGGGACATCAATGCTTCTGTCTGATGTTTGATCTTATATCTGACAGAACAGGCTCTGTTTTTAAAATCAATTTTAGTTTTTAAGTGATAATGTTGGGTTGTTAAATTTAGTATTGCTGTTGCGTTCGGGCATTGAATGCTTGCCTTTTATGTTTGGAATCCGACCTGAATCCCTTCGGGGAAATAGAGTGGAATATAAATAATTTTTATATTATTATTATTACTTACTTACTTACTTATTATTATTATTTGCAACGCAACAAGTTGAGTCCACAACAGACACTCTGGTGGCTGTTGTATTGGATCACACATCAGACACTTCCATTATTATTATTATTATTATTATTATTATTATTATTATTATTTTACTGACACAAAAACATGTCACAGCAAACGAGATATACACGCTGGATTTTGTATGAAATTATTATTATTAGTAGTAATTATTATTATTATTATTATTATTTGCAACATAACAAGACGAGTCCACAGCAGACACTCTGCTGGCTGTTGAATTGGATCACACACCGAGCCCTTCCCAAGTGTCTAGGACTGTGTGATGTATCAGCGAATAATGTGTGCAGTTCTAAGTAGGGTGGCCTTCTGCACCTGACAGACAGTAACTTTGTCAGCGCCGATTGTTTTTAAGTGCAGGCCAAGGTCTTGAGGCACTGCACCCAGTGTGCTGATCCCCACTGGGACCACCTTGACTGGCTTTTGTCGCAGTCTTTGCAGTTCGATCTTCAAATCCTCGTATTGTGTCAGCTTTTCCCGTTGTTTCTCTTCAATCCTGCTGTCCCTTGGGATTGCGACATTGATGATCCAAACTTTGTTTTTTAACACGATCGTGAGGTCAGGAGCATATATTGTTTTTATTATATTAATTTACAATATTAATTTACAATATTAATAATTATAAATATTCTTTATTATAACTATAACATTAATAATAATATTATTGTTATAGTTAAAATAAAGAATATTTATTTATTATAACTATAAGCGCGATTGGTGGGGACGAGGGACAGGGCCTTCTCGGTGGTGGCCCCACGACTCTGGAACTCCCTCCCCAAGGACATCAGGCACTCCTCAACGCTGACAGTCTTCAGAAGAAGCTTGAAAACATGGGTGTTCCAGTCTGCCTTCCCAGATTAAGGAATCCCAAGTAATTGTCCCTAATGCACTTTATAAGAGAGTTAGAATTGTCCGCACACCCTTCTATTCCCAAAATATCCATTCTACCTCACCTGGACATGCCCAGCATTTTTAGAATTTTAACTATTACATTTGGCCCAGGTTTTTAACAGTGTCGTGCTTTTGTTATTGTTTTATTGCTTGCTTATTTATTGTTGCATTGTATTGTTGTCTGTTGTGTTTTTGCTAATGATGTACTTTGGGCTCGGCATCTTGTAAGCCGCACCGAGTCCTGTGGGAGATGGTAGCGGGGTAACCAATAAAGAGGGCGACTAAAATGATCAAGGGTCTGGAGAACAAGCCCTATAAGGAGCGGCTTAAGGGGCTGGGCATGTTTAGCCTGAAGAAGAGAAGGCTGAGAGGAGACATGATGAGAGCCATGTATAAATATGTGTGAGGAAGCCACAGGGGGGAGGAGGGAGCAAGCTTGTTTTCTGCTTCCTTGGAGACTAGGACGCAATGGAACAATGGCTTCAAAGTACAAGAGAGGAGGTTCCACCTGAACATGAGGAAGACCTTCCTGACTGTGAGAGCCGTTCAGCAGTGGAACTCTCTGCCCCAGAGGGAGTGTGGTGGAGGCTCCTTATTTGGCAGCTTTGAAGCAGAGGCTGGATGGCCATCTGTCGAGGGTGCTTTGAATGCAATTTTCCTGCTTCTTGGCAGAACTGGGTTGGACTGGATGGCCCATGAGGTCTCTTCCAACTCTAGGATTCTATGATTCTATGATTCTAATTACAATATTATAATTATTATAATTAATAAATATATGATATTATATTCTATAATATTAATATTAATTGTAAATGTTATTTATTATAATTATAATATTAATTATATTATTATTAAAAATAATAAATTAATAATATATGAAATTATTATTATTATTATTATTATTATTATTATTATTATTATATTTTGAACTCAAAGTTCTGACCCTGCAATCCTGATCCATCCTAAGCCAATCCCAGCTCATCACAGGTACGTTTCTGCTGGTTATGAAGTTTACTCCTGGGACTCTACTATATTTATGGTGGAATCACCCCAAGTCAGGGTTATTTATGAGCCTAACCGCTCAGATTCCCCAACAGGAACAAGAAGTGACAGGAACACCCCCCTCCCTCCCTCTCTCTCCGCACCTGCTGCTTCCCGGTGAGTCCATAGCGGCCGATGACCTTCCTCATCTCCTCCTTCTCCTTGATCTCCGGGTAGCACTTCATCATGTACTCCAGCGGGGAGAGGTCTAGATCCAGCTGCTCTTGCAAGTGCTGTGGGGCAGAGCAAGCGAGGGTGAGCCTGCAAACAGAGGTCTGGGCCCCATTTCAGCCCTTTGGCAGAGCCACCTGGCCCACCCACGCAACACATCCCTGTGACCCCACGTACCTGGTGGTACCTGCCGATCTTGACGTGTGAGTGCTTGCGGATCATGCCATCTGTGGGTAGGAGCTGGGAGGGGAAGAGGTAGACTGGTCAAGCGCTGTCCCATTGCTCTCCCAGACCAGGATTTGGGACACACACAGACACACAAGGACATACCTCTCCCGTGAGGAGTTTCAGGAGCGTGGACTTCCCTGCGCCGTTGGGCCCCACCAAGGCCACCCGCGTGTCCAGGTCGATCCCAAACTCCAAGTTGTTGTAAATCCAAGGCTTAGCCCCCCAAAAAGAACGAAGGCGGTAAGTACATGACCCTGGCCCTCACCCAGCCCCCACCCCCCCGGTTCCCGCCCTTCCGCTCACCCCGTCTTTGGAGTATTTGAAGCTCACATTCTGCACCATGATGACCGGAGGAGGGATCTTGCCACAGGCCGGGAAGCAGAAGGAGAGGGTCTGTGGGGGAGGAGGAGGAGGGTCTGGTCAAGCTCTGGCTGAGAACGCCCCCACCCCACAAAGGAACCCCCCCCACCTCCCTGCTCAGGGCCTGACCTTGTCCGTAATGACCCTCTCGGTCAGCCCTGAGGCCATCATCTTCTGGAGGGTCTTCTCTTTGCTCTGAGCCTGGCGGGCCAGCTTGGCACTTCCGTGGCCAAAGCGGGCAATGTAGTTCTGCAGCGGAAGCAAGGGGAGGGGTCAGCAGGGGAGGAGTGACAGGGAAAGGAGAGATAGCCCCCCACCCACAACCAGGAAGGGGAAGGGGAGGGGCACCTTCATGTGGGCGATCTGGTCCTGCTCCCAGTGGAAGCGCTTCATCTGGTTCTCCTCCAGCTCCAGCCGGGTCTTGACGTACTGGTCGTAGTTGCCCTGCAGGACAGGCGGACGCGAGGAAGGAAGGGAGGCAGGGTTGGGCCAGTGGGCTTCATAACCAAAGACCCTCCCCATAAATGCACAGTGAGGCAAACCCCTGTGTGAGAGAAGCTTCAGTGGAAGGAGCCCCAGGTGACCTATTAGCAGCAGCGTGACCCAGCACAAGGGGCCCAAAGTGACCAAAAGAACACAAACACAGAGACCACCAATATCTCTTCTTTTGGAGACCTTTCTTTGTAGTAAATTAATATATTTGCACTATTTACAAGAACAAGGTTTCCACAACACAAATAAAGTTTTTTATACTTTCTTCTTTGCTTCCATGCTAGGATTCTTCCTCATGCTTCGCTCTCACAGAGGCTCCTCTCACACAGAAATTACACAGAATCTTCACATGGTAGCTTTACAAACGAGGCCTTTAACCTGGGGCTTCTTTCACTGAAGCTTTTCTCACACAGTGGTTTACCTCACTCTCTTCAGGATGACATTAGCTGTGGCCCACTGACTCTAACAGGCTTCGGCCTACTCGCTCTTTGAGTGCTTGACTCACATTTTTGTAATCAGATAACCAAAGACCCTCCCCATAAATGCACAGTGAGGTAAACCTCTGTGTGAGAGGAGCCCCAGGTGACTTATTAGCAGCAGCGTGACCCAGCATCAGAGGCCCAAAGTGACCAAAAGAACACAAACGCACAGACCAACGTTCTCTCTTCTTTTGGAGACTTTTCTTTGTAGTAAAATAATATATTAACACTGTTTACAAGAACTAGGTTTCCACAACACAAATAAAGTCTTTCATACTTCCTTCTTTGCTTCCACGCTGGGCTTCTTCCTCATGCTTCACTCTCACAGAGGCTCCTCTCACACCGAAATTACACAGAATCTTCACATGGTAGCTTTACACACAAGGCCTTTAACCGGGGGCTTCTTTCGCTGAAGCTTTTCTCACACAGTGGTTTACCTCACTCTCTTCAGGATGACATTAGCTGTGGCCCACTGACTCTAACAGGCTTCAGCCTACTCACTCTTTGAGTGCTTGACTCACATTTTTGTAATCAGATAACCAAAGACCCTCCCCATAAATGCACAGTGAGGTACACCTGTGTGAGAGAAGCCCCAGGTGACTTCTTAGCAGCAGCGTGACCCAGCACCAGAGGCCCAAAGTGACCAAAACAACAAAAACGCACAGACCAACGTTCTCTCTTCTTTTGGAGACTTTTCTTTGTAGTAAACTAATATATTAGCACTATTTACAAGAACAAGGTTTCCACGACACAAATAAAGTCTTTCATACTTCCTTCTTTGCTTCCACGCTGGGAGTCTTCCTCATGCTTCGCTCTCACAGAGGCTCCTCTCACACCGAAATTACACAGAAGTTTCGCATCGTAGCTTTACACAAAATGCCTTTAGCCTGGGGCTTCTTTCAATTAAGCTTCTCTCACACAGAGGTTTACCTCACTCTCCTCAGGACGACACTAGCTTTGGCCCACTGACTCTAACAGGGTTTGACTCTCACAGAGCCTCCTCTCATACTAAAATTACACAGAAGCTTCACACTGTAGCTTTACACACGAGGCCTTTAACCTGGGGCTTCTTTCGCTGGAGCTTCTCTCACACAGAGGTTTACCTTACTCCCCTTAGGAGGATACTAGTATTGGCCCACTGACTCTAACAGGGTTTGACTCTGACAGAGGCTCCTCTCACACCAAAATTACACAGAAGCTTCACATCGTAGCTTTACACATGAAGCCTTTAACCTGGGGCTTCTTTTGCTGAAGCTTCTCTCACACTGAGGTTTACCTCACTCTCCTTAGGACGACACTAGCTTTGGCCCACTGACTCTAACAGGGTTTGACTCTCACAGAGCCTCCTCTCATACTAAAATTACACAGAAGCTTCACACTGTAGCTTTACACACGAGGCCTTTAACCTGGGGCTTCTTTTGCTGAAGCTTCTCTCACACTGAGGTTTACCTCACTCTCCTCAGGACGATGCTAGCTTTGGCCCACTAACAGAGTTTGACTCTGACAGAGCCTCCTCTCATACTAAAATTACACAGAAGCGTCATACTGCAGCTTTACACACGAGGCCTTTAACATGGGGCTTCTTTCACTGAAGTTTCTCTCCCACAGAGGTTTACCTCACTCTCCTTTCGCTCACCGACTCTAACAGGCTTCGGCCTACTCTTTGAGTGCTTGACTCACATTTTTGTAATCAGATATACCTAGTTACTTTTTAACATTTCCGATAGGCAGGCGTTCAGTGCAGGGCCCCCTGGGGTGCCACCCCTCAATCACCCTCCCTCCTGAAAACAAGTCCCAAATCCAACGCTTGAGGGGAGGGGGAGGGCCTCACCGTGTAGTACTTGAGCTTGCGGTTGTGCATGTGGATGATGTTGGTGCAGACGCCGTTGAGGAAGTCCTGGGAGTGGGAGATGAGCACCAGGATGCGCTTGAACCTGCAAGGGTAAAAGGAGAGGGGCTGTGAGTGGCAGGTGGTGGCGCTGAGGAGAGCCCATCCCCCACAATGGCCCCTCCCCACACTCACGTCTTGAGCTCCTCCTCCAACCAGACGCAGGCGTCCAGGTCCAGGTGGTTGGTGGGCTCGTCCAGGAGCAGCATGAAGGGCCGGATGAAGAGGGCCCTGAGGAGAAGGAGGGGCGGGGTCAGGGGCGGAGCCAAGAGCCAGGTAGGAGCCCCCACCCCATGCCTGCTCCGCCCTGGACCCACCTGGCCAGGGCCACCCGCATGCGCCAGCCACCGCTGAAGTCCTTGAGCTTCTTGCGCTGCATGAGGGGGGAGAAGCCCAGGCCGTGCAGGATCCGCGAGGCACGCATCTCCGCCTTGTCCGCGTCCAGCTCTTCCAGCCGCTCGTACAGCTCCAGAAGCTTCTCACACTCGGCTTTGGGGAGGGAGGGAGGGGGGAGGAAGGAAGGAAGTCAGTGGCAGGAGGATCCCCTTCCCTCCTGCGTTTGCAAGAGGACCGTCCCCTGCCCCTTCCCCAGCCCAGCCCAACCAGTCACCGTAATAACATTATTCTTATATTGTTTATTTATTTATTTACACAATTTCTCAGCCCCGAGCGGGGACTCAGGGCAGCTAACACAATTTGATGCCACAATATCAACAACAACAATATAAAATCATAATACATAGCAGATTATAAACAGTAACATTAATTATAATGACATGATCACATTATACCCTGCCACCATCTGACCGAAGGGACTCAGGGCAGCTTAGATGGGACCAAATGTCCATAAGACAATCATGCAAACAATCCATCAAAACAAAAACACACAACTGATATAAAAACATGTTCAGATAGGCCATTTGTCCAGTTGAAATAAAATTAAACCGCCTCGAGTCGCCTCCCGGCTGAGAGGGGCGGTATACAAATATAGTAAACAACTAAATAAATAAACACAAAACTAAAACATTAACATTGCAACTCCATCCAAACAATGCTCAGAATCCAAGAACCAGGGATCCCAAAATGGGCATAATTATTTTTTTATAATATTTATAAAATAGATAATATTATTATAATTACCATAATAACATTATTCTTATATTATTTATTTATTTGCACCATTTCTACCCCGCCCTTCTCACTCCCGAGGGGGGACTCGGGGCAGCTAACACAATTTGATGCCACAATATCAATAACAACAATGTAAAATCATAATACATAGCATATTATAAACAGTAACATTAATTATAATGACATGATCACATAAACCCCTGCCACCATCTGACCGAAGGGACTCAGGGCAGCTTAGATGGGACCAAATGTCCACAAGACAATAATGCAAACAATCCATCCAAACAAAAAACACAACTGATATAAAAACATGTTCAGATAGGCCATTTGTCCAGTTGAAATAAAATTAAACCGCCTCAAGTCACCTCCGGGCTGAGAGGGGCAGTATACAAATATAGTAAACAACTAAATAAATAAACACAAAACTATAAAACATTAGCATTCAAACTCTATCCATACAATGCTCAGAATCCAAGAACCAGGGATCCCAAAATGGGCATAATTATTTTTTTATAATATTTATAAAATAGATTATATTATTATAATCATCATAATAACATTATTCTTATATTATTTATTTATTTATTTATTTGCACCATTTCTACCCCGCCCTTCTCACCCCCGAGGGGGGACTCGGGGCAGCTAACACAATTCGATGCCACAATATCAATAACAACAATGTAAAATCATAATACATAGCAGATTAAAAACAGTAACCTTAATTATAATCACATAATATCCTGCCACCATCTGACCAAAGGGACTCGGGGCGGCTTAGATGGAACCAAATGTCCAGAAGACAACAAGCAACCCATCAAAACAAAAAACCTCATGCAAAGCAGTCGGCTAAAGATGGTGGGAGGGGCTGCAGACCATGTGGCCAGATCTGGGATTGTTTGGGACTCAGACTCCATTTTTGAAGCAGTACAATTTAGATGCCAGTAGAACAATATACTTTTAGAAGTCAGGAGGAGCAGAATGCTTTAGACTATACAGAGACGCTATTAGACTCTCAGGCTAGAGAGATGCTTTAGACCAGCATTTCTCAACCTGGGGGTTGGGACCCCTGGGGGGTCGCAAGGGGATGTCCGAGGGGTCACCAAGGACCATTAGAAAACACCGTATTTTCTGTTGGTCATGGGGATTCTGTGTTGGAAGTCTGGCCCTATTGTATCATTAGTGGAGTTCAGTTTCTATACATCCCAGAAACTACAACTCCCAAATAGCAAGGTCTATTTCCCCTAAACTCCACAAGTGTTCACATTTGGGCATATTGAGTATTCCTGTCAAGTTTGGTCCAGATCCATCATTGTTTGAGTCCATAGTGCTCTCTGGATGTAGGTGAACTACAACTCCCAAACTCAAGGCCAATGCTCACCAAACCCTTCCTCACTACCTCTGGGGATGTTTGCCATAGATGCAGGCGAAACGTCAGGAGAGAATGCCTCTAGAACATGGCCATAGAGCCCGAAAAAACCTACAACATGCCCAGACAGCAAACTACAGGGCCGGGAATTGAGTGGGGTAAAGGGAGCGGAGTCCTATTTGGCGATCGAGGGACTCACCATCCTCGTGGGCCAGGCGTTCGGCCTCCTGCTCCAGCATGGCCCTCTCCGTGTCCACCTCCATCACGCACTGCAGGGGCGTCTTCTCGCTGGGGGGCATCTCCCGGGTCAAGTGGTAGATGTCGATGTGCTCCGGGATGGGCACCTCCCGCTTCCCAATGGCCGACAGCAGCATGGATTTCCCTGCGGGCGGAGCAAGGCACGGTTCACAGGCGGAACATCCGACCTCTGGACACAAACCCAGACTGGGAGACGTATGTACGAAACGCAAGCGTTGTGGCAAAAACCCTTCTGTTTTTCTTTGTGTAAGTATTAGGCATGTGCAATCCATGGTTCTAAAGTACTTGCAACACTAGGGGGCGCTGGTGATTTGCTTCTAAAGTGTTTCTAAAGATCTGGGGGTGAAAATTTCAGAACTCTAGCAAAACTTTGAACATTTCATTATAAATGGCAATTCTTAATTGGTTCTGTCATAAAAATTGCTGTTGACAAAATAATAATGAAATTTTGAAAGTTTTGCTAGCATTCTGAAATTTTCACCACCAGAACTTTAGAAACACAGTATATTAAGACTACTTTTTAACCCAAGGAAATCTTCTCAAAAGTCAGGGGTCACCTTATGCATGGGAGTTGTCTTAACTCTATATTTTAACTGGAAAAGTTGGGGGTGGTCTTATATGCTCAGTCGTCTTATATGCCGGAATATACGGTACTTTAGAAGCAAAGCACCAGCTTTAGTAACGCTTTGGAATCAAAGCACCAGTTCCCCCTAGTTTTGTAAGTACTTTAGAACCATGGGTCGCACATGCCTAGTAAGTATATTACAAGCTAAAAACCCACTAATTGCTTGCTTTGAAATCAATTATTTTATTATTTTACAGTATTTGTTGTGACTCAGCTGGAACCACAGACTGATAGTGTTGTGACTCAGATGAGATCTCAGAGCGACTCTGACGAGGATGATGGGATTCGGGTTCACCATCAGGTTCAAAATATTCGTGTTGTAGACAATGAGGAACAGGGTGTGCAAGTTCAGTTTCCCACAGCAGGGAAGGATGTTTTTGATACTGAAACTAGCCAGGTGCAAATGGACTCAGAAAAGTCTAATTGTGACTCAGACACAATTAGAGCATACCTGGAATATTGTGTCCAATTCTGGGCACCACAATTCAAGAGAGATATTGACAAGCTGGAAAGTGTCCAGAGGAGGGCGACTAAAATGATCAAGGGTCTGGAGAACAAGCCCTATGAGGAGTGGCTTAAGGGGCTGGGTATGTTTATCCCAAAGAAGAGAAGTCTGAGAGGAGATATGATAGCCATGTATAATAAATATGTGAGAGGAAGCCACAGGGAGGAGGAGGGAGCAAGCTTGTTTTCTGCTTCCCTGGAGACTAGGACGCAATGGAGCCATGGCTTCAAACTACAAGAGAGGCGGTTCTACCTGAACATGAGGAAGAACTTCCTGACTGTGAGAGCCGTTCAGCATTGGAACTCTCTGCCTCGGAGGGAGTGTGGTGGAGGCTCCTTCTTTGGAAGCTTTTAAGCAGAGGCTGGGTGGCCATCTGTCAGGGGTGCTTTGAATGCAATATTCCTGCTTCTTGGCAGAATGGGGTTGGACTGGATGATGGCCTAGGAGGTCTCTTCCAACTCTAGGAGTCTAGGATTCTATCTAAAATTCCAAGGAGGACAGTTCTCAGCCTGATAACAAGCAAGAAGGCAACCAGGCTGACACTAAAGAGCAGCCTGACCTTGAGGAAACGGGAACCTTAGATTGGGCTGACCGTTTGGAAGGAGTGTGAGAATAGCTAACAAGAAGGAGGCAAGAGGCCACAGAAATGCTTTGCAAAGGGTATTAAGCAGTGCATTTGAAAACAAACCTTTGTCAGAGCAACTTTTCACTCAACCAAGCAGCTTGGGCTCGTTTGCCTGGATTATCTCGTAGTTCTTGTGTCCGTGGCCAGGGGACTTTGTCATGTTCTCATGGGGTTTTGTGTTGTTGGTGCCTCGTGGAATCATGCTTCATAGTTCTATGTTATATTGATCTCTTGGAACATCACTTGCTTTTCAGAACTTTTTATCTTTTAATTTTAATTTTACATTTGGCCTTCCCACTGTTTTTAATTGTGTGTTGTCTTATTGATAATGTTGTATATTTTATTGTCTATTTTTTTATTGCTTGTATTGTTGTTATTATTGCTTGTATTGTTGTATTTGGGCTCGGCCTCATGTAAGCCGCACCATTTCCCTTGGGGAGATGGTAGCGGGGTACAAATAAAATGTTATTATTATTATTATTATTATTATTAATTTTCAATACACTACAAAGGCCGTGTGCAGTTTGGTGATTTCAGCAAGATGAATCTACTCTGAGGTGCAACAGTATTTATAATCTGCTTTTCTCACCCCGAAGGGGACTCAGGACGGATCACAGAACACATCTACAGCAAATATTCAGTGTTGATTATAACAATGACAAGAGAGACAACAGATAGAGTTGTATAGGCTTTCCCATATTTTGGCATCTTTGGAGGCTGTGCTTGCTTTCGGCCACCGGGGGTGCTGTCACTCCATCTCCTTGCCAAAGAGCTTTCTTTGCTTGTAAATTTCCTCCTTTTTCTGATTGATGCGGTTCCTATTTATCTACTCGCATTTGTTTTCAAACTGCTAGGTAAGAAGATGAGCTAAAGGTCAAAAGCTCACCCTGACCTGGGCTTTGAACTCTCAACCTTCTGGTTGGAAGGTTGAGAGTTCAAAGATCTATTGCAAGATCTATTGCTGCTTGATTCACCTGCTGCGCTCAAGCCCGGCCCTCTAGATCAGGCATGGGCCAAATTGGTGTTTTGGACTTGATCTCCCACCATTCCTCACAGACTCAGGCCCCCTCCCCCACCCATGTAAAGGGTCCAGGATTCAAGGAGGGGACTCGCTTACCCGTGCCGTTGAGCCCGATGAGTCCGTACCGGCGCCCGGAGTTGAGCTCCAGCTTGGTGTCGCTGAGCAGCTCCTGCCCGTGGAAGGTGAGGGCCAGGCTGATGATGTGGACGTCAGTGGAGTTGGGGTGCGAGGCCAGGGCCCCCGTCACCGCCCGCGCCGCCGCCTTCTTCAGCTCAAAGGCCTCCAGCGCCCGGCTGGCCGCGTCCACATCCCCTGGGAGAGGGGTCAAAAGAAGGGGGTTAGGGGTCAGTAGGTGGGGGACAGAAACCCCTTCCCTCCTGGAGGGTGATTCTGCTCAGGGTGGTACTGTGGGGCCTGCTGACCTCCAGCTTCCAGTCAGGGGTCAGTGGGTGGGGGTCAGGGGGTGACTTCCAGTCAGGGTGGTATTGTGGGCGAGACCTGGGATCACAAACAGGGACCCCATGAAGAGGTCTGGGATTGCAGGCTGCATCCACGTCCCCGGGGGGGGGGGGTCACAAAACAGGGTCAGTACGTGGGGGTCAGAGTTTCTTCCTCCCCTCCCAGAGGGTGACTTCCAGTCAGGGTGATATTGTGAGATTGCAAGCAGGGACCCCATAAAGTGGCCTGGGATTGTATGGAGAGATTGCTGGGCACGTCAATGTCTTCTGGTAGGGGGGTCAGTGGTCAGCAGGTGGGAGTGAGGGGTCCCTTCCCCTCTCCTCCCGGAGTCTGACTTCCAGTCCGGGTGGTATTGTAGGATTGCAAGTAGGGACCTCATAAAGTGGCCTGGGATTGAATGGAGGGATTGCTGGCCATGTCCATGCCCTCTCGGGTGGGGGGTCAGTTGGTGGGGGTCAGGCATCTCTTCCTCTCCCCTCCTGGAGGGAGACTTCCGGTCAGGGTGGCATTGTATGTGTGTGGGAGGGGGGGGGGGCTAGGTTTGCAAGCAGGGACCCCATGAAGAGGCCTCCATGTCCCCTGGGGGGAGGACGACGACAAAAGGGGGGTCAGTACATGGAGGTCAAGGGTCAGACCCTCTCTCCCCTCCCCTTCTGGAGGGTGACTTCCGGTCAGGGTGGCATTGTGGGGGAGACCTGGGATTGCAAGCAGGGCCCCTATGAAGAGGTCTGGGATTGCGTGGAGGAGTTGCTGCTTGTGTCCACATCCCCAGGAGGAGTGAGGGGTGGGGTGGGGGGTCACAAAAGGGGGGGTGTTGAGGGGGTAAGGGAGTCAGAGGCCCTCCTCCCAATTCCTCCTGGAGGGAACTTCCAGTGAGTCTGTTGTGGTGGTGGCAGGGCCTGTCTGACCTCCTGCTTCCTGGGGGGGGGGGGGCACAAAAGGGGGGGTCAATACATAGGGATCAGGGTTCAGACCCTCCCTCCCCTTCCTTTCTGGAGGATGACTTCCGGTCAGGGTGGCATTGAGGGGTTGCTGCTTGTGTCCCCCTGGAGGAGTGGGGAGGCCTCAGGGAGGGAGGGAAGGGGGTCACAAAAGGAGGGAGTCAGAGCCCCTCCTGCCAATTCCTCCAGGGGGGGGGTGACTTTCGGTCAGGGTGGCATTGTGTGTGTGTGTGTGTGGGGGGGGCTGGACAACGAAAGGGGAGTCAGTACATGGAGGTCAAGGATCAGGTTGAGGGGTCAAGGCAGTCAGAGTCCCCCCTCCTAATTCCTCCGGGGGGGGGGGGTGACTTTCGGTCAGGGCGGCATTGTGTGTGTGGGGGGGGGGAGGCTGGACGACGAAAGGGGGGGTCAGTACATGGAGGTCAAGGGTCAGGTTGAGGGGGCAAGGGAGTCAGAGTCCCTCCTCCCAATTCCTCCTGGGGGGGTGACTTTTGGTCAGGGTGGCATTGTGTGTGGGGGGGGGAGGGGGCTAGACGACAAAAGGGGGGGTCAGTACATGGAGGTCAAGGGTCAGACCCTCTCTCCCTTCCCCTCTGGAGGAGTGGGGGGAGGGGTCACAAAAGGGGGGGGGTTGAGGGGGCAAGAGAGTCAGAGGTCCCCCTCCCAATTCCTCCTGGGGGGTGACTTCCGATGGGGGTGTTGTGGTGGTGGGGGGAATGCTTGCCTGACCTGCTGCTTCGGGCGGGGGGGTGTTCCGGGCGGGGTCCTGTTCCTGGCCCCCATTGGCGGTGGCGTTGTCTTGCTGCTCGTCCCCGTCGTCGTTCCCTCGCTTGGGCCTCTGCCGGGCCTTGGCCGCCTCCTTCTTCTTCGCCGCCTTCTTCTTCGCCAAGTCCGACGGCATCGCGGGGACGGGAGGAAGGAAGGAAGGAGGAGGAAGGAGAAGGGCTCTTCCGCTCTCTCTCTCGGGCCCTCTCTCTCTCTCTCTGGGGGAAGGAAGGCCGAGAAGAAGCCGGGTCAGGCCGGGCCTCCTCGAGGGGAAGCCTTGCCTCCCTGCTTCCCCCCCTCCTCGAGGCAGGCCTGAGGCCTACCCACCCGTCCCCGTCCCTTCCTACCGCTCTCCTCTCTTCTCTTCTCTCCTCTCCTTCTCTTCCTTCTGTCGCAACAGAACAGCTGCCCCGCCGCCGCCGCCACTGCCGCGTGCGCACGCCCCGCCCCCTCCGGCGCCGAATCACCCAATCACCGCCCTAGACGTCACCCGGACGCCGGGCCCCGAGGCATGCCGGGAAGACGAGGCTCCAGCACGGAGGGCGCGCAGGGCGGAAGCAGCAGCGGACTACACGCCCCGGCATGCACCGCGCCGCCCACTGCATGCCGGGAAGAGGGATTCTCCTTCCGGCCCAGGCGCCGCCCCCTCCCTTCCTTCCTTCCTTTCCCGCCAGGAGAGCCAGGGGATTCCGGTGGCGTCTCCGTGCCCGGAAGCCCCACTCGAGCCATCCCTCCCTCCCTCCCTCCCTCCGGGTGTTTTGGACTCCAACTCCCACCATTCCGAAGTCCAAAATACCTGGAGGGAGGGAGGGAAGGCCCAAGCTGGGCCAGGCCTGCTGTACAGCCGTTCCCCGGCTTACAAACATCCGGCGTACAGTTAAGGACGGGGCTGAGACAACAGGAAACACTGAGGAGGCTGGATGGCCATCTGCTGGGGGTGCTTTGAATGGGATTTTCTTTCCTTCTTGGCAAAAGGGGGTTGCACTGGATGATGGCCCACCAGGTCTCTTTCTATTTATTTATTTTATTTCACAGTTTTGTATACCGAGCTTCTCAACCTCATTGAGGGACTCAGCCCGGTTTCCAGCCATAAAAACATATACACTCATTAAAATATCATATATCACAATTACAAAAACAACTTTAAAATACACTCTATATAAAACTACACTGGTCAGTCGTCCTATTAAGATGGATCTACATCCACTTCCACCCAGAGTCCTATGGTGTTGTCTCATTCCTCGAAGGCCTGACTCCACAGCCACGTCTTCACCCGTTTCCTAAATGTCAGGACAGATGGGGCGGTTCTGGCTTCCAGAGGGAGAGAGTTCCAGAGTCACGGGGCCACCACCGAGAAGGCCCTGTCCCCACCAGACGCGCTTGTGAGGCCGGTGGGACTGAGAGCAGGGCCCCTCCAGAAGATCTTAGTAATCTTGATGGTTCGTAGGGGAGAATACGTTCGGAGAGGTAAACAGGTCCGGAGTCGTTTAGGGCTTTATAGGTCAACACCAGCACTTTGAATTGTGCTCGGAAGCTAATTGGCAGCCAGTGGAGTTCGAGTAACAGCGGAGTGGTGTGCTCCCTGGACCCAGCACCCGTTAGTAATCTGGCTGCCGCGCGTTGGACTTGCTGTAGCTTCCGGGCAGTCTTCAAAGGCAACCCCACATAGAGAGCGTTGCAGTAGTCTAAACGGGATGTAACCAAAGCGTGTACTACCGTAGCCAAGTCAGCCCTCCCAAGGTACAGACGCAGCTGGCGCGTTCACCCTTCTCTATGGTATTCAAAGCACAAATTATTATTATTATTATTATTATTATTATTATGAAATAGATAGAGATCTGGAGTTCCACTGAGAGCAGCGTTTCTCACACTGCTCCTCCAGGTATTTTGGAGTTCAGCTCCCAGAAATCCCAGTCAGTTTACCAGCTGCTGGGAACTATGGGAGCTGAAGTCCAAAATACCTGGAGGAGCAGAGTGTGAGAAACGCTGGCGTATTTGTTTTATTTACTAGCCATCCCCTGCCACACGTTGCTGTGGCCCACTCTGGTGGTCAAGGGGGTTCTGTGTGGGAGGTTCAGCCCAATCCTGTCGTTTGTGGGGTTCAGAATGCTCTTTGATTGTAGGTGAACTACAAATCCCAGCAACTACAACTCCCAAATGTCAAGATTCTATTTTCCCCAAACTCCACCAGTGTTCACATTTGGGCATACTGAGTATTCATGTAGAGTTTGATCCAGATCCATCATTGTTTGAGTCCACAGTGCTCTCTGGATGCAAGTGAACTACAACTCCAAAACCCAAGGTCAATACCCACCAAAACCTTCCAGTATTTTCTGTTGGTCAGGGGAGAACTGTGTGCCAAGTTTGGTTCAATTCCATCCTTGGTGGGGTTCAGAATTGTTTGTTGTTCATTCGTTCAGTCGTCTCCGACTCTTCGTGACCTCATGGACCAGCCCACGCCAGAGCTCCCTGTCGGCCGTCACCACCCCCAGCTCCCTCAAGGTCAGTCCAGCCACTTCAAGGATGCCATCCATCCACCTTGCCCTTGGTCGGCCCCTCTTCCTTTTGCCTTCCACTTTCCCCAGCATCATTCCCTTCTCTAGGCTTTGCTGTCTCCTCATGATGTGGCCAAAGGACTTCCGCTTTCCCTCTCATCTCCTTCCCTCCAATGAGCTTTAGTCGGGCTTTCTTTCCTGGAGGATGGACTGGTTGGATCTTCTCGCAGTCCAAGGCACTCTCAGCACTTTCCTCCAACACCACAGCTCAAAAGCATCGATCTTCCTTCGCTCTGCCTTCCTTCCCTCAGGTCCAGCTCTCACATCCGTAGGTGACTACTACAGGGAAGACCATGGCTTTGACTAGGCAATGGATCTTTGTTGCCAGTCTGATGTCTCTACTCTTTATGATTTTTATAAATCTCAGTAACTACAACTCCCAAATGAAGCACTTATTAAACAACATATCACAGACAGAGAGCGACAACTAGACCTGGCCTCAGTTCCAACCTTCCTGATCAATGAAGACAGCAGATATCTTGCCTCCCCTGTGGCATATTTAACCAACTTAGAGGTTCCTCTTCATCGAAGGGCTTTCACCTTGGCTCGACGCCACGCTCTCCCATCAACTGTACTCAAAGGAAGGCCGCTACCGGAAGATCCCTTTCCCAGAGAGACTCTGCCCCTGTGACTCGGGTCATGTAGAAACAATAGAACATGTGCTCCTCCAGTGCCCGTTCTACAGGGATATCCGTGCCAGGCTTCTCTTACCTCTGATAGACAAGCACCCAGGCCATTCAGGACAATGTTATACCTCCCTGCTACTTGCAGATACTAATTCAGCTACAACCCACAATGTTGCAAAGTTCTGTGCAGCAGCATACACAATCCATCAGGGCAGTGGTTCTCAACCTTCCTAATGCCGTGACCCCTTAATACAGTTCTTTACATTGTGATGACCCCCAACCATAAAATTATTTTCGTTGCTACTTGATAATTGTTATTTTGCTGCTGTTATGAATCGCGATGTAAATATCTGAATTGCACGATGTATTTTTATTCACTGCACCAAATTAGGCACAAATACCCAATACGCCCAAATCTGTATATTGGCGGGATTGGGGGGGGGGGGGTTGATTTTGTCATTTGGGAATTGTTCACCTACAGTCAAAGAGCATTCCGAATTCCACCAGTGATGGAATTGAACCAAACTTTGCACACAGAACTTACCAACAGAAAATACTGGAAGGGTTTGGTGGGCATTGACCTTGAATTTGGGAGTTGTAGTTCACTTACAGCGAGAAAGCACTGTGGACTCAAACAATGATGGATCTGGACCAAACTTTGCATGAATACTTAATCTACCAAAAGGTGAACACTGGTGGAGTTTTGGGAAAATAGATTTTGGCATTTGGGAGTTGTAGTTGCTGAGATTTATAGTTCACTTACAATTGAAGAGCATTCTAAACCCCACCAATGATAGAATTGGGCCAAACTTCCCACAGGGAACACCCAAGACTAACAGAAAATACTGTGTTTTCTGATGGACTTTGGCGACCCCTCTGACATCCCCTCGCGACCCCCCCCCCCCGGGGTCCTGACCCCCAGGTTGAGAAATGCTGCGTCAGGGAATGACTAGTCCCAAAAGTTAACTGTGTGTCCAGTAATCTTCTTCTCTGAATCTACAGTTGGGTGATGGATCTGGGCATTGTATGTTTTTACCCTGTTTCCCCTTCCTTTCCGCTCCCTTATCCATATATTTTTAATGTACCAAACATACCAAGTTTGTATGAAAATATGACTATTTTCTGTGCTGGTCAATGACCGGAATAAATGATTTGATTGATTGATTGATTGAACTCCCAAATGATAACATCAATCTCCTCCAACCCCACCAGTATTCAAATTTGGGCATATTGGGTCTTTGTGCCAAATTTGGTCCAGTGAATGAAAATACATCGTGCATATCAGATATTGACAATACAATTCATAACAGGAGCTAAACAACAGTTATGAAGTAGCAATGAAAACAATGTGACGGTTGGGGGTCACCACCACATGAGGAACTGTAGTAAAGAAGGTTGAGAACCACTGAAATACTGTGTTTTTTTATAGTCTTTGGTGACCCCTCTTACACCCCCTTGTGACCCCCAGGTTGAGAAATGCTGCTTTAAGGTCATCCATTTCAACTCCCTTCACCAGGTCAAGAAAACATTTATTTAATGTATTTATTTACAACATTTCTACCCCGCCCTTTTCTACCCCTGGGGGGGACGGGGGGGACGGACGGACTCAGAGCGGCTTACACTGGCAACAATTCGATGCTGCAACAAATATGAGAACTATAACAGCAATATAAACAATAAATAAGACAATAGATTAAAAACAATAAAAACATCATTATTGCAGTCCTTTAGCCATTTCCATCATTAGCACAACTATGTAGTCCAGTTTGACATCCAAAGTGCTGACAGCTGGCGCTGCCGGTAGCCCAGCCTTTACTTTAGTTTGAACTGCAGCAGGGAGTTCCGCAGTTCCTGGGCCGAACTTTGAGGCCAGCAGATGGAATGTGCCTCAGCCACCAGCTCCAAGACCAGGAATGCCTGCAAACCTCAGCTAACTTTCCCCCTCCCTTACTTTGTATCATTCCTTAATGAACCACTTGAAACTTGAAACTTTTTATCTTTTCGCATGCTACTTTTGTATCCCTTCCTGGCTCAACACTCCATGAACGCTTCCATAAACCCCTTACTGGGCTCCGGAGGGCCGTGAGCCCGCGGGGGGCGCCTCCAGGTGGCCCCCGGACCCCGAGTCTGCGTTCGACCAAAACGCGGATAAGGAAACCGCCATTACGGACCCCGCTATCCACTAAATCATTTAACATGGCGGATCGCCGCCGTTCCAATTTTGGCTTGTTCTATGATTAATTCTAAGTCTATCTGCCATCTCAGTTTCTCTGTTTTGGGCCGCTCCTCCCGGGAAAAAATTAGTTTTGTTTCGAGGACTTCTGTCTTGGAGAGAAACAGCTGATTGTCAGTGGCTGGGCTTTTTCTCGTTCCCCCGCGGCGGCCGGCTGCAGCAGCCCCGAGGAGGGGCCAGACGGCTCCCAGGTCTTGACTGGGAGCTGCGGTTCACTGAAGGACATTGCTCCACTCTCCACTACTTGCGGATTCTTTGCGGACCTTTCTGCCTTCTCTGATTGACTTGGTGCCCTAGCATCACGGACTTCCTCCCTGAACTCCAAAAGCCAAGCCGCTTGGGAAGCATGGCCCCCGCCTGTGGGTGCATGCCCTTGTTGCAAAGAATCATACCTCAGGAACTCTGCTGATTGCCTTTATTAATTGCTGTGGGTTTTCTAATAAACTTTACTGGGATGGGGATCTTTCCTATGAAATCTATGAGCTATGAAAGACTGGGAAGAATATATATATGAAGTATATGATATGTAATGAGATGAAATGAAATGAGATGTACCCTCACCCCTTTCCTTGCCTTTCCCCTCTTGAACTTTACCCTATAAAAGAGTATGTGACCTGGGGATTACAGTTAAGGAAATCCAATTTCCTTGGAAGAAACTCCATCCATATTGACAATGCATGGACAAATACTGGCAAATCTATGGCTTTGTTTTCAGAGTCAGACAAACAAAAGCCAGAGATTTTGTCAGCCAAAAGCCCGGAAAAACAGACTGATTAAATCAATCATGGTGTTTGTGCATGCTCCCCTGTGACAAAGGACCTCTTCGCCTGCAGGGTTGAGATCCAGACACCACCCATAGCCACCCTTTTTGCTCATACACATCTTTTATCAAGACCCAGGAAATCCCTTGTTCCCCCCATCCGCCTCCCTGCCGTGAAGAGACAAAAGGTGTTCCATCAGCTGGCAGACGCCTCCCCAGGCATTCCGCCCCTCTGCGCTGTCAAACTAGAGCCCGCCTCCTGGCCGCTGATTGGACAATCTCTGGAGGCGCTCCGAGGGCTCTGATTGGCCCTCTGGAGGCAACAGCGGCCGGCGATTGGAGGGAGGGTGGGACCAGCGGCCAAGCCTCCTCCCAGCTGTTCCGGAGCCGGCCAATCAGGACAGAGGGAACTGACAGGAGGCGGGCGGGGGATTCAAACCGGGATTTCTTTGTTTTGCCTGTATAAATATGCCTGAAATTCACTGTACTGGATGCTTACTTGAGGATTCATCCCTGTAACGCATCCTTTTCAGCTGAATCGCAAAATAAACGCCTCGGTCGCAGACTTCCTCTTCAGCCTCTGGTGAGATTGATTTTCAACGTTTTTGCGTCTTTTTGAATTGGCATCCGCTGGTGGCTCGCCAAGGTCAGGACCCCATTTGCGGTCCTTTGGGCCTCCCCTCGCTGGGAGAACCCCCAAAAAGAGCTCGATATCAGTGCTGTCATGCTTGCTGGCCAAAAGCCTGGTTCCAGAACCATGATTTTAATTTCTTCCTAAAGCAAAAGTGGAATGAAGCTGACCTGATCTCGCTGGGGAGTGAATTCCACAGGCGGGGAGGGGGGGGGTCACCACCAAGAAGGTTCTGTCCCTCATCCCCACCAGATGAGTTTGCGAAGCTGGTGGGACCGAGAGCAGGGCTTCCCCAGACAATCTTAAACATAATCAAAGCCCTCCTGACAAAGAGCCATCCAGCCATAGATATATGTGATTCACACACACACATATATGTATATGACAGGTCATAGAATCAAAGAGTTGGAAGAGACCTCCTGGGCCGTCATCCAGTCCAACCCTATTCTGCCAAGAAGCAGGAATATTGCATTCAAAGCATCCCTGACAGATGGCCATCCAGACAAAGAAGGAGCCTCCACCACACTCCCTCCGGGGCAGAGAGTTCCACTGCTGAATGGCTCTCACAGTCAGGAAGTTCTTCCTCATGTTCAGGTGGAATCTCCTCTCTTGTAGTTTGAAGCCATTGTTCCATTGCGTCCTAGTCTCCAGGGAAGCAGAAAACAAGCTTGCTCCCTCCTCCTCCTCCCTGTGGCTTCCTCTCACATATTTATACATGGCTCTCATCATGCCTCCTCTCAGCCTTCTCTTCTTCAGGCGAAACATGCCCAGCTCCTTAAGCCGCTCCTCATAGGGCTTGTTCTCCAGACCCTTGATCTGCTCCCTCCTTCCTGTGGCTCCCTCTCACGTATTTATACATGGCTATCACCATATCTCCTCTCAGCCTTCTCTTCTTCAGGTTAAACATGCCCAGCTCCTTAAGCCGCTCCTCATAGGACTTGTTCTCCAGACCCTGGATCATTTTGCTCGCCCTCCTCTGGACACATTCCAGCTTAGAGTCAACAATATTCCAGGTGTGGTCTAACCAAGGCAGAATAGAGCATGGGGAGCATTAATTAAAAAGACAGTTAATTTTAAATATTTCTGACAGTTTTGGACTTCAACTCCCATAAACTGGTTGGGATTTCTGGGAGTTGAAGCCCAGAACATGGAGGGCCAAAGTTTGCCCATGCCTGTTTCTCATCGTTAGCTTCCTCACAGAGTTTCCAGGATTCCTGGGCCAGGGCCTCCTGCTTGACCCCACCTGCCTATACTGGGGGTGGGGGTGTGGTGGCATTCCTGGCCTCATCCTCCCCACTTCCCACCAGATATCCACTTTCCCTTTTGGTCCGGTTGGAGAAAGGAGTTCTGGGAGGCTGGATGCCCACCTCTGTGTTTCTTGATGGCAGAAGAGAATTGGGTTGGGTGGGCCTGTGTTGAGATTAACTTCACAATTCAGCAGCAGATCAGTTGCACAACTTCAGCGCTTTCCAGTAGCTTCTTCCTGCACAGTATTTTCAGTCTTCTGCTCCCACAGCCTGCAGTCACCTCTGGAACTCTTTTACAGACACTTGAGCACATGCCCGGCCATGGTCAGTTTTACCATTGTCCTTCCCCCAGTCTAGATGACATTACAGACTTACCACACAGTTATATCTTGTCTTAGCAGACAGGTTCTTTTAATTACATATAGCCTTCGACGAACAACATCACAACACAAGGAGAGATATACACTGTACATGACTTCCTTATATACAATTCTATACAGTTACACATAGCAATCTCTGATTGGTTCCCAACCCATTGACTTAACTCAGACCCAGTATTACATCATTCACAATCACCTGGACTAGGCCAGAACACATTCCCCAAATGAAGTTCGATATACAGTCAATGCATAGAATCATAGAATCAAAGAGTTGGAAAAGACCTCCTGGGCCATCCAGTCCAACCCCATTCTGCCAAGAAGCAGGAATATTGTATTCAAAGCACCCCTGACAGATGGCCAGCCAGCCTCTGTTTAAAAGCCTCCAAAGAAGGAGCCTCCACCACACTCCCTCCGGGGCAGAGAGTTCCACTGCTGAACGGCTCTCACAGTCAGGAAGTTCTTCCTCATGTTCAGATGGAATCTCCTCTCTTGTAGTTTGAAGCCATTGTTCCCTTGCGTCCTAGTCTCCAGGGAAGCAGAAAGGAAGCTTGCTCCCTCCTCCTCCCTGTGGCTTCCTCTCACATATGTATACATGCCCCTCATCATATCTCCTCTCAGCCTTCTCTTCTTCAGGCTAAACATACCCAGCTCCTTAAGCCGCTCCTCATAGGGCTTGTTCTCCAGACCCTTGATTATTTTAGCATGACTCAGCATTTCCAATAGAAGCCCATTAGCAGTGCATGACTCAGCTATATTACATTACAATACATTGTAAAACCTGACACCCTGCCAATGGGGGGGGGGGGGTGGGCTGGGAAGGGGGACAGTCTCTCCCAGCTCTAGGAGTCTGTGATTCCATCACTGGGAACCTTCTAGTGCAGACCTTTCCAAACTATGTGTCACGAAGTCCTTATGTGTCGGCTGTAGTCCCCCAGTGTGTCCCCTAAGAGTGCTCCCCCTTCTCCCACAAGACAAGACCTGCGTTGCTTGCCCTGCAAGTGCCATGGGAGTGGAAGGAGAGCGAGGAGGAGGAGGAGGAGAAGACCCTCCAAGGGCGCCCAGCCCATCCCCGTTCAGCCAGGCAGGAAGGCACAGTCAGAGCTCTCCCAACAGACAGCCCTCCAACTGGACTCCCAGGCACTCTCTACTTTGTATTGTCAAAGGCTTTCATGGCCAGAATTACAATAATAATAATAATAATAATAACAAAAACAACAACCGAAAACGCAAACAGTAAACAGCAACATCATAATAAAACAAAGCATGTAAATACATAACAATTTAAAGTTACAATAGACACAATCACAATGACAATGGGCGGGCTACATGTAATGATTAAAAGAGAGAGTAATTAAAACTAATTTAATACTCGGGCGAGATAAAAAGAGACAGATTATTTGTGGAGGAGAGCTCATTATAGCGGGGGTGGTGGAACCAAGCTTTCCCAGAAGAGGGGACGACATACTCCAATGACAGAACGTTGAGGCCAAGCAGTAGTGTGGGAGTGTATACCTACTCTCCAAAGGTGTAGCGGAAGAACCGGGTTTTAAGGTCCTTTTTAAAGGTTTCTAGGCTATGAGGCTTTCCTAATTTCTCTAGATTGTTGTAGGTTTTTCAGGCTGTCTGGCCATGTTCTCTCCTGACGTTTCACCTGCATCTGTGGCAGGCACCCTCAGAGGTTGTGAGCTCAGGAGGGAATGCTCCTAGGACAGGGCCAGACAGCCTGGAAAACCTACCACAACCTAGTCTCTCCTTTCTGAGAGACCCTCCAAGGGCCCCCCTTTAGCCAGGCAGGAAGGCAGAGCCACTTCACCCCGGATGGCCACCCGGCCTCTCTTTAAAGACCTCCAGAAAGATTTAATCCCCGCAGAAGGAAGTGGGGTGCTGTTGCTGTTGCCCAAGGGGAGGGCGGAGGGGCTGGGACCACTTGCGGAGCTTGCACCGCGGGTTGATTGGGTGGCTGCCATTCAGAAAAGAAGTCTTGTTATGAACACATAAATATATGTTTATATGTATATGTGATATTAGGTGTTTGATATGGGTCTCTTCTTCCCTTCCCTCCCCCCTTCTCTTCTTTTTTCTTTTTCTCTTTACTCTCTATTTCTTCTAAATCATGTTCACCCACTTTCACTGAATAAGAAACCAGTTATCGCAGTCATGTCCATGACTCTGTATTTTGGAGAAATGTCTGGTGTTGTTTGGTCTGGGTTTCCTTTTTTCTCTTTTTTCCCCGTTTATATGCTACTATTACTTTATATACTTACTTACTTAGGCGATCCCTCATTGTCCAAGTAGGATAATCCTCCATGCTGGGTCCGTAGGCGGCTGTGGAACCCTATTCTTGACCTGCATCTTCTCCCACAGTGAGGGCATTGGTTTCCAGGTGAGAGGAGGTCCCAGTTGGGGTTGGCTTGATGCGCCTTCCTCTTGGCACGTTTCTCTCTTTCGCCCTCCATTCTTGCCTCTTCAGATTCTGCAGCACTGCTGGTCACAGCTGACCTCCAGTTGGAGTACCCAAGGGCCAGGGCTTCCCAGTTCTCAGTGTCTATGCCGGAGTTTTTAAGGTTGGCTTTGAGGCCATCTTTCAATCTCTTTTTCTGCCCACCAACATTCCGTTTTCCCCTCTTGAGTTCGGAGTAGAGCAACTGCTTTGGGAGACGGTGGTCAGGCATCCGGACAACGTGGCTGGCCCAGTGGAGTTGATGGCAGAGGACCATTGCTTCATTGCTGGTGGTCTTTGCTTCTTCCAGCATGCTGACGTTTGTCCGCTTGTTTGATGAAATCCAACCGCAGTGCTGATGAAATCTTTCCAGGAGTTGCATGTGACGTCTGTAGACAGTCCACGTCTCGCAGGCATAGAGCAGGGTTGGGAGGACAATAGCTTTATAGACAAGCCCCTTGGTCTCCCTACGAATGTCCCGGTCCTCAAACACTCTCTGCTTCATTTGCTGCAGTCACAGAGCTCAGGCGGTGTTGTATTTTAGTGTCAAATGTTGACATCTGTAGATAGTCCATGTCTTGCAAGCGTATAGCAGGGTGATGGCTTTATAAACAAGCTCCTGGGTGTCCGTACAGATGTCCCGGCCCTCAAACACTCTCTGCTTCATTCGGAAGAATGCTGCACTCGCAGAGCTCAGGTGGTGTTGAATTTCAGTGCCAATGTTGACTTTGGTGGAGAGGGAGCTGCCAAGGGAGCGGAAAGGGTCCACATATTCTAACGTGACACCATTAAGCTGTAATGTTGTAAGTTGTGTATATGTTCTGGAACAGCTGTTCCAGGAGCTCCAATTTTATTTGCTTTGAATTAAATATTGGTTTGCAATCCCAGGCTTGGGATTTTGCAGCAGGGTGGCTTCCTGTTTTAGTTTGCAATCACAGGGCAAGCCACCTGTCAATTATAGTTAGGATTCCTGGTCCTGCCCCTCTCTGGGTTTTTTGGAGGGACGGGGCCATTTTTCAGCTAGTCTCAAAAAGGAAGTCAATGCAGAGGATGTACACAGACGTCCTCCTGTGCAAAGGCTTCGTCCCTTGAGACTTCCCGGGGGAGTACAGTCTTGAGAGCCTCTGAAGATTCCCAAAGGTTCCGGGGAAACAGCCTTACAGCCCTGAGGAATTCTGGAGGGAATAACAGCTCTAACCATCAAAGCAGCTGAGTGATTACAAGCCTTTTGATAGGTTTGCTCGGTGTTGAGACGTAGTTCAACCCGGTAGTGAATCCACATCAATAAGGTTTAGGTTCACAGCAGCCGGGGAGGAGCTAGAAAGGGAATTTTTCCTTTAAGCAAGGTTTTTGAAGATAGTGCCTGTTCCCTGTGAACAAGATTGCAAGAACCAAGAGACTGTTAAGAAAGCTTTACAATTCCTGTTTGTTCATCAATAAAAGTGACAAATGCAAGATACTCCACTTTGGCAGAAAAAATGAAATGCAAAGATACAGAATGGGGGACAATGCCTGGCTCGAGAGCAGTACGTGTGAAAAAGATCTTGGAGTCCTCGTGGACAACAAGTTAAACATGAGCCAGGAATGTGATGTGGCGGCAAAAAAAGCCAATGGGATGTTGGCCTGCATCAAGAGGAGCCTAGTGTCTAGATCTAAGGAAGTAATGCTACCCCTCTATTCTGCTTTGGTTAGACCACATCTGGAATATTGTGTCCAATTCTGGGCACCACAATTCAAGAGAGATATTGACTCTAAGCTGGAATGTGTCCAGAGGAGGGCGACTAAAATGATCAAGGGTCTGGAGAACAAGCCCTATGAGGAGCGGCTTAGGGAACTAGGCATGTTTAGCCTGAAGAAGAGAAGGTTGAGAGGAGATATGATAGCCATGTATAAATATGTGAGAGGAAGCCACAGGGAGGAGGAGGGAGCAAGCTTGTTTTCTGCTTCCTTGGAGACTAGGACGCAAGGGAACAATGGCTTCAAACTACAAGAGAGGAGATTCCATCTGAACATGAGGAAGAACTTCCTGACTGTGAGAGCCGTTCAGCAGTGGAACTCTCTGCCCCCAGAATGTGGTGGAGGCTCCTTCTTTGGAGGCTTTGAAACAGAGGCTGGATGGCCATCTGTCAGGGGTGATTTGAATGCAATTTTCCTGCTTCTTGGCAGAATGGGGTTGGACTGGATGATGGCCCAGGAGGTCTTTTCCAACTCTATGATTCTATGATTCTATGAAAAGACTGTTATATTTAAGCTCAAGCCTCATAAAGACTGTTTAGTAAGGGAGATTTCTCTAAAGGCTTCTTTTCGGGGGCCCTGGCTTCCCGCTGGATCCAAACCATACATCCTCTCTTAAAGGCACTTCATTTCAGGTCCAGTGGCGACAGAATAATATAACTTCTCTAATTTATGTCAATACTTGTGTACTTGTCTATATCCTAATCATTCACAAATAAAAATGAATTAAAACAGAAAGAAAAGAAGGCGAAGGCTTTCATGGCTGGAATCACTGGGTTGTCGTCATTTTTTTTCGGGCTATATGGCCATGTTTTAGAGGCATTCTTTCCTGACGTTTCGCCTGCATCTATGGCAAGTATCCTCAGAGGTTGTGAGGTCTTGCTACCTCATCGTGTGAAAAAGATCTTGGAGTCCTTGTGGACAACAAGTTAAACATGAGCCAGGAATGTGATGTGGCGGCAAAAAAAGCCAATGGGATTTTGGCCTGCATCAATAGGAGCCTAGTGTCTAGATCTAAGGAAGTCATGCTCCCCATGCTCTATTCTGCTTTGGTTAGACCACACCTGGAATATTGTGTCCAGTTCTGGGCACCACAATTCAAGACAGATATTGACTCTAAGCTGGAATGTGTCCAGAGGAGGGCGACTCAAATGATCGAGGATCTGGAGAACAAGCCCTATGAGGAGCGGCTTAGGGAACTCGGCATGTTAAGCCTGAAGAAGAGAAGGCTGAGAGGAGATATGATAGCCAGGTATAAATATGTGAGAGGAAGCCACAGGGAGGAGGAGGGAGCAAGCTTGTTTTCTGCTTCCCTGGAGACTAGGACGCAAGGGAACAATGGCTTCAAACTACAAGAGAGGAGATTCCATCTGAACATGAGGAAGAACTTCCTGACTGTGAGAGCCGTTCAGCAGTGGAATTCTCTGCCCCGGAGTGTGGTGGAGGCTCCTTCTTTGGAAGCTTTGAAACAGAGGCTGGATGGCCATCTGTCAGGGGTGATTTGAATGCAATATTCCTGCTTCTTGGCAGAAAGGGGTTGGACTGGATGGCTCAGGAGGTCTCTTCCAACTCTTTGATTCTATGATTCTATGATTCTATGAATGCCTCTAGAACCATGATGGCGAACCTATGACACGTGTGTTAGCACTGACACGCGTAGCCATTTTTGATGACAGACAGCCACATGCGGCCGCATACAGAGAAGATGGGGCCGCACCCCAAGAAGGACATTTCATCCTCGGCTCCGACACCGGCATTTTTCTATAATGCTGAGATATATGACATTATAGAAAAAGCAGGTAAGTTAAATAATTAGTTTTTGGTTCATTAAATACAGTTATATATTAGAATAATATATTTTTGTTATTAAACTATAAGTATCATGACATTATGGTTTTTTCTCGAAGTGACACCCCACCTGAGTGATGTTCGGTTTTTTGGAGAGTATTGACACACCAAGCTCAAAAGGTTGCCCATCGTTGCTCTAGAACATGGCCATATGCCCCGGAAAAACCTACAACAACCCAAAGAAAGGAAGCTTTGTATTGTCGAAGGCTTTCATGGCCGGAATCACTCAGTTCTTGTGGGCTTTTTTGGGCTATATGGCCATAGTGTAGAGGCATTCTCTCCTGACGTTTCGCCTGCATCTATGGCAAGCTTCCTCAGAGGTGAGGATGCTTGCCATAGAAGCTTTGTTGACAATGGAGTTGGCGATGGATGGATGGAGGGAAGGAGGGAAGGAGGGAAGGAGGGAGGGGTGTGGGGGTGGCCCTTGACTGGGGGGCTCCCCCCTGCCCTTCCAATCCCTCCCGCAGGGGGCGCCTGGTCCCGACCCCGCCCTGCCCTGGTCCTCGGGCGGCATCCCTTCAGTGGCGGCCGCCCCCCTCTCCCCCCTCCCTCCCTCCCCCCCTCCCTCCCTGTATCTCCCCAGCAACGGGGAACTGGGCATATTATACGGTTCCCATGGAAACCCGACGGGCGGCCGCATCAGCAGCAGAAGCAGAAGAAGCATCGGCAGCAGGCAGCTCGGGGCGGTGAGCGGGCGAGACGGGGAAGGAAGCAAGGAAGCAAGGAAGCAAGGAGGAAGCAAGGAGGAAGCAAGGAGGAAGGAGGAAGGAAGCGGGGCGGCGGCGGCGCTCCTTTGTCTCCTCCTCCTCCCCCTCCTCTTCCTCCTGGGCTGGGACCCCGGCGGAGGCGCCTCTCCCTCCCTCTCTCGGGGCTTCTTCTTCTTCTCTCCTTCCCTCCCTCCCGGAGGCCCTTCCCGGCTCCACATCCCTGCGTGACGCATCCCGCGAGGCGCCCGAGACTCGCCGCAGAGGGCCCGGCCGCCCAGCGAGGAGAAGCCGGCGGGCGAGGAGGAAGGCGGAGGAAGGCGGCGGCGGCGGACGAAGGGTAAGCCATCGAGGGGCCGGGCTGCTCTGCCGGGGGGGGGGGGGGGGAGATTGGTCCTCGGGGCCGGGGGGGGGGAAGCGAAGGGGCGGGGGCGCCGCCTCCTCCTTGTCCTCCTCCTCCTCTTCCTCCGCCAGGTTTCGGGGGTCGGGGGTCCCTTTGTGTCGCGCACTCTGGGGCAGCGGGTTAGCGGGGTAGTGGGGGGTGGGATCTGAATTGGCAGGCTGGGCCCCCTCTTCGTGACTCCCCGAAATGGCCCCGCCTTCACCTGGGAGGGAGAGAGGGAGACAGGCAGCAGGTGCCCCCCACCCACCCACCTGCAGGGTCCCCACGGACCCCCCCCCCCTTATTTACATTAAACATTGAACATGGTGTCACCTGGGAGGGAGGGAGACTGAGGGAGAAAGGCAGCAGGTGCCCCCCACCCACCCACTTGTAGGGTCCCCACAACCCTACCCCCCTTTATTTACATTAAACATTGAACCTGGTGCCCCCTCTCAATGCAGACCACATTGCCCCCCCCCCTCCTTTCAGGCTCAAGAGCAAGGCCATAGCCAAAAAATTCGGTGGGTGGGGGGGATGAATTTTTTTTTTTTTAGCGACTCATGCAGAATAGTTCCATAACACAAAATAGTTTAAATCATAGACTCAAAGGGTTGGAAGAGACCTCCTGGGCCATCATCCAGTCCAACCCCATTCTGCCAAGAAGTAGGAATGTTGCATTCAAATCACCCCTGACAGATGGCCATCCAGCCTCTGCTTAAAAGCTTCCAAAGAAGGAGCCTCCACCACACTCCCTCCGGGGCAGAGAGTAAATGGTACGCTTCATTCAATATTTTGTATAGACTTAATTAAATCAATACAAAATATACAAACATCAAATCATCCGGGCAACGTCCTTGCAGACGGCCAATTCTCTTACACCAGAAGCGACTTGCAGTTACTCAAGTCACTCCTGACACGACAAAAAAAATTAAATCAATGTTCTGCTCTCCTTCATTGTGGGGGGGGGGGGGGGCTCTCTTCAACTCCCCCCATGGCTTACGGTTTGCCTGCTTGTTGTGAGTGGGCCAACCTGGTTGCTTCCACTCTCTCAGCTCTTGCTCCAAGTCACGACACTGTCAATCAAGGGTCAAGATTGGGTTGAGAGAGTGCTTCCCGTTCTGGAGGGACGTGTTTAATTTTTGCTTCTCAAACTTAGCAGCAGTGGGATTGGGTTCACCAGTGAAAATTCATGACTCAACCTGAGAATTTGGGGGGGGGTGGACCCCTACCCCCCAACACCTTTCGGGTTCCAGAGCGCCCCTTTTGGGACCCCTGGGTCATCTATTTCAGAGACCGGAAAGGGTCACACACCCACTCTCCATTTCTACACAAAGGAAATGTTTTGAGGGGTCAAAAGGGGAGACCTGGGCCAGGAGGAAGGGAGGGAGGGGCCTCTGGGGACCCCCTCCCCTCCCTCTTCCTGCAGAGATGCTGCCATGGCTCGCTTTGGCCACCAGGAGGTGCACTTCCCCAACCACAGCAGAGGAGTCGTGCACCTGGGCCAGGTATGGGCAAAATTGGGCCTTCCCTCCCTCTTCCCTCCAGGTATTTTGGGCTCCCACTCCCACCATTCCTCATGCTGCACTCCAGAACAGGAAATGGCCCCTCCGACTATAAACACACCACATGTTGAGTGAAGGAACAATCCTTTTTATTTATTTATTTATTTATTTATTTATCGTGTCATCAGCAACCATTGTATTACAATTCTAACAGAGCAAAACAAACACAGAGATTAAAAAAGAAAAGGAAAAGAAAAAGAAAAAAAAGAAAGAAAAAAACCCACACAGATTTTGCAAATTTGGTATTTGGTTAAATGTCCTTTGACCAGTATCTGGCCACTTGGAGTGCCTCTGGGGTTGCCGCAAGAAGGTCCTCCATCGTGCATGTGGCAGGGCTCAGGTTGCATTGCAGCAGGTGGTCAGTGGTTTGTTCTTCTCCGCACTCGCATGCCGAGGATTCCACCCTGTAGCCCCATTTCTTAAGATTGGCTCTGCATCTCGTGGTGCCAGAGCACAGTCTGTTCAGCGCCTTCCAAGTCGCCCAGTCTTCTGAGTGCCCAGGGGGGAGTCTCTCATCTGGTATCACCCATGAATTGAGGTGCTGGGTTTGGGCCTGCCACTTTTGGACTCTCGCTTGCTGGGGTGTTCCAGCGAGTGTCTCTGTAGATCTAAGAAAACTATGTCTTGATTTAAGTCGTTGACGTGCTGGCTGATACCCAAACAGGGGATGAGCTGGAGATGTCTCTGCCTTGATCCTTTCACTATTGGCTGCTACTTCCTGGCGGATGTCAGGTGGTGCAATACCGGCTAAGCAGTGTCATTTCTCCAGTGGTGTGGGTCGCAGACACCCTGTGATAATGCGGCATGTCTCATGAAGAGCCACATCCACTGTTTTAGTGTGGTGAGATGTGTTCCACACTGGGCATGCATACTCAGCAGCAGAGTAGCATAGCGCAAGGGCAGATGTCTTCACTGTGTCTGGTTGTGATCCCCAGGTTGTGCAGAAGCAACCCAGAAGCAACCAGAGACGACCTGAAGCATCCTTTTTATTAAAGCTTAACCAAAAAAAAAAAAAAAAAAGCCAGTAGAAATAAATGCTTGTAAAGACAGATAAGATTCCAAAAAGCAATAAGGCATTTAAAGGCAGGAAGACGACACAGCATCCAAATGTAGCATTCAAAAGCAATGTTCAAAAAGCATAAAATAATATTCCAAGGTACTGATAATCCAGACAGGAATCATCCAAGAAGCAAGAACAAACCAGACGCTGCTAGTCAAGTTGAAAGGCTAGAAAAAACCATGAAGATGAGATCACTTGAACAGGAATTCCATGAGGCTTGTGCTAAGTTTCCAAATGATGCCTGATCTGACAAGATTCTCTAAAGGCAAACCTTAAATCCCAAGAACTGGTTTCATTTTTCCCCAGTCGTTGACCTTAACTGACGAATTCTTTCGGATCTACATAAACATTGGGCCTCTTGTCGATTCTGGCTCATCTCCAGCCACCGACTCTGTTTATCTGACTCCTCATGAACTTTCCCAGGTGTCACACTGTTTTCCAAACTAGAATCTGGAGAGCTCACAGGCGGAGGGAGTAAACCTTCCTCCCAAGGCCTGACAGAAGCATTCTCATGAGAATCTGCCCTTTGCACTGAAGCCCCTCTGTCAGTGTCTGTATGAAACTCATTGACCAAAGTGTCTCCGTCTTGCACCTCAGAGTCAGTCCCAGCATCCCCCACATGAGAAGCAACAGGGGACTGACTTCCCTCCTCATTACCCACAACAGACACAGAAACATCAGGAGACTGAAACACGTTCACAGGTTCAAGCACAGGCTGAGTCCCAACACCTCACAGCCTCAAGCCCTTTCCTTTCCCCCCTAGAATCATGAAGTCATAGAGGTGGAAGAAACCCCAGGGGCCATCTAGTCCGACCCCTTCCTGCCATGCAGGAAAAGCACAATCAAAACACCCCTAACAGATGGCCATCCAGCTTCTTAAAAGCCTCCAAGGAAGGACTTTCAACAAGACTGTGAGAGTTGAGAGTTCCACCTTTGAATAGCTCTTACAGTCCGAAAGTTCTTTCTAAGGATCAGGTGGGATCTCCTTTGCCGTCATTTGCTGACGTTTGAACCCATGGCTCTGAGTCCTAGTCCACAGGGCAGCAGAAAACAAGACTACTTCATCTTCCTTGTGACACAGAATCCTCGAGTTGGAAGAGACCTGGTGGGCCATCATCCAGTCCAACCCCATTCTGCCAAGAAGCAGGAAAATCACCTTCAAAGCCCCCCCCCTCCCGACAGATAGCCACCCAGCCTCTGCTTCAAAGCCTCCAAAGAAGGAGCCTCCACCACACTCCAGGGCAGAGAGTTCCACTGCTGAACGGCTCTCACAGTCAGGAAGTTCTTCCTAATATTCAGGTGGTATCTCCTTTCTTGTCGTTTGAAGCCATTGTTCCCTTGTGTCCTAGTCTCCAGGGAAGCAGAAAACAAGCTTGCTCCCTCCTCCCTAGGACTTCCCCTCACATACTTATCCATGGCCCTCCTCATGTCTCCTCTCAGCCTTCTCTTCTTCAGGATGAACATGCCCAGCTCTTGAAGCCGCTCCTCATAGGGCTTCTTCTCCAGACTCTTGATCATTGGAGTCACTCTTCTCTGGGTTGAACAGGATGGCCCAGGGGGTCTCTCCCAACTCTTCCCAAGGTGCTTATTGCCCGTGGCATAGGGAAAGGCACTGGTCAAGTGGCATATATACTGGCCTCTTTTGGGGAGGTTCAAACTCCAGGAAAGGAGATTCCACCTGAACATGAGGAAGAACTTCCTGACTGTGTGTGAGAGAGCTGTTCAGCAGTGGAACTCTCTGCCCCGGGATATGGTGGAGGCTCCTTCTATGGAGGCTTTGAAACAGAGGCTGGATGGCCATCTGTTGGGGGTGCTTTGAATGCAATTTTCCTGCTTCTTGGCAGAATGGGGTTGGACTGGATGATGGTCCACCAGGTCTCTTCCAGCTCTAGTATTGTAAGTAATTGATAAAAATGTTGAGTGGCCCTTCTTTGTGGCCCCCACGGGCCCCTTCCCTCCAGGAAGGAGGAGAAGGATCCAATGGGCAGAAACACCCTTTTGCTTCGGCCAGACAGCCCATGCTGGACCCCCCTCCCAGGAGCATCTCCTGGCCCACAGTTCACCATCTCGCCTGCAAGAATGTCACGGGAGATCTCACCAAAAACTTTTCTGAAGCCAACACATTATTATATCTTCAGCATTCCCTTGATCTACAAAACTTACCATTCTGTCAAAACAAAGTGGCACGACTCACTTGGCATGATTTGTTTTGGAGGAACCAGGTTGATTTTAGTGGTCTTGACAGACAGATGTACTGTAGGTATTTGGTGCTCTGCTCTGGAACTTTTCCTGGGATCCACGTCAAGCTGAATGGCCAGTCGTTGCTCAGGTCCTCTCTTTGGCAGTTCCAAGGGTTCTCCTTTCCACCCTTGGACAGGCACTGGTGGGCACACATGCCTTCCTGCTCTCCCCACGGGTTCTTGCTCAGGGAGGAACACCCCAGCGTGTGGCCATTCAGAAGGGGTGCTGCTGCTCAAAGCCTGCTCCACCAAGCCCCTTCCAAGCCACAGTGCCCCCCCACCCATGCCCATGCCCATGCCCATGCCCCTCCTTCTCCTCTTCAGTGTTCCCCCTCCTCTTGGGCAAAGAGTGGGTCAGGTCTGGCTGCGCAACTGCAGGAAAGGGGCTCTTGCTTGCCTTCTAGTTTCCACCACCAGTAAGAGCAGTCGCACCATAACATGACACACTCTGAGATGGAGAGAGAATCATAGAATCATAGAATCATAGAATCAAAGAGTTGGAAGAGACCTCCTGGGCCATCCAGTCCACCCCCATTCTGCCAAGAAGCAGGAATATTGCATTCAAATCACCCCTGACAGTTGCCCATCCAGCCTCTGTTTAAAAGCTTCCAAGGAAGGAGCCTCCACCACACTCCGGGGCAGAGAGTTCCACTGCTGAACGGCTCTCACAGTCAGGAAGTTCTTCCTCATGTTCAGATGGAATCTCCTCTCTTGTAGTTGGAAGCCATAGTTCCCTTGCGTCCTAGTCTCCAGGAAAGCAGAAAGGAAGCTTGCTCCCTCCTCCTCCTCCCTGTGGCTTCCTCTCACATATTTATACATGGCTCTCATCATGTCTCCTCTCAGCCTTCTCTTCTTCAGACTAAACTTGCCCAGCTCCTTAAGCCGCTCCTCATAGGGCTTGTTCTCCAGACCCTTGATCATTTTAGTCGCCCTCCTCTGGACACATTCCAGCTTAGAGTCAACATCTCTCTTGAATTGTGGTGCCCAGAATTGGACACAATATTCCAGATGTGGTCTAACCAAAGCAGAATAGAGGGGTAGCAGGACTTCCTTAGATCTAGACACTAGGCTCCTATTGATGCAGGCCAATGGAAGAAATGGAAGGCATGCCTGTCAGAGCAAGAGGGCATTCCCTGCACGGGAAGTGCCAACTCAGGGGGTGCCCACCTGGCCCCACCTATTTATTTATGTATCGTGTCAGAAGCAAATTGAGAGTACAGTTATAATATATAAGAAACCCACTAAGTTTAAAAACTTGGCATTCTACTAAGAAGCTGGCCACTTGGGGTGCCTCCGGTGTTGCTGTGAGAAGGTCCTCCATGGTGCATGGGGCAGGGCTCAGGCTGCATTGTAGTTGGTGGTCTGTGGTTGGCTGTTGTCCACACTTACATGTTGTGGACTCCACTTTGTGGCCCCATTTCTGAAAGCTGGCTCTGCATCTCTTCCAAGTCACCCAGTCCTGTGTATGCCCAGGGGGAAGTCTCTCATCGGGTCTCAGCCACGGTTCCAGGTTTTAGCCTGCCACTTTTGGACTCTCGCTTGCTGAGGTGTTCCTACGAGTATCTCTGTAGATTGTAGGAAGGATTTAGGGCATTGGCTTGCTGGCTGATATCTGACTAAAGGATGGGCCAGAGATGTCACTGCCTTGGTCCTTTCACACTTGGTTGCTACTTCCCGGCGGATGTCAGGTGGTGCAATACTGGCAAAACAGTAGGGCGCAGACAACCTGTGATAATGCGGCATGTCTCATTCAGAGCCACATCCACTGTTTTAGCGTGGTGAGATGTGTTCCACCCTGGGCATGCATACTCAGCAGCGGAGTAGCATAGCACAAGGGCAGATGTCTTCACTGTGTCTGGTTGTGATCCCCAGGTTGTGCCAGTCAGCTTTCATACGATATTGTTTCTAGCACCCACGTTTTGCTTGATGTTCAGGCAGTGCTTCTTTTTAAGTCACAGAATGGTCCAGAGTGACTCCCAGGTATTTGGGTGTGCTGCAATGCTCCAGTGAGGTTCCTTCCCAGGTAATCCTCAGAGCTCTGTTTGTCTGTTCTTAAGGTGAAAAGCACATGTCTGTGTTTTAGATTAATTAAGAATCAGCTGGTTTTCCCTGTAATAGGCAGTAAGAGCACCTAGAGCTTCGGAGAGCTTCTGTTCAACTATCTCAAAGCTCCCTGCTTGAGTGGTGATGGCAGGATCATCAGCATAGATGAAACTCTGTCCCTTCTGGCAGAGCTTGATAATTTGTGTAAATTTATTTATTTGTCGTGTCAGGGCAACCAGTCAATAACAGAACAAAGCAAACAAACAGACAAAATACACAATTTGTGAGTTTGGTAGTTGATTAAATGTCTTTTGACCAGTAGCTGGCCCCTTGGAGTGCCTCTGGTGTTGCTGCAAGAAGGTCCTCCCTTGTGCATGTGGCTGGACTCAGGGTGCATTGCAGCAGGTGGTCAGTGGTGTAAATGTTAAACATTGATGGAGCAAGATAGTTTTCCCTGTAATAGGCAATTAGACCACCTAAAGCTTTGAAGAGCTTCTGTTCAACCATTTCAAAGCTCCCTGCTTGAGTGGTGATGGCAGGATCATCAGCATAGATGAAACTCTCTGTTCCTTCTGGCCGTGGCTGGTCATTTGAGTAAATGTTAAACATTGATGGAGCAAGCATGCTCCCCTGAGGCAGGCCGTTCTTCTGTTTTTGCCCCACTTGGGGCAAGGGATTTGGGTCTTTTGGCCTTGGGTCACAACAACGTTATCCTGGCTGCGTCTGGGGGGCCACACGAACCCTACAGCGCCCAGAATGGGGAGGTGCCAGCATTTGGCTCCCAGGGTCCAGCCTGACTCCAGGCAGAGATCACATGAATGACCTGGTGCAGAGAAAGGCAGGTCCCACTTGGGCCTCTGAGCAGAGAGCAGAAGGTGAGCAGGGGGCGTTTTTGGAGTGGGGAGGGTCTCATTCTTGACTTCCCAACTGTTTTTAAAGGCTTGTGTTTGTATTTGGCCAGCTGTTCTTGACAGAGGATGTGGGGAGCTCTCCCTGCAGCAAGTGCAAATTGGTGGCCCCCCTGAGAGAGGAGACCCAGCAGTGTGAGGCTGAGCATCTCCTGGCAGTTACAAACATCGGACTTACAAATGACTCTTAGTTAAGAACGGGGGCGAGGCAACAGGAAGTGAGAGGAATCTGCCCCTCGGAAGGAAGGGGAATTCACTCCTGGTATTTATATTTATTTATTGACAGTATTTATATAGAATCATAGAATCCAGGAGTTGGAAGAGACCTCCTGGGCCATCCTCCAGTCCAACCCCATTCTGCCAAGAAGCAGGAATATTGCATTCAAATCACCCCTGACAGATGGCCATCCAGCCTCTGCTTAAAAGCTTCCAAAGAAGGAGCCTCCACCACACTCCAGAGCAGAGAGTTCCACTGCTGAACAGCTCTCACAGTCAGGAAGTTCTTCCTAATGTTCAGATGGAATCTCCTCTCTTGTAGTTTGAAGCCATTGTTCCCTTGCGTCCTAGTCTCCAGGGAAGCAGAAAACAAGCTTGCTCCCTCCTCCTCCCTGTGGCTTCCTCTCACATACTTATCATATCTCCTCTCAGCCTTCTCTTCTTCAGGCTAAACATGCTCAGCTCCTTAAGCCAGTCCTCATAGGGCTTGTTCTCCAGACCCTTGATCTGCTCCGTCCTTCCTGTGGCTTCCTCTCACATATTTATACATGGCTGTCATGTCTCCTCTCAGCCTTCTCTTCTTCAGGCTAAACATGCCCAGATCCTTAAGCCGCTCCTCATAGGTCTTGTTCTCCAGAACCTTGATCATTTTAGTCGCCCTCCTTCCGCCCTTCTCACTCCGTAGGGGACTCAGGGTAGATTACAATGTACATATACATGGCAAACATTCAATGCCAGAGGCACACAACACATATAGACAGACACACAGAGGCTATTTAACGTTCCAGCTTCTGGCCACCAGGGGAGCTGTCGCTTCCTCATTCTTTACATACTTGCATACTTTCTGGAGATTTTTTATGGCCTTGTAAATAAGTTAATTTAGCCTCCCCACAAAGTGGTACCTAATTTTCCTACTTGATAGATGCAACTGTCTTTTGGGTTACAAAGGTTGGCAACAAGCTACACAATTTTGGTTGGGAGCTCACTCCGACCCAGGCTGGCTTCGAACTCATGATCTTTCGGTCAGTAGTGATCTTAATGTGGCTGACTCCCAGCCAGCTGCGCCACAGTCCCGGTGCAACTCCTGGAAGAGTTGTTGTCATGGGGGAAAGGATCTCCACTGAAGAAGCCCCATCTCCAATCCACAACAAGCCAGATTTTCCAAAACCCAATGAGGTGAAACGCGAACGGGAGCACAAACAGCAAAGGAAATGCCACAGGATTGTTGTCCCTTCCCTCTGCTATCCAAAACGTAAATGAGTTACACTTAAAAATGTACCTGTTCAGACTTACGTACAAATTCAACTTAAGAACAAACCCACAGCACCTTGGGGACCGCCTGAGATTTCCTTGATCCGAGCTGAGTGTCCTGGACGAGGAACGCATGGGGGACGTCTCTGAGGAGGAAGTCCCGTCCCAAACCCAGGAGAGCAACACTTGGAGGAAAGTGGCCCATGGATGGAGATGGGCCAGGAATCATTCTGAGTTTGGAGCTCTAGAATCAAACTGAACCTCCCTCCAGCACCAGGGATGGTGCAGAAGAGCAAGAGACACGCCAGTGCTCACCTCTGGGAACATGGAGGAGACCCTGGAAGAGCCAGCCCTGGAAGAGCCCATCCTGCCAAGGCTCTGAGGAGGCCGGGCCTCTCTTGCTCTTCTGCACCATCCCTGGTGTTGGAGGGAGGTTCAGGTTGATTCTGGAGCTCCAAACTCAGAATGATTCCTGGCCCATCTCCATCCATGGGCCACTTTCCTCCAAGAGTTGCCCTCCTATGTTTGGGACGGGACTTCCTCCTCAGAGACGTCCCCTGTGCGCTCCTCACGGCCGAGGGTCTGACCGGATGGATGGCTCCAGGGGAGTGCTGTCTCTGTGATGGAACAGAGAGATGGAGGAGGCGCACCAAGCCCACAGACCAAAAACCCTTCCTTCTGGTCCCTGTGGGAAGCAATGGCACTGCAAGGCATCTCCCTCAGGAGGTCACCTAGGTGATCTATGGGCAAGAAGCCCAAGGGCCGTGGTGCCCAGGGCCTCATTCTGGCTCTCCTTCCCGTTCAAGGAGAAGGGAGAAATGGACTGGATGTGGTAGGAGCAACTATCTTCTCCTGAGGAGTCCATGATGGAAAGGAGTTTCTTGAAAGTTCCTTGTGAATTGGTGGCACAATTTCAAACATCTCCAACAAGGAGGGAAAATAGGAAATGTTTACAGGAACCAGGACCCTGGAAATAGCCCCCACCCCATATGTAGAGAGAAAGCCAGAAAGGCCAAAGCGCAGAATGAATTCAGAGGAGGTTTTGGGGAGCAAAAGAAAGAAGGAGGAGGAAAGAGCGGGGCCACGGCCTGAACAAGAGGGTGGAAGGAAGGCCGGTGGGACAGACAAAAGGCCAAGTTGCTCCACAGGTTCTTTACCTTTTGGGAGAAGTCTGAGAGCAACGGTGCTCCACTTGGGGATGAGGGAGTCAATGAAGCAATGGGGGAAATGCAGCACAGAACAGGTAAAGGCAGGACAAGGATACCTGGCTAATCTCAATGAAACCTCTATCTCCAGGTGAGGTTGAACGCCATCCAAGAATATGGAAAGAACAGGCAGGAGTCATTTCAGGACTAGTGACCATCACCTTTGGGCATTCCCACAGGCTGGAGGAGGGCAGATGTGGCCCCCTCTTCAAAAGGGGCCCCCAAACAAGAACCGCCTAGTCAGCCTGGCATCAAGACCTACCAGGAAAGACTCTAGAACTATCTCTAAGCATTGCAAAGGGATGCCATGCGGACATTAGCACAGATTTCTCAAAAACAAGTCATGCTGGATGAATATCCTTTCTATATATATATATATATATATATAGAGAGAGAGAGAGAGAGAGAGAGAGAGAATGAATGAGTTGCTAGCTTGGTAGGCAAAGGGACTTACTGTGTCTTTCCACCTCTGCAGGGGAGGTGGGCCCACTAAAATGGTCTGCCCCAGGAGACTTATGGATCCAAATGGATTCCTGACGGCTTTTGGGGATTTTCCTGCCTCTTTGGTAAGTGACCCTATCAAGGCTCTAGTCTCTCTCTGGGACAGGGAGATGACCAGGGCAATAGACCCGATCGCTCCAAAATGCCCCCTCACCAATAACCAAGCTAAACCAGCTCCTTGGTTCACTGAGAAGCTGGCAGCGATGGAGTGAAAGAAGAGGAGGCTAGAGTGTGTGTGGCGGCGGAAGCATAGCAGATCAGCTCGAGCACGCCTGGGTTCCTTTTTAAGGACCTATGACGCGGCAGTAAAGGCTGCACAGAAAACATCTATCGTGGCCAATATTGCATCTGCTAAGAACCGTCCAGCTGAGCTGTTTTGAGTTGTCAGAGGACTATTAAATCCGCCTCAGAGTTTGATCCCCGACAACAAACATTTCTTGTGACCAATACTGTGTCCGCTAAGAACCATCCAGTGGAATTGTTCCAAGTTGTCAGAGAACTATTAAATCCACCTCAGAGCGAGATCCCTGACAACTTGGCAGATCGCTGTGAAGCATTTGCTCAGTTCTTTGCAGACAAAGTCACTCTGATCCATTCTGACTTCGATGCCACTTTAACGGCAGTCTCTGAAGATGTGACACGAGCACCTGCTTGTCCGGTTTTGATGGATTCTTTTCAATTGGTTCAGCTTGAGGACCTGGACAAGATCCTTGGAGTAGCGAAGCCTACCACATGCATCTGGGACCCCTGCCCATCCTGGCTGACAGAAGAGGCCAGAGGGGGTTTGGCAGAGTGGGTCAAGGTGGTGATTAATGCCTCCTTACAAGAGGGCAAGATTCTAGCCAGCATAAAAAAACAGGCTGTTATTAAACCACTGTTGAAAAAGCCATCACTGGACCCCACTCAATCGTCAACTTTCGGCCAGTTTCCAATCTTTCCTACTTGGGCAAAGTCATGGAACGTGTGGTGGCCTCGCTACTCCAGGGGTTCTTGGTAGGCACTTATTATCTAGATCCGGCACAGTCTGGCTTTAGGCCGGGACATGGGACTGAGACAGCCTTGGTCACTTTAGTAGATGATCTACGCCAGGAGCTCGACAGGGGGAGTGTGTCCCTGTTGGTTCTGCTGGACCTCTCAGCGGCCTTCGATACCATCGACCATGGTATCCTTTTGGGACGCCTCGTGGGAATGGGACTTGGAGGTACTACTCTGCAGTGGCTTCGGTCCTTCCTGGAGGGTCGGTCCCAGAAGGTGTTATTGGGTGACACCTGTTGGACTCCACAACTGTTGTCTTGTGGAGTCCCTCAGGGTTCAGTACTGTCCCCGATGTTCACCTACGTGAAGCCGCTGGGGGAGGTCATCCGGAGTTTCAGAGTAAGGTGTTATCTGTACGCAGATGACGTCCAACTCTGTCACTCCTTCCCACCTGTTACTATGAAGGCTGTCCAGACCTTGAACCGGTGGTTGGCCGCTGTGACGGTCTGGATGAGGGCTAACAAACTGAAAGTGAATCAAGGCAAGACAGAGGTCCTCCTGGTCAGTCGTAAGGCCATTGAACAGGGCATAGGGTTACAGCCTGTGCTAGGTGGGGTTACACCTGGTCAGTTTCGACTGACCAGGTTTGCAGCTTGGGAGTCCTCCTGGATTCATTGCTGAGCCTGGAACCCCAGGTCTCCGTGGTGGCCAGGAGAGCTTTGGCACAACTAAGACTTGTGCACCAGCTGCACCCATACCAACGTCCTCTGGGCAACGTCCTTGCAGGCAGCCAATTCTGTCACACCAGAAGCAACTTGCAGTTTCTCAAGTGGCTCCTGACAGAGAAAAGAAAAACCCGGCTGTTGGTCAAAGGGATCTCCTGAGAATCCTCCGTGGGGAAGGGGTCCAGTCCAGAAGGGGTCTGAGGAGAGCCCAAGCTGAGTGGGAGCCCCGAGTGTGACTCGGCGGCTGCCAAAGGAGCCCGAGCCCTTCTCCTGGGGTGCCCCCCCCCCCCCGTCCCCCGACTTCTCTCCTGCTTGGCTCCCTCCGGTCTCTCGCCTGGTCCCGCTCTGGGCAGCAACATCCTGGGAGACGGGCAGGGTGGAGGAGGTCCGGAGGGGGGGGGCCAAGAGGGACCACGCCGCCCCCCCTTCGGCCCCACCGACCCCGCTCTTCCCTTCGGGGCCGGGCCCGTCCTGCGGGGAAGGGGCTTCAGGCTTGGCTTCCGGCTTGGCTGCGGGACCCCCCCCCCCGTCTTGGAGCCCTATGCTGGGGGGGGGGGAGGCGGGAGGGGTATGTGAAGGTTCTTCCCTCCCTTCTCGTGGGAGGCGGCGCGTGTCCCGGAGCCTCCGTTTCCAAACACGGGAGAGCGGAAGCCCCTCCTCCGTCCCTCCCTCCCCCCTCCGTCCCTCCCGCCGTCCGCTTGACTGACCTTCACGGGAGAGACAAGAGAAGTCTCTGCGCATGCGCCCTCCCCTCCTTCCCTCCCTCAGAGGAGGTAGCTATTCGGGAGGGGGGCAAGGGGGTGGAGTCGGGCGAGGAGACAACCCCCCCCCGCGCCAAGGGGGCCGCGGAGGAGGGGTCTTTTCCCCAGGAGGGGGCCTTTCCCTCCTCCCCTCCCCTCCCCTCCCTGCTTCCTTCCCGCGCGAAGTCTCTCCGCAGCCCCCGCCCTCCAAAGGGGCGTACGCCCCTCCCTCTTTCCCTCCCTCCCTCCTTCTCGAGCCTCCCTTGGGTACCACGCCCCTCCCGTTACCTGGCAACGCCGCCTCTGTTGCCAGGGAGACCAGCGCCGGAGATGCCGGTCACCGCGGCGCCGGGAAGGACGGCAAGTGCGCCCCCCCCTCGTTGCGGCGGGAAGGGAAAGGGGGGGGGTAATCGGATCCCATGCCTTTCCTCTCGGGGTGGGGGGGAAGAGTCGGGTCTGGCTCCTCTGGAGGGAGGGAGAGAGGGAGGGGGCGTCGAGGGGTGGGGGCGGGGCTCTCGGGGGGGGGCTGACCCGGGAGAGGAGGCCGGAAGCGGCGGAGGAAGGGAGAGAGGGAGGGAGGGAGGGAGGGCGCGGCGTCCGAGGGGGGGGGGGGGGGAGAGAGAGAGAGAGAAGGGGAGGGGCGGGGAGGAGCCTTTGTGCGGCCGGGAGGGGAAGAGGCCCCTTCCTTCCTTCCTTCCTCCCTTCCTTCTTTCCTCCCCTCCTCTTCCCTCCCTCCCCCCCTTCCCGGTCCGGCTCGGGGTCTGAACTCGGGGGGTGTCCTCCCGAGGGTCCGCTCCTCCCCCTCCCCTTCCCTCCCTCTCCCCCTTTTCCCTTCCCCTCCCCCCCTCTCTCTCTCTGTGTGTCTGTCGGCGCCTGCTTCCTTCTTTCCTCCCCTCCCTCCCTTCCCGGTCCGGGGTCTGAGCGTGGGGGGGGGGGTGTCCTCCCGAGGGTCCGCCCCTCCCTCCCCTCCCTCTCCCCCTTTCCCTCCCCCTCCCCTCCTCTCTCTCTCTTTCTGTGTCTGTCGGCGCCTGCTTCCTTCTTTCCTCCCCTCCCTCCCTCCCTCCCTCCCCCCCTTCCCGGTCCGGGGTCTGAGCGTGGGGGGGGGGGTGTCCTCCCGAGGGTCCGCTCCTCCCCCTCCCCTCCCTCCCCCCTTCCCCTCCTCTCTCTCTCTCTCTCTCTCTCTGTCTTGGGCGGAGGAATTTGGGCCGCAGCTGGTGCCTCTGCTCCGCCGCCTGGGGCCGTCCCTCGCGGCGCCCCGTGCGGACCCCTCCCCTCTTTCCCTCCTTCCCTCCTCCCGCCCTCCCCCTCCTCCCCTCCGCCCTCCCCCTGGGCCTCTCTCTCTCTCTCTCTCGACCGGCGGAAGGCAGGAAGGCGGGAGAGGCCGGAGGAAGAAGGAGAAGGAGGCCGGGGCGGCGGCGGCGGGGAAGGGAAGGGAAGGGGAGGGGAGGCAAGGCGGGCGGAGAAAGCAGGCCCCTCCCTCTCTCCCTCCTTCCTTCCCTCCCGCCTTCCCTCGCCCCCCCCCCCCTATTCCCTGGTCGCCGCTCTCTCTCTCTCCTCTCCCGCCCCTCCTCGCCCAGCCGGACCCATGGCCGCGGAGGAAGTGACCGGCGGGGCGCGGAAGGCCACCAAGAGCAAACTTTTCGAGTTCCTGGTCCATGGGGTGGTGAGTGAGGGGGGGAGGGGGACAGGAGGGAGGGAAGGAGGGAGGGGAGAGGCTGGCCCGCCCCGCCCCCCCCCCCCCACACGTGCCTTGCCCCGAACAGGTGCCCCGCCGAGGGGGGTCGCCCCGTCCCCCTCCCCGCCTGGGAGATGCCTTTGCGGGGAGGAGGGGGGGGGCTTCAGATTCCTCTGGATCTTCGAGAGGGGGGGGGGGGCTTGGCCTCCTGGATAGAGCAGGGCAAAGTGTGTGAGGAGGGGGCTTCTCGGCAGCCGGCCCAGGAGGACCCTCGGAAACTTTTGCCTGGAGTCTGTTCACTGGGAAGAGGAAATGCCCGGCGCCCCCCCCCCCCCTCAGGTCTCCGCAGGTGCCCCTCCCTCCCTCCGTCCCAGAGCAGCTGCGGGGGCTTTTCTGGGCAGCTGTTTCTTTGGGATGCAGCCCAAGCCTGGGGGGTACAGCTGAGGGGTGGGGGCGTGGGAGTGTGTGTCTGTGGGGAACACAAGAGAAGCCAAGCTCAGTTTTGGGGATATGCAAGGGGGAGTCATGAGGACTCCAGGGGGGTACAGCTGAGGGGGGTAGGAGTGTGTGTCTGTGGGGAATCCAAGCTCAGTTTTGGGGACAGGCGGGGGGGGGGGGGTCATGAAGACCCCAGCCCCGCCCCCTTCTGTCAGGGAGAAGGCTCCTTCCACCCAACCCCCCCCCCCCTAGGGTTGCCCTCTTCTGGACCCCCCTCCTCCTCCTCCCACAGGTGAGGTCCAGTGAAGTAGCAAAGGGTCAGCCAGGCCCTTCAGGGGGCAGCAGGGCCAGTCCAGGAGGAGGTGGAGGAAGGGGGGGGGTCGGCAACTCCCAAAGAAGGGGCCCCTTCTCTCCTTTTGCTGTCCATGTGTCACTCAAGAGGGGGCTCCTTTGCTTGCAGGGTGGGGTGGGGGGCCATGGAGGGTACGGTCCAGCCTCCTTCAAGAGTTTGGCCAGAGCTGCAAGTCCCCCCAAAACATCTTCTGTGAAAAGATGGAAGTGTCCCTCTAAAATATGAATCTGGAGCAGAAGTGGAGGCTCCTCCTATGGAGGCTTTGAAACAGAGGCTGGGTGGCCATCTCTCGGGAGTGCTTTGAACGTGATTGTCCTGCTTCTTGGCAGAAGGGGGTTGGACTGGATGATGGCCCACCAGGTCTCTTCCAACTATGATTCTTGGGGCGGAAGCCCACTGGAGGCAGCGGCCAAGAAGGGCCACTTCTGCCAAGACTAGAGCAAGCAGGGCTTGGTCAACAGGTGACCTGGCAGTGTCCAGAGAGGTGGACGGTGGGCAGCCAAGGCCAGGTAGAGCACTGGAGACCTTCTGAATCGTGGGCCTGAGCTGCAGGCAGAAGGGATCTTGGTGTGCAAGGGGCTCTGCTGGGGGCATCTCTCTCTCACTGGGGCAGGCCCCACAGGTTCAGCCCCAGGGAGAGCTTAGAGAAGCATCAAATGGGGTGGGTGGGTGATGCAGCCCCTTCAAAACTGGGCCAGGAGGCACTGAGGCCAGAGAGGGCTGGAAGGACCCCTGAAGACCTGACGGGGCAGGTGGTGCCCCCTCCCTGCCTCTCAGAAGCAGCCCCATTGCAGAGAAGGAGGGGGGGGCAAAGAAGAGTGGGGCACAATGCCAGTGGGGACGGTCCAACTTTGACCACCTGCCTCTCTGGGGCTGTCCAGAGATCCCTGTTGAGACCTATTGTGGCCCCTGGGTCCCTCTCTCCTGGCTCCTCCTCTCTGGGGCCACACCAGTCGCCCCTCCTCAATGTGGAACCCTCCCTAGTCTGAGAGTGGAGGGGGGCATTATTTGGGGAGGGGAGGGGAGGCTCACCCGAGGTCCTCTTCCTTCTCTGGATCTCCTTTGGGGCCAAAGTGCTTGTGTCCAGTTTGGGCCAAGTGGCTCCTCTTTCTCTTTTGAGGGGAGGGAAATGGAGGCAAAATAGGAGCTCAGGTGACCCCCCCTCCCCCCCACACACACTCAAACACAATCTGCACCCCACTGAAGGCTCCTCTGTGGGGGCTGGGGCCATTCTGGGCCCCTCTTTCCCCTGTTGAGTGGTCCTTTTCAGGAAAAGTTCAACTTCCTTCTTTGGGGAGGGGGGAAATGCAGGTAGTCCCCAAGTTACAAACATTTCTGAGGGTTTGTTCTTAAGTTGAATTTGCTTGTCAGTCAGAACGGGGACATTTTAAAGTGTAATTCCAGTCACACATACACAAACACATATATATTATAGGAGCCCTCAGTGGTGCAGTGAGTTAGACCGCTGAGCTGCTGAACTTGCTGATCAAAAGGTTGGCAATTAGAATCCAGGGAGCAGGGGAAGCTTCCACTGTTAGCCCCAGCTTCTGCCAACCTAGCAGTGTGAAAACATGCAGATGTGAGTAGACCAATAGGTACCGCTCCTTCTGGCAGGAAGTAAACAGCTCCCCATGCAATCATGCCAGTGGCCACTTGACCTTGGAGGCGTCTGCGGACAATGCCGGCTCTTCTGCTTAGAAATGGAGATGAGTACCAGAGTCCCAGAGTTGGACACGTCAAGAGGAAACCTTTATCTAGATAGATAGTAAGCCTGGTCAATCCATGGTTCTAAATGGTTCTAAAGTACTTACAAAACTAAAGTTCTGGTGGTGAAAATTTCAGAACTCTAACAAAATTCTCAAAATTTCATTATAAATGGCAGTTCCTAGATGGTTCTATCCTAAAAATCACCAATAATGAAATAATAATTACATTTTGAAAGTTTTGTTAGAGTTCTGAAATTTTCACCACCAGAACTTTAAGTTTTGTAAGTACTTTAGAACCATTTAGAACCATAGATTGACCAGGCCTAATAGATAGATAGGTAGATAGATAGGTAGATAGATAGATAGATAGATAGACAGAATAATAGATTCAAAGAGTTGGAAGGGATCTGGTGGGTCACCCAGTCCACCCCCATTCTGCCAAGAAGCAGGAATATTGCATTCAAATCACCCCTGACAGATGGCCATCCAGCCTCTGTTTCAAAGCTTCCAAAGAAGGAGCCTACACCACATTCCGGGGCAGAGAGTTCCACTGCTGAACGGCTCTCACAGTCAGGAAGTTCTTCCTCGTGTTCAGATGGAATCTCCTCTCTTGTAGTTTGAAGCCATTGTTCCATTGCATCCTAGTCTCCAGGGAAGCAGAAAACAAGCTTACTCCCTCCTCCTCCTCCCTGTGGCTTCCTCTCACATATTTATACATGGCTATCACATGTCTCCTCTCAGCCTTCTCTTCTTCAGGCTAAACATGCCCAGCTCCTTAAGCCGCTCCTCATAGGGCTTGCAGATAGATAGAGATGCTTTGGAGAGCCTAGGAAAGGGTGAGCACCCCAGTGGGGTTTGCTTTGCTGCCTGTGCCTCTGTTCAGAGGATCTGACCTCGTTTTCTGTCTGCATGAGAAATGGATTTTGGAAAATGTAGCTTGTTGTGGAAACAAGGATTGGAACTAAAGCTTCAGTGGAGCCCCCTTTGCCCCCCGATAATGACTCTTTCAGGAATGACTTCCCTTCCAAGGGGTGGATTCCCCTCACTTCCTGTGTCTCAGCCCCGTTTGTTACTACAAGTAGTTTGTAAGTCGGATGTTTGTAAGTCGGATGTTGTAAGTCGGATGTTTGTAACTCGAGGAGTGCCTGTGCAATGAAGTGCATTCCACGAGGCACTCCAAGTGGCCAGTGACTGGTCAAAAGACATCTAATCACCTACAAAGCTTGCAAACTTTGTGTGTTGTTTGTTTGTTTCTTTAAAAAATGCAATACAACTAGGTTCTTGTGGATTTTTTCGGGCTATAGGGCCATGTTCTAGAGGCATTTCTCCTGACGTTTTGCCTGCATCTATGGCAAGCATCCTCAGAGGTAGTGAGGATGCTTGCCATAGATGCAGGCGAAACGTCAGGAGAATAGCCCGAAAAAACCCACAAGAACCTAGTGATTCCAGCCATGAAAGCCTTCGACAATACATTGCAATACAACTGTTTGGTTTGCTCCTGACATGATAAATAAATAAACAACGAGGCTTAAATACGACATGGAAGCAAATGGAAGCCCCTGTTGAATGTCTCATTTAACAGTGGAGGTTATTTGGTTTTTAGGTGAGGACTCCCCCAAAAGGAAGGCCCTCAAATGCTTTGCAGGTCAGCCCCAACTTGCCTGCGGCCTTCCTGCTCCCCAGAAGAGAAGGGCTATGTATTCTCGAAGGCTTTCATGGCCGGAATCACTGGGTTGTTGTAGGTTTTTTTGGGCTATATGGCCACGTTCTAGAGGCATTCTCTCCTGACGTTTCGCCTGCATGTATGCCAAGCATCCTCAGAGGGAGTGAGGATACCTCTGAGGATGCTTGCCATAGATGCAGGCAAAACGTCAGGAGAGAATGCCTCTAGAACATGGCCATATAGCCAAAAAAGACCTACAACAACCAAGAGAAGGGCTGCTTGGCCGCAGGCTTGGCCACTCCTGCGCTGACACTCCGTCCCTTGGGTGACTTGGGACCATTCGGTATTGGCAATAGGACACCCCTCTTTCTAGAAAGGCCTGCACCCCACATTGCGGCCTGGTGCCTCGATGGGGTCAAACATTGCCGACCCGCGCACCCTTCTGTCCCCGGTACATTACGGCCTTTTCCTTGCCATTTCCTTGCAGTGGCCCCAAGGAGGGAAGAGAGCCGGTCTTGGGCGCTCCGTGTTTTGTGGTTGTGTATGCATTTGTGGGGTGTGTGTGTGTGTAGGACTGGAGCAAAGCTTGACTAAAGAGGGCCAGGCTTGCTCAGCCCCTTGGCGTGATTGAAGGCGGCAGCTGAGCCTTCCGTGGAGAGTGGCCAGAGTTGCAGATGGACAGCAACAGGCCGCTGACATGCAACGGGCATTTGCAGGATCCCTTGTGCCAGCGGTCCGTGTGTGTATCTGCACATGCCAGCGTGACCGCCTGTTTGGGAAGAGACTGAGGGGGGGGGTCTCTTTTGCAACAGGTGCCCACTAGGGGAGGGGGGGAGGGGAGGGGAAGAGAGGGCCTGATGGGTCCTCCTTCCCTCCCCCTCCCCCAGGCGGGACCTTGCGTGGTGGCCCCCTCCCTCCCTTCCTCTCTCCAACACATGGCTCTGCCAGTGAACGTGACTTTGGAGAGTGGCTAGGGAACAGGCCTGGCCTGTCTGCCCCAAGGTGCTTATTGTCCGTCATGTACTCCACTTTGGCAGGAAAAACAAAATGCAAAGATCCAGAATGGGGGACAATGAGGCCTGGCTCGAGAGCAGTACGTGTGAAAAAGATCTTGGAGTCCTCGTGGGGAACAAGTTAAACATGAGCCAGGAATGTGATGCGGCGGCAAAAAAAGCCAATGGGATTTTGGCCTGCATCAAGAGGAGCCTAGTGTCTAGATCTAAGGAAGTCATGCTCCCCATGCTCTATTCCGCTTTGGTTAGACCACTTCTGGAATATTGTGTCCAGTTCTGGGCACCAGAATTCAAGAGAGATATTGACAAGCTGGAATGTGTCCAGAGGAAGAGGGCTACTTAAATGATCAAGGGTCTGGAGAACAAGCCCTATGAGGAGCGGCTTAAGGAGCTGGGCATGTTTAGCCTGAAGAAGAGAAGGCTTTGGGAGATATGATGATAGCTATGTGTAAATACATGAGAGGAAGCCACAGGCAGGAGGGAGCAAGATTGTTCTCTGCTTCCTTGGAGACTAGGACGCAATGGAGCCATGGCTTCAAACTACAAGAGAGGAGATTCCATCTGAACACGAGGAAGAACTTCCTGACTGTGAGAGCCGTTCAGCAGTGGAACTCTCTGCCCCGGAGTGTGGTGGAGGCTCCTTCTTTGGAAGCTTTTAAACAGGGGCTGGATGGCCATCTGTCAGGGGTGATTTGAATGCAATATTCCTGCTTCTTGGCAGAATGGGGTTGGACTGGATGGCCCATGAGGTCTCTTCCAACTCTTTGATTCTATGATTCTATGAAAGGCACTGGTCAAATGGCATTTCTGGCCTCTTTTGGGGAGGTTCAAACTTCAGGAAAGGAGATTCCACCTGAACATGAGGAAGGACTTCCTGGCTGTGAGAGAGAGCTGTTCAGGAGTGGAACTCTCTGCCTCAGAGTGTGGTGGAGGCTTGGTTGTTGTAGGTTTTCCCCCTGGGCTATATGGCCATGTTCTAGAGCAGTGTTTCTCAACCTGGGGGTCAGGACCCCTGGGGGGGGGTCACAAGATGGTGTCAGAGGGGTCGCCAAAGATCATCAGGAAACACAGTATTTTCTGTTAGTCATGTGGGTTCTGTATGAGAAGGTTGGTCCAATTCTATCGTTGGTGAGGTTCAGAATGCTCTTTGATTGTAGGTGAACTAAAAATCCCTGTGACTACAACTCCCAAATGTCAAGGCCTATTTTCCCCAAACTCCGCCAGAGTTTACATTTGGGCATATTGAGTATTTGTGCGAAGTTTGGTCCAGATCCATCATTGTTGGAGTCCGCAGTGCTCTCTGGATGTAGGTGAACTACAACTCCAAAATTCAAGGTTAATGCCCACCGAACCCTTCCAGTATTTTCTGTTGGTCAAGTTTGGTTCAAGTCCATCGTTAGTGGAGTTCAGAATGCTCTTTGATTGCAGGTGAACTAAAAATCCCTGTGACTACAACTCCCAAATGTCAAGGTCTATTTTCCCCAAACTCCGCCAGAGTTTATATTTGGGCATATTGAGTATTTGTGTAGAGTTTGGTCCCGATCCATCATTGTTTGAGTCCGCAGTGCTCTCTGGATGTAGGTGAACTACAACTCCAAAATTCAAGAGCCGTGTCCACCGAACCCTTCCACTATTTTCTCCTGGTCATGGGAGTTCTGTGTGCCAAGTTTGATTCAAGTCCATCGTTGGTGGAGTTCAGAATGCTCTTTGATTGCAGGTGAACTATAAATCACAGCAAGTCTAACTCCCAAATGACAAAATCAGTCCCTCCCTCCAACCCCACTAGTATTCAAATTTGAGCATATTGGGTATTTGTGTCAAATGTGATCCAGTGAATGGAAATATATCCTGTATATCAGATATTTCCATTATGATTCATAATAGTAGCAAAATGACAGTTATGAAGCAGCAATGAAATTAATTTTATGGTTGGGGTTCACCACAACATGAGGAACCGTATTAGGTGGTCACGGCATTAGGAAGGTTGAGAACCACTGTTCTAGAGGCATTCTCTCCTGACGTTTCGCCTGCATCTCTGGCAAGCATCCTCAGAGGTGGTGAGGTGGTGGAGGCTCTTTCTTTGGAGGCTTTGAAGCAGAGGCTAGATGGCCATCTGTCGGGGGTGCTCTGAATGCTTCTTGGCAGAATGGGGTTGGACTGGATGTTGGCCCACTGGGTCTCTTCCAACTCTGGGATTCTAGGATTCTATCGTTGCGGAAGAGGCCCGTTGAAGGGAATTCTAGTGCAGGAGAGACCAAGATGAACCTCACCATCTGGCTCAACTCAGGTCTGGATGGCCTCCCAGTGGCCAGACTCTCTCCGGCCAGGGCTAGGACCTCTCCCTTGTGGAAAGGGAAGTAGGTCAGAGTCGTCAGAGTGGGGTAGTGGTCCTTAGCAGAGGGAGCCAACATGCATCCAGCTGCCCTCCCCGTGTCCTTCATTGCCGCTCGGTGTCTCTGCTGTGCCAGGAACACAGGGTGACTCAAGGAGATGCTGGAGATTTTGCCCGAGAAGGTTGCCGGCAAGACCTGGGGGTGAAACATTGGGGTCTGCTCATCGCTGGTCCAAGAGAAGCAAGAGGGGAAACCAAAACCGCCCTTCATTGAGGCCAAGACTGGATCACAGCCATTGCTGGGGAGGACTGCGAAGGGGTTAGACTAGATGGCCTTCAAGGTCCCTTCCAATTCTAGGGTTCTATGAGTCTTGGGGTGTTTCTACACAACAGAAGTAATGCTGTTTGACACCTCTTTAACTATGAAATTCTGGGAATTGTAGTTTCCTGAGGCAAAAGCGAGCCCTCAGATCCAGGGGGGAAACATGCATTGTCACATGAGCCCCTACTAGTATGTGACCAGGCATTCCAAGACCACACCTGCTTTGGTTAGACCACACCTGGAATATTGTGTCCAATTCTGGGCACCACAATTCAAGAGATATTAATAAGCTGGAATGTGTCCAGAGGAGGGTGATTAAAATGATCAAGGGTCTGGAGAACAAGCCCTATGAGGAGCAGCTTAAGGAGCTGGGCATGTTTAGCCTGTAGAAGGGAAGGCTGAGAGGAGATGTGATAGCCATGTATAAATATGTGAGAGGAAGCCACAGGGAGGAGGGAGCAGATCTGGGTCTGGAGGGGTCTGGAGAACAAGCCCTATGAGGAGTGGCTTAAGGAGCTGGGCATGTTTAGCCTGTAGAAGAGAAGGCTGAGAGGAGATGTGATAGCCATGTATAAATATGTGAGAGGAAGCCACAGGGAGGAGGGAGCAAGCTTCCTTTCTGCTTCCTTGGAGACTAGGATGCAAGGGAGCCATGGCTTCAAACTACAAGAGAGGAGATTCCATCTGAACATGAGGAAGAACCTCCTGACTGTGAGAGCCGTTCAGCAGTGGAACTCTCTGCCCCGGAGGGAGTGTGGTGGAGGCTCCTTCCTTGGAAGCTTTGAAACAGAGGCTGGATGGCCATCTGTCAGGGGTGATTTGAATGCAACATTCCTGCTTCTTGGCAGAATGGGGTTGGACTGGATGATGGCCCAGGAGGTCTCTTCCAACTTTGATTCTAGGAGGGTCCTTTTTGGGCGCACACCTGCTCTCTGAAGGCCCCCCCAGAAGGACGAAGAGCAGCCCCACTCCTCCTTAGTGTGAGAAAAGGGGTCGATACTTTCCTATTGAAGAAAGCCTTTCAGGGATATGTAGTGGGATCCTTGGGCACTTTAAGCCTATAGATAACCGAGGGGTCTCCCGTGGAGAGAGTGACCGGTTCTAATGTTATCGTTTTGATTTATTTATATTTTTACCGTATTTTTATTGTTGTTTACAACTTTTAACTGTTGGAATTTGTATGTTTTTATGTTGTGAGCTGCCTTGAGTGTCCACGCAGAGAAAGGCGGGGTAGAATTATTCTAAACAATATAAACAAATAAATAAATAAGAGGCCAAAGGCCGTGTAAAACTACAGCTTCCAGGATTAACGAAGCATTGAGCTACGGCATTTAAAGTGGTGTTAAACTGCATTGATTTTGCAGTGGTGTTCTTCATTTGTTCAGTCGTTTCCAACTCTTCGTGACAAGAAAGGAGATTCCACCTGAACATTAGGAAGAACTTCCTGAGTGTGAGAACCGTTCAGCAGTGGAACTCTCTGCCCTGGAGGGAGTGTGGTGGAGGCTCCTTCTTTGGAAGCTTTTAAACAGAGGCTGGATGGCCATCTGTCAGGGGTGATTTGAATGCAATATTCCTGCTTCTTGGCAGAAGGGGGTTGGACTGGATGATGGCCCAGGAGGTCTCTTCCAACTCTTTGATTCTAGGATTCTATGATTCATGGACCAGCCCACGCCAGAGCTCCCTGTCAGCCGTCCCCACCCCCAGTTCATTCAAGGTCAGTCCAGTCACTTCAAGGATGCCATCCCTCCATCTTGCCCTTGGTCGGCCCCTCTTCCTTTTGCCTTCCACTTTCCCCAGCATCATTCCCTTCTCTAGGCTTTGCTGTCTCCTCATGATGTGGCCAAAGGACTTCCACTTTCCCTCTAGTCTCCTTCCCTCCAGTGAGCAGCTGGGCTTTATTTCCTGGAGGATGGACTGGTTGGATCTTCTCGCAGTCCAAGGCTCTCTCAGAACTTTCCTCCAGCACCACAGCTCAAAAGCATCTCTCTTCCTTTGCTCAGCCTTCCCGAAGGTCCAGCTCTCACATCCGTAGGTGACTACTACAGGGAAGACCATGGCTTGGACTAGGCAATGGATCTTGGTTGCCAGTCTGATGTCTCTACTCTTGACTATTTTATCGAGACTGGACATGGCTCTCCTCCCAAGAAGGAAGCGTCTCCTGATTTCCTGGCCACAGTCTGCATCTGCAGTCATCTTTGCGCCTAGAAATACAAAGTCTGTCACAGCCTCCACGTTTTCTCCCTCTATTTCCCAGTTGTCAATCATTCTTGTTGCCATCATCTTGGTCTTTTTTTAATGTTTAGGTGCAACCCAGCTTTTGCGCTTTCTTCTTTCACCTTGGTGAGAAGGCTCCTCGGTACCTCCTTGCTTTTGGCCATCAAAGTGGTGTCATCTGCATATCTGAGGTTGTTGATGTTTCTTCCAGCCATTTCCACCCCAGCTTTGCATTCCTCCAGCCCCGCACATCCTCCCATGATGTGTTCTGCATACACGTTAAAAAGGTTGGGTGAGAGGATGCAGCCTTGCCGGACGCCTTTCCCAATCTGGAACCCGTCTCCTGTTCCGTGGTCAGTTCTGACTGTGGCTCCTTGGTCCTTGTACAGATTCCTCAGGAGAGAGGGAAGGGGGCTTGGGATGCCCATCCCACCCAGAACTTGCCACAGTTTATTGTTATCCACATGGTCAAGGCTTTAGAATAGTCAATAAAACAGAAGTAGATGTTTTTCTGACACTCCCTGCCTTCCTCCATTCTCCAGCATCCAGATATTGTCCATTGGGTCTCTGGTTCCTCTGTCTTTTCTGAACCCAGCTTGTCCACCTGGCCACTCTCTCTCCGTGTCTTGCTGGAGCCTTCCTTGCAGGATCTTGAGCATCCTATTAGATTGCAGGCAATACAGTTCCCTGTGATGAATTGTAGGTTTGGCCGCCCAGTTTTGCCTCGTGTTCCTTGATCAGTTCATGCAGCCGGAAAGGGTTGAGTGAGGTACGACTGACCAAGTGCCCCAGAGTTATCCGCTGCCCTTCTCTAGGGCAGGACTCTTCAGGTGGCAAATATAGCGAGGCCACAACCGGCATCACTATTGTTCTACTCCTGGCTTGTCTTGCGCCAAAGCCACCAGGTCTGATTCATTACAGGAAGCCCCTCCCCCCTTTTCTCCCAGGTGATCTTCCAGGTGCATCTAGACCTTCCTTTTGAGGGTAGTGGGACAGCAAGGTGGTCTCCCAGTGTGTGTGTGTGTGTGTGTGTGTGTGTCAAAAAAAGGTTGGAAACTACTGCCATAGAGGGTGTCCTGTGCATCAGGGAGGGGGGGTGTGTATGTGTTTTTGGGGTGGGGGTGGGAGTTTGAGTGACAGGACAGTTTCTGAGAAGAGAATACTAGTAGGAAGTCCAGGATTCCTGGGTGGATGATTGGGGGGGGGGGTCCTCCTCCCTTGCTATGCCCCCCTTTTCAATGCCCCCCTCCCCCCCTTTAAAGAAGTCCCTCTAAGCAGCAATGGCGGCTAAATGAGCAGAACCCTTCAACTCTTAGGTCTACCTTTCCCTCACCTTTGACCCCTATGACCTTCCAAGGGTCATGGGGGCACTTGGTCAGCCTTTGGAGCTGGGGCAGAGCAGAGGGGGGCTGGAAGAGACCTGTTGCAAGGCCGGGAGGGGGCAACCTGCAAGGATCCAGCCTTCAGGGTTGCTGCTCATTTGGATTCATTCACTCCACAGTCAATTTCTGACCCAGTCCCCCTAATCAGGTCTTGTTAACCCACCCACCTCCCCATTTCTCATGTAGAGCTTCTTATGTTTAGTTTCTTTCGGTTAACTAATTCTACATAAGACCCCCCCCCCTTGGAAAAACTCCCCTTCCTCCTGAAGTCCACCCACTGCTTGACTGTGTGGTGACTTCCCCCATTTGTTTTGCCCTCCAGCTTAAATTTGGGGTGGGGTGTGTGTACCAGATGAGGCTTCCTGCCCCCTTGGCTGCTTCCTCCCAGAGGAAACCCCTTCCTCCTCCTCCCCCCCTCCCCCCAGAAGCTCAGGCATCCCAAGAGATCATGTTTCCATGCATGCCTTGGCACTGAAGGCCCTCCAAGAAACCGAGGAGAGCTCAAGGCAACGCCTGAGACAGCAAGGGAAGCCACAGCCCCCTGGATCAGGCCCTCCATGGGGCTGTGGGGGCCGCGAGGGCCACTGACTCAGGACCCCTCCTTGGGCGTCTCACTGATGTAGGCTGTGGGGGAAAGCGAAGCCTCCCTTCCTTGGCCATAGAGCAGTGGTTCCCAACCTGTGGTCCATGAACCACCTGTGGTCCGCGGACAACCAGTGGTCCGCCATAAAAATTACAGTTTTATGTAAATATTAAAAAACATTTCTCCTCCCGATGCCTCAATTAATGTAATTTTATTGGTATCTATTTTTATTTTGAAATGTACCTGTAGCGGCTGCATTTCCCACCCTCGGCTTATACTCGAGTCAATATATTTTCCCATTTTTTGTGGTAAAATTAGTTGCCTCAGCTTATACTCGAGTATATACGGTATATGTATTTTGTAGAAATCCATTTTGATATGTGTATTCTATATAATATTCATGATAACAATAACAACAACAATGATAATAAGGGCTTCTCTGTCAGAAATATTAAAAATTAACTAGGTATTTTTAATTACAAAAGTGTGAGTCAAGTAATGACAGGGTCAAATGGATGCAATGACTCAGCAAAAGCAGGTGTGCCTGTAGCTTAGTAGGCCTCAGTGTTAGAGTGGCCTCAGTGAGAGAAAGGCCTCAATCTGAGGGAGGCTTTAGTGTGAGAAGGCCTCAGTGTGTGAGTAAGCCTCAGTGTTAGTAGGCCTCAGTATGTGAGAGGCCTCTATCCAAGAGAGGCTTCAGTGTGAGAAGGCCTCAGTGTGTAAGCCTCAGTGTTAGTAGGCCTCTGTCTGAGAAGGCCTCAGCATGTGACCTCAGCATGTAAGTAAGCCACTGAGAGAGGCCTCAGTGTTAGTTGGCCTCGGTATGAGAGAGGCCTCTGTCTGAGAAAGGCCTCAGTGTGTAAGCCTCAGTGTTAGTAGGCCTCTGCCTGAGAAGGCCTCAGCATGTGATCTCAGCATGTAAGTAAGCCTCAGTGTTAGTTGGCCTCAGTATGAGAGAGGCCTCTGTCTGAGAGAGGCCTCAGTGTGTGAGTAAGCCTCAGTGTTAGTAGGCCTCTGTCTGAGAAGGCCTCAGCATGTGACCTCAGCATGTGAGTAAGCCTCAGTGTTAGTTGGCCTCAGTATGAGAGAGGCCTCTGTCTGAGAGAGGCCTCAGTGTGTGAGTAAGCCTCAGTGTTAGTAGGCCTCTGTCTGAGAAGGCCTTAGCATGTGACCTCAGCATGTGAGTAAGGCTCAGTGTTAGTTGGCCTCAGTATAAGAGAGGCCTGTCTGAGAGAGCCCTCAGTGTGAGGCCTCAGTGTGTGAGTAAGCCTCAGTATTAGTAGGCCTCTGTCTGAGAAGGCCTCAGTGTGAGAAAGTCCAAGGCTGAAGGCCTTGTATTTCAAGCTCCAGAGTGAATGCTGTTGTTTGTAAAGCTCCTGTGTGAAGCTCCTGTGTAAGTTCAGTGTGAGAAGAGCCTCTGTGAGAAAGAAGCCCAATATGGAAGCAAAGAAGGAAGCATAAAGAACTTTATTTGTGTAATGGAAACCTTGTTCTTGTAAATAGTGCAACCATATTATTTTCGTACACATAAATGCCTCCTGTGGGAGAGATCACATGGGTCTGTGTGTTTTTGTTCTTTTTCTCATTTTGGGCTACTGGTGCTGGGTCACGCTGCTGCTGCTCATAAGTGACTCTGCTGTACATATATGGGGAGGGTCTTTTGTTCATAAGCCCACTCACCCAACATACTCACCCCACCTACCCACAATTATCCTGCTGGTGCCCTTGTCCCCCTTCAACGGCAGAACAGCCTGCGGGGAGCCCTCCCACCCCCTTTGCTGGTGCTTCTCTGCAGATGAGGAGTGGTCCCTTTGGAGCAGCGCCCCCCTCCAGAACCAGGGGCCCCTCCCTCCCTCCTTCCATTCCTTCCTTAACCGGTGCCTTCCTTTCTCTCCCGCTGCAGCGCCCTGGGATGCCCTCAGGCGCCCGCATGCCCCACCAGGGGGCTCCCATGGGCCCCCCTGGCCCCCCCTACGTGGGGAGCCCCTCCGTGCGCCCCGGGATGCCCCCGGCCGTGATGGAGCCCACCCGCAAGAGGTCCGCCCCCCAGCAGGGCCAGCAGCAGCAAGGGCAGCAGCAGCCGGGCCAGGCGCAGGGCCAAGCGCCACCGGCACAGGCAACCCAGGGGCCGCCAGGGGCAGCCGGAGGGCAGGGCGGCCCCACCCAGAGCCGGCCCCGCAGGTGAGTCCATGGCGATGTGGGAGTGAGGGAGGGAGGGGGCAACCTGGAGGAAGTACTGCTCTTAAGGGGATGGAGGTGCACCTGGGAGCCCCCCAGAGCAGGGCTCACCTTCACGGGCAGAGATGCTTGCCTGGCATTGCTCTTGGGTCATGGCTTTGGCTTTGGCTGGTCATTCTGGTGGAGCTCAGTGACCCATGGGTGGGGGGGGGGGTCAGTTCTGGGGTGGGGGTAGGGAGATCAGCTTGTGGGAGGAAGGGCTTTGAGGATGCTCCTCCGCCCTATTTTCCATGGAGTGGGCATGATGCCTGAGGGGCCAAGGTCCGGCATCTCTCCTTGCAGATGTCCAAGGGGGGCACTCCATTTGGGTGTCCTTCCGCTCCCCCCCCCACCAGCCTTGTGTGTCTCTGTGTGGAGGGCCACAGGGAGTCTGCAGAGCCCCTTCCCCTCTTTAGGTGGTGGGTGGAACCCAGCTGATTCTGCCTATTTAGCCCCAGGCAAGCAGTGGGTGCTGCTGACTGGTGGAGATGTGGGTGGGTGGTCCTCTTCAAGGGTGGGCTTTGAGTGTCACTGTCCAGCTTTGGCAGTGGACGGAGATGAGGTGCTTGTGGCGCCCTCCAGTGGGCTATTGGGGTGTCTCCACCCAGTGGTTTCCAAGGAGAGAAATCCAGGGAGGGGGAGAGGGAGGCAGCGGGTGAGGAGGGGGCTTCCTCTGGGCCTGGGGGAGGCCAAACCAGGCTGGCAGGAGGGAAACAGCCACTGGGATTGGCTTTCCTTCCTAGCAATCACAGTTGGGGAGGGGGGCAGCTGATGCCGGCACTGGACCGGCCCCCTGCCCACCCCCCCATGCCCACTGCTCTGCCCCATGACCCTCTTCGGTCAGAATCCCCCCAATTAGGGGGTGGATAGCCAATGGCTGGTGCGCATGGGCTTTTTGGGGCGGGCAGTGGAGACCCCCCTCGGCACAGAGAGGCCGGGATAATTTCGCAGGTGGCCGACCAGTCGCCATGGTAACCTGGTCTCATTTTTTCCCCCTTTTCAAAAATGTACAGTGCCAAGCGGAGGAAAATGGCTGACAAGATCCTGCCTCAGAGGGTGAGTGAGCGAGCGAGCGAGCGAGCGAGTGAGGGAGTGAGGGGCTGCTGCTCTACCTGGACACCTTTCCTTCCTGCATGCCTTCCTCTCCCCGTCCCCCTTCCATTGCTGACCAGGGTCTTCAGCTGCTATGCTGACAACCCAGGTGTGTGTGTGTGTGGGGGGGGGGTGTTCCTCCCCCTCCCCTTTCCGGCTCTGGCCAGGTGGGCTCTTGGCCAGCTGCAGTGGGAGGGAGGGGCTCCTGGGGAGAGTGGGTGGGGGGTTCTCCTTCTGGAAAGTGTCCCCTACCTGCAGCCTTCCTTGGGTCTTCCCTGGCTCTGCCCCCAAAACAGCTGGCAAGCCTCTTCCCCCTAATTTGGTTGCCCAGGCAGGTCCCTGGCTTTTGGCTTCTCTCCCAGGGAGGCCTTGCCCAAAGGCAGTGACCGGCCCACTCCCTCCTCCTGGGATTTGGCATCCTCTGGACCCTGCATGCGCCATCCCAAGGAAGCACCCGCATCACAGCCTCCCCATACCTGGATTGGGCTCTGCCCACCTGCCTTGGGGGTCCTGCCTGCACCTCCTGCTTCTTCTTGGCATGGGATGGGATGACCCCCCCCCCCCCCCGAGCACGATGCCCCTCCTACTGAGTCCCCTGTTTGCCCTCTTGGTTCTTTACTCTGGCAAGTAGCACCGAGGGAACTTGAGGGCAGTGGGAGGGGAAGACATGCAAAACTATAGTAAAGTGCCCCTGTCTGCCGCTTAATGCAGACCTTGGCAAAAGAAAAGCTGGTGCAAAACTGGACCCAGAGTTATGGCCAGTGTTTACTTTACTTAGGCAATCTATCTTTGTCTGAATAACATTGTCCTCCAAGTTCGGTGTCCTGGCAATGGGTCTGTAGCTTGTTGGCTCTTTAACTTACTTACTAACTTAGGCGATCCCTTGTTGTCCAATGATGATGGTCCTCCAAGTTTGGTGTCCTGGCGGTGGGTCCATAGGTGGCTGTTGAGCCCTCTTCTTGACCCGCATGTTCTCCCGCAGTGAGGGCATTGGTTTCCAGGTGGGAGGCGGTCTCGGTCGGGGTTGGCTTGACGCGCCTTCCTCTTGGCACGTTTCTCTCTTTCGCCCTCCATTTGTGCCTCTTCAAATTCTGCAGCACTGCTGGTCACAGCTGACCTCCAGCTGGAGCGGTCAAGGGCCAGGGCTTCCCAGTTCTCAGTGTCTATGTCGGAGTTTTTAAGGTTGGCTTTGAGCCCATCTTTAAATCTCTTTTCCTGCCCACCAACGTTCCGCTTTCCGTTCTTGAGTTCGGAGTAGAGCAACTGCTTTGGGAGACGGTGGTTGGGCATCAGGACAACATGGCCGGTCCAGCAGAGTTGATGGTGGAGGAGCATTGCTTCAATGCTGGTGGTCTTTGCTTCTTCCAGCATACTGACGTTTGTCCGCCTGTCTTCCCAAGAGATTTGCAGGATTTTCTCGAGGCAGCACTGATGGAATCGTTCCAGGAGTTGAGCGTGACGTCTTTAGACAGTCCACGTTTCATAGGGGTATAGCTGGGTTGGGAGGACAATGGCTTTGTAAACAAGCCCCTTGGTTTGTCCTCAAACACTCTCTGCTTCATTCGGAAAATGCTGCACTCGCAGAACTCAGCCAGTGTTGTATTTTGGTGTCGATGTTGACTTTGGTGGAGAGGGGGCTGCCAAGGGAGCGGAAATGGTCAACATTTTTTAATGTTCCACCATTAAACTTATTGTTGTTGTTGTTGTTGTTGTTGTGTCAGGAGCGACTTGAGAAACTGCAAGCGCCTCTGGTGTGAGAGAATTGGCCGTCTGCAAGGACGTTGCTCAGGGGATGCAGGATGATTTGATGGTTTTTTTATCATCCTTGTGGGAGGCTTCTCTCATGTCCCCACATGAGGAGCTAGAGCTGATAGAGGAAGCTCATCCGCCTCTCCCTGGATTCGAATCTGTGACCTGTCGGTCTTCAGTCCTGCTGGCAGAGGGGTTTAACCCACTGCGCCACCATTAAGCCGTATTTCTGGCATTGAAGAGGGATTGAATGGTGCTTTCTGCTGGAAGAGCACTTTGGTTTTTTTGATGTTCAATGACAGGCCGAGCTTCTCGTATGCTTCTGCGAAGGTGTTTAGAGTGGCTTGTAGGTCTTTTTCTGAATGTGCACAGATGACATTATCATCAGCATATTGCGTTCTATAACAGATGTTGTTATAACCTTGGTTTTGGCTTTCAGTCTGCTGAGGTTAAATAGCTTGCTGTCTGTCTGATAGATGATCTGATCAATTTATTTCGAGATTTTATATACCAACCCTCTCACCTTCAAAGAGGGATTCGGACACTGTTCTCCTTTGGATGCAGAGCTGGGGGTGGCTGAGTCGGGGGCCTTCTCTTCCTCTGAAGCCTTGCTCCAGCAGCAAGCCCTCCTTCCCTCCCCCCTCTTTCTCCCCCCTCCCCAAGTGACCCTCCCCCCTCCCCTCTGCCCAGATCCGGGAGCTGGTGCCGGAGTCTCAGGCCTACATGGACCTCTTGGCCTTTGAGCGGAAGCTGGACCAGACCATCATGCGGAAGCGGGTGGACATCCAGGAGGCCCTGAAGAGACCCATGAAGGTGGGGGGTGTTGCACCCCTTTGGAGGGAGGGGCCCCGTCCCCTGGGCAGGCTTCTCCACTGCCCCCCCCCAGCCCCCTTCCCACCCCTCCCTCACCTGGCTCTCTTTCCTGACAGCAAAAGCGGAAGCTGCGCCTCTACATCTCCAACACCTTCAACCCGGCCAAGTCTGACGCAGACGACTCCGACGGGAGCATCGCTTCCTGGGAGCTGCGCGTGGAGGGGAAGCTCCTGGATGACGTAGGCATGCATGCGCCCGCACACGCATGGCATGGAGGCACACGTGGGGCTCCCCTTCATCTTGGGCCCCTTTCTGAGCCTGCGGTGGGGGTGCCTTGCTCTCCATTTGGGGCTGGAGGAGGATCCACCCCCCCAAACTGGTCAAGGCAGAAGTGGTCCTGGGTGGGGGCCATGTGGGGAGGGGCCGTGCCCCTTTTGCAGCCCTGGGCAGCCCTCTTCCTCACCAGCAGGCCCCACAGCTTCCCCACAGGTGCCTGGCTCTGTGGCTGGGCATCCCGGGACAGCGATTGGGCAAATCAAGGGATGCTCCTGCCTTCCACTCACCGGAACAGGGTGCCAGGTGGGCAGGGCAAGGGCAGCGACAGGAAGCTGACCCATGCTGACCCATTGCTTCCCTCCTGGCTCCGCAGCTCAGTAAACAGAAGCGGAAGTTTTCCTCCTTCTTCAAGAGCTTGGTCATCGAGTTGGACAAGGACCTCTACGGGCCGGACAACCACCTGGTGGAGGTAAGGGGCCACAGGAGGAGGAGGAACGTGTCCTACTGCTGAGCTTTGGCCTCCCCATGGTTCCTGGACTTGGCGTGGGTGCTGTGTGAGGCAGCTGGAATCACGGACAGGAATCATAGAATCATAGAATCAAAGAGTTGGAAGAGACCTGGTGGGCCATCATCCAGTCCAACCCCATTCTGCCAAGAAGCAGGAATATTGCATTCAAATCACCCCTGACAGATGGCCATCCAGCCTCTGCTTAAAAGCTTCCAAAGAAGGAGCCTCCACCACACTCCAGGGCAGGGAGTTCCACTGTTGAACGGCTCTCACAGTCAGGAAGTTCTTCCTCATGTTCAGACGGAATCTCCTCTCTTGTAGTTTGAAGCCATGGCTCCATTGCGTCCTAGTCTCTAAGGAAGCAGAACACAAGCTTGCTCCCTCCTCCTCCTCCCTGTGGCTTCCTCTCACATATTTATACATGGCTATCATATCTCCTCTCAGCCTTCTCTTCTTCAGGCTAAACATGCCCAGTTCCCTAAGCCGCTCCTCATAGGGCTTGTTCTCCAGACCCTTGATCATTGTAGTCGCCCTCCTCTGGACACATTCCAGCTTGTCAATATCTCTCTTGAATTGTGGTGCCCAGAATTGGACACAAGAGAAGAGAAGCCTGGGAGATGCAGGAGAACCCAGGGAGAGCAGGGCAGGAGCAGGGCAGGAGCAGGGCAGGGGTCACTAGGCACTGCCCAAGGGGATTGCCCCCACCCCTCTCAAGGCTTCCTGTTGGGTGGGCTTGTGCCCAAGAGATGTTGTGATTTCAGGCTGAGCTGCTGGGGAATCTGAGCTGTTAAGCTCTAAAATAACCCTCAGTTGGGGTGATTCCACCATACATAGAGCAGAATACTAGAAGTCAACTTCATAACCATCAGAACCTCACACGTGATGAGCTGGGATAGGCTTCTTAGGATGACACAGGATTGCAGTCAGAACTTTAAGTTCAAAAGTATTGAAGTAAAAGAAATATATTCTTGATAGAAAAGGTCTTGGAGCTCACCAGCTTACTAAATCCCATCTTCTAAAGGTATAAAGATCCATGCAGCTACATTTTGCCTAGAGACAGGCAAAATGTGTCCTCAGTGGAAGGAAGAAAAGGCAGAAGAGACTGGAGAAATGGCGAATGGCCACATGGCAAGCCCAGGGCAAGAAAACTTAAAGAGGATGTTCCCTCACAGAATTCCATTGCTGCATCTTCAAAGGGGGGGGGGGGAGGGAGTGGTGAGCAGGAAGAGAGAAGACCCAGCTCTTTTTTGGGAAAACAGGGGCGGGGGAGGGGGGGATCCTTCAGCTTGGCCCTGTCCTAATCTATCAACTCATTGAGGTCTGGAAACTTGATGACACAAGAACTCATTGAGGTCTGGAAACTTGATGACACAAGAAATTTGTGCAGTCCAGGGATTAAACCCCACATCCCCAAAGGCAGAGGTCCCCCCCCCCCCCGGAAAAGAATGTCCCATTTCTGTCCCTGAGTGGCCTGTTTTGGTTTCTCCCCGGCAGTGGCACCGGACGCCCACCACCCAGGAGACGGACGGCTTCCAGGTCAAGAGGCCCGGCGACGTCAGTGTGCGCTGCACCCTCCTCCTCATGCTGGATTACCAGGTGGGGCACTCTGTGGGTCTGCAGGTATATGAAGGGGAGGAATGAAGGTGTGGTGCCTCAGTCTTGCTCCTTGGTGATGGGGTCAAGGCCTTGAGCTGCCCTCAGGCTCTTGGGTTAGGAACACTGGGAAGGGGATTAGGGCTTGCCTCAGGAGGAAAGCGCATGGATGTGTATTGGTCTGTGCATGTAAGGGTGTGTGCGCGCGTGCGTGCAGGGCTGTAGCTGTGGGGCTGGGGCAAAACGAATGCATTGCCCTCCCAGCAAGAGTCCTTCCTTCCCTTCTGTCCCCACATTCCCACCTTACAAAAGCTGAGGCTCTGAACCCGGTTCCCTCCAGGAACGCTTCCCTTTGTTGGCTTTGCCTTCCCTGAGTTGCTTTGCCTGCTGCTTTTCTGACCTGGAGGCAGAAACCTCATTTCCAAAATGCAGCTGAAATGTTGTGTTGCTCTCCTTCTGGGATTCTGAGGACCAAACGAAAGTTTTCTTTGGGAAGCCGAATTCTGCATCCCCTGCAACTGCCTCCCTTTTGTGCACAAAGCATTTCAGGATCTGAAATCTGGCTACCAGTATTAAAAACTCTAAAATTAGAACAGCACAACAACAGAGAGGAAACAAACAAGGGCATCTAATCACCTCTCAACAAAAGATTGCTCCAGGCACTGCCAGGCAATCAAATGCTAATCAAGGTGGTCAGTTGAAACATTCATACCTAGCTCCAACAGACAAGAGTCCTTTGTCCCACCCTGGTCATTCCACAGACATATAAACCCTTTTTCCTAGTTCCAACAGACCTCACTCCCTCTGAGGATGCTTGCCATAGATGCAGGCGAAACGTCAGGAGAAAATGCCTCTAGACCATGGCCATATAGCCCGAAAAAAACCTACAACAAGGAAATCTAATCACCTCTCAACAAAAGTTTGCTCCAGGCACTGTCATGCCATTATATGCTAATCAAGGTGGTCAGTTGAAACATTCACACCTAGCTCCAGCAGACAAGAGTCCTTTGTCCCACCTTGGTCATCATTCTACAGAGATATAAACCCTTTTCCCCTACTTCCAACAGACATCACTACCTCTGAGGATGCTTGCCATAGATGCAGGCGAAACGTCAGGAGAAAATGCCTTTAGAACATGGCCATATAGCCCGAAAAAACCTACAATAATCCAGTGATTCCACCCATGAAAGCCTTTGACAATACATTTCAGGATGTTTGCAAAAGACATCGCTTCCTCTCCCATGGCTCCTGGTGCAGTTGCTGCTGTATGAGCTGGTTGTGGGGCCCAAGGGGGGGGGGATCCTTGGGGGCTTAGTGCAAGGGGCCATGGGGGAAACCTCTGCTCAGTTTCTGCCGGTATTGAAAGCTGTTCTACTTTGCATGAGGAAACTATCTCACTATCTTGACGGAGGCTCTTCGGATGGCCAATGGCCATACTCCACCAATGGGGAGGGGGGCTGAGAGGCCAGCGGTGGGGCTCTGGCCTTCTGGTTCTCATCCCAGAGCAGGCTCTGGCTGGTTGTGGCCATCAGGGTGCCATATCTTGAGCTTCCCGAGGGCAAGCGGCCCCTTCTCTTTTGGAACAAACAGAAATGGGTTGTTGTAGATTTTTTTTGGGTTATATGGCCATGTTCTAGACCAGTGGTTCTCAACCTGGGGTCCCCAGATGTTTTTGACCTACAACTCCCAGAGATCCCAGCCAGTTTACCAACTGTGAGGATTTCTGGGAGTTGAAGGCCAAAAACATCAGGGGACCCCAGGTTGAGAACCACTGGTCTAGAGGCATTCTCTCCTGATGTTTCGCCTGCATCTATGGCAAGCATCCTCAGAGGTAGTGAGAAAGGGTTGGGCTCCCTGAGCCCTGCATGTAATGTTGGGGTCTCCCTCCTTGCTGCAGGGAAGACCTGGCCCTGCTTTGCTCCCTGGTTCAGACAAGCGCTGGGAAGAGTGTGTATGTGTCTGAGTGTGTGTGTGTTGGGGGAGGGCAGCATCTGAGAAAGTGGCCATGCAGCCGCCTTGAGAGAACCAAGCTGGGCCCAGACCTGATGCCCTTGCCCCCCACACCTCCCCTCCTCTGCTGCAGCCCCCGCAGTTCAAACTGGACCCCCGCCTGGCCCGCTTGCTGGGCATCCACACGCAGACGCGCTCCGCCATCATCCAGGCACTCTGGCAGTACATCAAGACCAACAAGCTGCAGGACTCTCACGACAAGGAGTACATCAACTGCGACAAGTACTTCCAGCAGGTGAACTCTCCCCTCTCCCCACTCCCACCCCAACCACCTCCCTTGACTGGCAGCCACCTGGCCACTGGCCACATGGGGCGCTTCGAAGCCACAGGCACAGCTGCCAGGACTTGGCTCTGGCTGGGCAGGCAGGGCGCATGCAGCAACCAATCCAATCCTCTTTCACGCCGCTACCTGCTTGCAGCCACCCACCTGACCTGAGCAGTGATGGCTGTGACCCCCATTTCCAAAAGAAGAGGATGAGGAGGGGTCCCACAGTGTCTCTGAATGGATCCCAGAGCTGAGGGGGGGCTGCTGGGAGCCAGAAGGGGTCTCCCCAAGGCAGATCAAGGGGCTTCCCAGCTTTGGCCACCTCCTGACCGCCACCCTCTCAGTTTCCTCCCTCTCATTTTCAGATCTTTGACTGTCCTCGGCTGAAGTTCTCTGAAATCCCCCAGCGGCTGACGAACCTGCTGCTGCCTCCGGACCCCATTGTCATCAACCACATCATCAGGTCAGGCGTCTGACTAGGGACCCCCTCCCGCCCTCTCTCCCTCCCAGTGGTGGCCTCCATGGGCTGATAAAGGGTGTCCTCCAACTTGGGAAAGCTTCATGCCGGCCTCTGCCCCCCCTCCCCTCCCCCGCACAGTGTGGACCCCAACGACCAGAAGAAGACGGCTTGCTACGACATTGACGTGGAAGTGGAGGACCCCCTGAAGGGCCAGATGAGCAGCTTCCTCCTCTCCACGGCCAACCAGCAGGAGATCACGGCCCTGGACAACAAGGTGCCCCTCAAGCGGGGGGTGAGCAGGAGGCTCACTGGGCACCTTGGGGTGAATGGGGGTGGGTGGGCTGCCTCCTTAGGCAAGTGGCCTCTTCCCCACAGCGTGGGGCCTGGAAGCCTCCTAAGAGCCAGCACCAGATTTGGTGGGGAAGAGGGGGCAGATGCATGGCGGTGGGAGATAACTGTTGGCCTCCCATCCTGCTTTGGCCTCTCTGACCCTCATGGAAAGCAAAGGGCTGCCAGATCCCACAGGTCCACTTGGCCCAAATCTCCTCAGCAAAGGATCCACACCCACTCTCCTGAGCTAGAGCCCCTCCCAATAAGCTAAGCCCACAGCTCCAACTCCATACACCAACCACAGTCCTTACCTTGCAAGCCACCTGGCCCTCCTCGCTAGCCTGCTCCTTTCTCAGAGGGGCTCCTTTCCAAGTAAGTCCTCTCCAACCACTGGAGATGTGATGCTGCTCCTAAGGCACCTGAGAACTGTGGCCTTCCCCATCCCACGTTTGTGGAGACAGGCCCAATTGGGGCCAGTGGGAAGAACCTGTGTGGATGGAGTTAGTGAGTGGGAGCCTTTCCAGTGCAATTGTGAGGCATCAGACCTTGGGTGGGGTGCAATGGGGTGGGACACATCCAGGGCCCGGTGAGTCTAGGGCAAGTCTATCCCTGACGGGCTTCTGGTAAGCGCCCTCCAGGTCACCCGCACTCCTCCCGTTGCAGATTCACGAGACAATCGAGTCCATAAACCAGCTGAAGATCCAGCGAGACTTCATGCTGAGCTTCTCCAAAGACCCCAAGGGCTACATCCAGGAGCTCCTCCGGTCTCAGAGCAGGGACCTCAAGGTAGGCCAGGGCTCCTCCAATGGGATCTCACCTGCCAATCTTGCCAAGCAGAAGGCAGGGGGGGGGGGGAGGCTGGTACTGAGGGTCTGGACCCCCCCCCCAGTCCATCGACAGAACCATGACTGCATGTGGGCCGTGCCGAATTGTAGTGCTGAGTTGTGAGCCCCTGTGGGTCATGACCTCACTTGGAGAATGTCCACAACGGGAAGACATCCAGAATAGCGAGAAGCCCTTTCCTCAATTCTGTTGCCCACCCTGCTCTTGCACTCTTGGCGGGGGGGGGGGGGGGAGAGGAGGGGGCCGGCCTTGTGGCGGGGGCCCTGATCCGCTCCTCCTCCTCTTGCCTTCTCCAAGGTCATGACGGACGTGGTCGGGAACCCTGAGGAGGAGCGCCGGGCGGCCTTTTACCAGGAGCCGTGGTCCCAGGAGGCCGTCAGCCGGTACTTCTATTGCAAGGTAAGGAAGGGGCTTTTGGGGAGGGGGGGGGCAATGTGAGGCATGACACCCTGAGCACACGCTTGCAACCTTGGGGGGCTTCCCAATGTGACACTGCCCTCCTTTCCCTCTTTCAGATCCAGCAGCGTCGGCAAGAGTTGGAGCAGTCTCTGGGGGTGCGCAACACATAAGCCCCCCCCCCTCCTGTGTGCTCACATCCTGGTCATGGTGGCCTTGGGCTCCCAGCTGCCCAGCGGCAAGGGGACTTCTCTCTCACGCCCCACAGCGGCCCCCACAGGCCTGCTCCACCAGCTTCTGAGCCTGCGCCTCCTCTTGAGGAGACTTCTGCCATGACTTTGCTCTGCTTCCTCCGGTTGGATGGTTGGCAGCAGCTGTGGGCTGTGGTCCCCGTGGACTCTCTCCAGGAGGAGAACGGACCCAACGGCCACCTTGGTTCTTGTCCCATTGACCTCTGCTTTGGGCTTCCTGGCTGCAGAGGGATTGATTGCTGGGCCCCAAGGACTGGGGGGGGGGGGGGCAATGACAGTACTTCCCCACCCGTGTGCAGGGTGCCCCCCCCCCCCCTTTGTAGGCTGCCTAATGCCAGACCTTTGGAAAGCCAAACCCTTTGCCCTGCCCCCCAGCTGTGGAAGAGGGGCTCCTGACCCCATTGCTTCCCGGACTGATCATCCTCCCCAATTGGAGGGAGGGGCGGAGGAGGCCGCTCTGCACACACACGCACATACACACACACACACACCCTGGGGCCTCATTGGCGGTTTCTGCAGGATGACCAAAGCCCACCCACCCCATCCTGGAGAGGCCCCCAAAGTCTGGCCCGCCCTTCCCCCCGCTCTTGCTCTGTCCAAGGGGTGGGGCTGTAAATGTTCCAAAAATTCTTGTTTTGGGGGGAAATTGGGAAATGTAGTCTTGGCACCGTTTGCAGATTGGAAGTCACTTTCTTACTTTAGGATCATCAAATGCATTGTATGTATCTTGGTTTGGCATAAAGAGATCATGTTTGGTAGAAAATGAAGACTCTTCAGGAACCATTTCCAGTGGGATGGGGCCCTTGGGGCTCCTGCGTGCCCGAGGACACAGGTGCTGGGGGTACTGGCCTGGTGTGCTGGGGGGGGGAGAGGGGGATGAGGGGACAGGGCAACGGCCAGGCCCTCACAACCAAGACCAGGCTGAAGGTCTTCCCATGACATATTCGTTTGGCAGCCCTTTTGCAGGGAGGGCTCTGTCCGTTGGATGAGGACCTCTATGGACTGACCACCATCTGAGGCACAGAAGGGGCTTGTGGGCGCAGGAGGGGTACTCGTGACAGAGGCAAGGCAGCCTGGCTCAGTGGGTCAGAGGGCGCCTCCTGAAGATGGGGAGCAAGTGGAAGCACAAAAGAGCCATGGGGGGGGGGGGGTTGCAGGTTCAGACCCAGGGAGAGGGGCCAGTCCTTCAAGAGCAACCAGGAGGTGTTTCCCCTGCACCCACCTTCTGTTTTGCCCCACGCAGAGTGTTTCCTAGAGGATTTTTTCAATAAAATGCTGTTTCTTTGTACCTGCCTCTCCATGGAGGGGGGGGGGGGGATGAACAGGTGTGATAGCTGCTATTTTGATGCCTCCTTGGAGAAGCGGGATCTGGGGGCCACGTGGGGGGGTCATGCCCCCCGTCCAAAGTCCATTTTTCCCCATCAAAGGACCCACACAGGGGACAAGCCATATCAATGCATGGAATGCGGAAAGCGCTTCAGTCAAAGAGGACATCTGCGTTCTCATCAAAGGACCCTTCTCTCAATGCACAACCCCGGCAGGGACCCTTGGAGTGAGAGCCTCAGGGGCAACGGCTCCAGAAAGTCGAGGACCAAGGAATCACAGCTGAGGGGCCACCTCCCCTCCCTCTCAGACAAATGACCACGAGGTGCGGCCCCACTGGCTCTTGCCTTAGCTTTATTGCGTTCCTCGCACCCTGTGGCCACTCTTTCGCATGTGAAGCACCTGGGGCTCTTGCTGCCTGCAGTCACGCCAATGCCGCTTCCCAAGTCCTTTCACCGGAGGAGCCCTGGCCCGGGCTCCCTTCTGCTTCTCCTCCACCACTAGCTCAAGGCACCCAGGCAGAGCGCCAGGCTCAGGAGCCAAAGGGCAGAGGGGAGTGGGCTCGGGAAGCCTGGGGGCAGAGAGAAAGAGGGGCTCAGACCCGCCTTCTTTTGCAAGGGGAGTGCAAATTCCAGGTGGGTACCCTCCCCCCTTCCCGCAGGACCCTCCCCTTCCACTTCCCCCTCACCGGCAGCAGAGGTGCAGCGGGGGGCGCTTCCAGTCCACATGCCATCCTGCTGGCAGAGCCGTGTGGGGGTGCCCTCCAGGTGGAAGCCCGGCTCGCAGCGAAAGTGGACGGTGGCCCCGGCCAGGTAGTTGGTCCCGTTCTTGGCACCATGCTCAGGGGCAGACAACCAGCCACAGGAGACCACTGGGGGGAGGGAGAGATATAGTTATGTGGGCACCAGCCTCCAGACCACGCACCCCCCTCAGGCATCCCTACCTGGCTGGAGGCTGTCCTGGAGGTGCCGGAAAGTGAGGTGGGCTTGTTGAGTGGCGTTGCCGGCGGCCAGGTCCCGAGCGGCGAGGGCATCGAAGTGGCAGAAGGGGTCGGAGTGGCAGAGTGCGGCCACCGCCTGGGCAAAGGGGTCAGCGGGGTCCTCCGGAGGGGGGGCATATGGCACAAAGGAGGCGTGGTGCTTCGGACCCCACAGGAAGGCCTCACGCAGCCCCACAGAGTCGTAGGCGAAGAGTGCGCTCTCGTTGCGGACTGACCCTGGGGAGGAGACGGAGGAGAGAGGGAGTGAGGTGGGGGGGGGGTTGGGGTTGGAGGGGAGACCCCCCTTGGCTTGCCCCCTCCCGCCCTTGAAGTCTCTCCTGCCCCTGTCAGACTGTAGGATCCCACTCTTGGCCCCATTCTTGGCCCCATGCTCGGGGTGGACAACCAGCCACAGTAGACCACTGGGGGTAGGTTATTTATATAGCAATATTAAATAACCACTCACAAGCTATCTTGCTTTGAAATGGATATATTGCTTGTATCCCTGCAGCAAAGAAAGACACTACTGACTTTTCCCCACCACCACTTCCTTTTATACACCTTTCCTGCCCATCTCCCCCTCTTCTCAGTTTCCTTATTAGAACTTGTGGCTTCACAACTTCCAGTACAAGGTTTCCAGCGCCTTCTGCTGGCTTCAAAATGTCACAGAGAAAGAATTGATTCAGCCAGGATGATTCCGTCAGGATGTCACGGAGGGAATTTGTGATATCTTCATGCCATCAGAAATAGACTCCTGACAGCCCCTGCCTTTGAAGACTTGGAGGAGGCATGGGCAAACTTCGGCCCTCCAGGTGTTTTGGACTTCAACTCCCACAATTCCTGGCCTCAGGCCCTTTCCTTTCCCCCCTCAGCCGCTTAAGCGGCTGAGGGGAAAAAGGAAGGGGCCTGAGGCCAGGAATTGTGGGAGTTGAAGTCCAAAACACCTGGAAGGAAGGCCAAACTTTGCCCATGCCTGGAGTAGAGGGTCCCAGCCGAGGGCGTGTCCCAACCTCATCTCCGGAGCCCTTAGGGGCGGGTTCCGGTCTTGCCCTTTCCCTGTCCTGCCCCCTAAGGCCACTCACAGTGGGCTCCGAAGGCCAGGATCTGCTCTGGGGAGGCTGCGGGGTCCAAGACGGTCCCATTTCGGAAGGCCAGGTCGTCGCGAGGGTCCCCGTTCAAGGTCCCGAAGAGGCCCTCTGTGCGCCCCACAAAGGCCTCCGGCAGCAGGAGGGTCACGCTCAGTGCCCGGCCGCCCCGAACCTCGACTCCGGCCCCCGAGGAGAACATGGCCGTCACCCCCACGCCACGTTCGTCCCCAGGGGAGACTGAGAGGAAGAGCCCTGCGGAGACACAACGGGAAGGAAGGAAGGAAAAGATTCAACATGGCTCAACATAAGGAAAGGGTCCTTATGATGGGACAGATCTACTGAGAGGGTCCAAATGCTTGGCAAGAAGCCCACTGTGAAGGAGTGGTTAAACTGCTGCCACCAATTGTGAAGGTGCGTGTTGTAAAACACCCACTGCCACCTAATCTGTGAGGGAAGCCGGGCAACGATCAATATCAACCTAGGAGCTATTTTATAAAGGGACTGTTAATTACAGAAGGCTTTGTTCATTTGATAGCGTAGCGTTTACTGTTCCTGGTGACTTTACTATTGCAGGCTGTTCAACTTAGGAGAAACTGTATCAGGCAAGGTTTGAGGAAAACAGTAACAAGTTTATTTTAACAGGAGTATAACATGTTTAACTGTTTCTTCACAAGAGGCACAAATCTTGATGGTTACATTAGAAAGGTTTCATGAGTAATCTCAGGCACAGACTTCAAAACGTTTCACAGCAGGCACAGCAGGCTTAAATCCAGCCAAACCTTGATTCTTAATTTAGAATCAACAACCCCCTGTAGCTCTCTCACTACCGGGTCCTTCTCTACAACCACTTTGGTCACCAATTGATTCCCTGAATCCCCACCCTGAGATTCAGTCTTTCCTATAGCACACCGGCTACAGACACATTCCCCGAATCTCCACCCAGAGACTCAGTCCTCTCAGTAGCTCACTGGCGTACTGACTGACTTTTTAAAACAGCTGCCTCCTCAAGAGGCAGTTGGCTCCGCCCCTGTTGCTATGGCAACTCAGCTAATGCCAAGCCACCATCTCCAACAAAACATAATCCTCCATACTTACCATCCCTAAACTACTGTTTAAATTACACATAACCAAAGGAATAAAATTTACACATCGTCACACCCACCCCTCCTGAGTGCAACTTTCCAGGAAATGCTCTTTTCTAGGTTGCGGTAAGGTTGTCAGGCTGCCTGGCCATGTTCCAGAAGCACTCTTTCCTGGCCTTTCACCCACATCTGTGGCAGGCATCCTCACAGGTTGTGAGGTGTGTTGGAAACGAGGCAAGTGGAGTGTAGATAGTCCAGGGTGGGAGAAAGAACTCTTGTTTGCTGGAGGCAAGTGTGAATGTGGCTGGACCACTCTCACAACCACCATGTCAGTCTACACAGAGAAGCACTGAAGTTCGCGAGAAGCACACAACAACAACAACAACAACACTTTATATATATTCCACCCTTCTGAAGGGGACTCGGGGCGGATCACAAGCACACATACACAGCAAACATTCAATGCCGTTTGTATAGACCCATGGTGGCGAACCTATGACACGTGTGTCAGCACTGACACGCGTAGCCATTTTTGATGACACACAGCCGCACACAGAGAAGATGGGGCCGCATCCCAAGAAGGATATTTCATCCTCGGCTCCTACACCAGCATTTTTCTATAATGCTGAGATATATGACATTATAGAAAAAGCAGGTAAGTTAAATAATTAGTTTTTGGTTTATTAAATACAGTTATATATGACAATGATATATTTTTGTTATTAAACTATAAATATCATGGAATTATCATTTTTTTTCTCAAAGTGACACCCCACTCGAGTTATGCTCATTTTTTTGGAAGTATTGACACACCAAGCTCAAAAGGTTGCCCATCATATAGACAGTACACAGACAGACAGAACAGAAGGAGGTTTTCGTGTCGTGCCATGAACAATTTGGCTCGAGTCCACAGGGGGTGCTGTCGCTCCCTCCTCTATGATGAAGAAGAGCCATCAGGACTTCCTCATTCCAGCATTTTCTGATCTTTTTCTTTATGCTGTTGTAAGACACCTCCCCTGCTTTTAGCAGTACCTAATTTCTCTAATTACAGCTAAAGCTGTTGTCAAACTGCTTAGGTAAACAGTGAGCAGGGCTGATGGTCAGCCGCTCATGCCAACCCGGGGCTTCGAACTTGCAAACTTTCGGTTGATAGAACTTATAGTTGCTGATGATTTACCAGCTGTGCTAAACCTCCGGACAATTTCAACAGAAAGGAGGGAACCATGAAAACGAACAAGATCTGGCGACCAGTATTTAAAAAGTCTAAAATCATGACAGTAAATAAAGAACAACACTCTGAAAACAGGGGAATTTCAGACAGGAAGAGATCGTGGCCAGCTAACACCTCCCAACAAAGGATTCCCCCAGGCAGGAAGCAGCAAGGCTTTGGAGCTGTAATGCTATTCAGTGCTAATCAGGCTGGTCAATGGTAGGATTCACACTTGCCTCAAGCAGACAAGAGTTCTTTCTCCCACCCTGGACACCATTCCACAAGGAGAGAATCCTAGAGTTGGAAGAGAGCCAGGCAACCCGGAAAACTCACAGCAACCCAGTGATTCCGGGCATCAAAGCCTCTGACAACACATTGTCCTTTTCCTTTGTTCTCCCAGAATGAGCTTCTCCTTGCTATAGGAACCACCTAGTCAAGTGTGGGATCTCATGGTTCCTCCTGAGAGGCCCTCTCTCTGCCAACAGCAGGTGGGGGGTGCTGCTCCTGGAGCCTCAGGTTTGGCAGAAGAGGGGTGTCCAAGGAACGGGGGAGGAGAATGGGGGGACTCCAGCTGTTCTTTGGGGGTAACCCCTGATTCTGGTGTTGCTGGCTCTGCTGTGGCCTGGAGCTGCCTTGTGGTAGGCATGTGCCCCCCCCCCCCCCCAAATCTCATTTCGAAGCTGTGTGCTCCCCTCTCCCCCAATATCTAAGGCAAGTCTGAGCCATGGAGAGGTGGATTGCACACACACACACACCTACTAGAAGCCCCAGTGGAGGCTCTGCTGCCTCCCCCCCCCCCCCAAGCAAGAGACCCCTGAAAGCCCTCACCGTTCAGGTCCATCCAAGTCTGTTCTGAGAGGTTGAGTGTCTTCTGGTTCAAGAGGACCTCCAGCTCTTCTGAAGCCTCCGGGAGACGGACCTCGACCACGTCGGAGGCGTTCTCCCGCATGGCGATGGCGCAGAGTCCCGTCACATTGGGCGCAGCTCCTGCGGGGAAGGCCAGGTGTCAGGACAGAGTGAGCGCCTCGGGACAGGTTGCGTAGCCAGGCAGGCCTCACAAGACCTTCTAGCCAGGAGGTCCTGGGCGCTGACTATGGACCTTACCAGCTGGGCGGGGGGACAGTGGGGGGAACTCTCAGGCTCTGCTCCCAACCATCAGTTTCCTCATCTTTTCCCGCTTCCTCTCCTCCTCCTCTTCCCTTCTTCAATGAGGAGTCGGGAAAACACCCCACTCTCCTGGTCTCTGCTTCCCTCCCTGCCACAGTGGAGCCCCATGGAGTCCCACCAGAAGTAGCCCAGCATCATGTGATGGATTACATGGGACTAGGCCTGTTGGTTTTAGTTCGTTAATTCGTTTTTCGGAATTTATTCGTTATTTTTAGCATATCCGACGCGATTTCAAAACATATTTTCAAACCCGGAAGGGTTTAAAAATATCGAAACAGCAGCCCCATTTTTTTTACGAGCTTCAGCTCGTCTCGTTAATGGGATGGAGGCTGCTGTGCTGCTGGTGCCTGGGAGCCCTTTCCCTTTCCCTGCTTCACCTACGGAAAGCCTGAAGGGACATACTTTCTTCCTCAAAAAAAAAATACGTATTTTGAATACTTGCTTGGTCTGTGAAGCTTGGTTGGCAGGTTGAGGGCGGCGTGTGTGGGGAGGGAAACTGATGGTCAAGGCGAAGGCAGGGGAGAAGGGCGCGCGCGAAAGGGAGGGAGATGTGATTGGCTGGCGGGGCAGATGATTGACAGAAACAGGAGAAGGTCGTTGCAGCCAAGCGAAGAGAGAGAGAGGAGGGCGCAGCAGCTGAAGCCGATCGGATGGCACGCGCGCTCCTGCGCCCTCCTCCTCCTCCTCCTGATCGGCTCCAGCTGCTGCGCCCTCCTCTCTCTCTCTTCGCTTGGCTGCAACGACCTTCTCCTCAGGAGGAGGAGGAGGAGGGCGCAGGAGCGCGCGCGCCATCCGATCGGCTTCAGCTGCTGCGCCCTCCTCTCTCTCTCTTCGCTTGGCTGCAACGACCTTCTCCTCAGGAGGAGGAGGAGGAGGGCGCAGGAGCGCGCGCGCCATCCGATCGGCTTCAGCTGCTGCACCCTCCTCTCTCTCTCTTCGCTTGGCTGCAACGACCTTCTCCTCAGGAGGAGGAGGAGGAGAGCGCAGGAGCGCGCGCGCCATCCGATCGGCTTCAGCTGCTGCGCCCTCCTCTCTCTCTCTTCGCTTGGCTGCAACGACCTTCTCCTCAGGAGGAGAAGGAGGAGGGCGCAGGAGCGCGCGCGCCATCCGATCGGCTTCAGCTGCTGCGCCCTCCTCTCTCTCTCTTCGCTTGGCTGCAACGACCTTCTCCTCAGGAGGAGGAGGAGGAGGGCGCAGGAGCGCGCGCGCCATCCGATCGGCTTCAGCTGCTGCGCCCTCCTCTCTCTCTCTTCGCTTGGCTGCAACGACCTTCTCCTCAGGAGGAGGAGGAGGAGGGCGCAGGAGCGCGCGCGCCATCCGATCGGCTTCAGCTGCTGCGCCCTCCTCTCTCTCTCTTCGCTTGGCTGCAACGACCTTCTCCTCAGGAGGAGGAGGAGGAGGGCGCAGGAGCGCGCGCGCCATCCGATCGGCTTCAGCTGCTGCGCCCTCCTCTCTCTCTCTTCGCTTGGCTGCAACGACCTTCTCCTCAGGAGGAGGAGGAGGAGGGCGCAGGAGCGCGCGCGCCATCCGATCGGCTTCAGCTGCTGCGCCCTCCTCTCTCTCTCTTCGCTTGGCTGCAACGACCTTCTCCTCAGGAGGAGGAGGAGGAGGGCGCAGGAGCGCGCGCGCCATCCGATCGGCTTCAGCTGCTGCGCCCTCCTCTCTCTCTCTTCGCTTGGCTGCAACGACCTTCTCCTCAGGAGGAGGAGGAGGAGGGCGCAGGAGCGCGCGCGCCATCCGATCGGCTTCAGCTGCTGCGCCCTCCTCTCTCTCTCTTCGCTTGGCTGCAACGACCTTCTCCTCAGGAGGAGGAGGAGGAGGGCGCAGGAGCGCGCGCGCCATCCGATCGGCTTCAGCTGCTGCGCCCTCCTCTCTCTCTCTTCGCTTGGCTGCAACGACCTTCTCCTCAGGAGGAGGAGGAGGAGGGCGCAGGAGCGCGCGCGCCATCCGATCGGCTTCAGCTGCTGCGCCCTCCTCTCTCTCTCTTCGCTTGGCTGCAACGACCTTCTCCTCAGGAGGAGGAGGAGGAGGGCGCAGGAGCGCGCGCGCCATCCGATCGGCTTCAGCTGCTGCGCCCTCCTCTCTCTCTCTTCGCTTGGCTGCAACGACCTTCTCCTCAGGAGGAGGAGGAGGAGGGCGCAGGAGCGCGCGCGCCATCCGATCGGCTTCAGCTGCTGCGCCCTCCTCTCTCTCTCTTCGCTTGGCTGCAACGACCTTCTCCTCAGGAGGAGGAGGAGGAGGGCGCAGGAGCGCGCGCGCCATCCGATCGGCTTCAGCTGCTGCGCCCTCCTCTCTCTCTCTTCGCTTGGCTGCAACGACCTTCTCCTCAGGAGGAGGAGGAGGAGGGCGCAGGAGCGCGCGCGCCATCCGATCGGCTTCAGCTGCTGCGCCCTCCTCTCTCTCTCTTCGCTTGGCTGCAACGACCTTCTCCTCAGGAGGAGAAGGAGGAGGGCGCAGGAGCGCGCGCGCCATCCGATCGGCTTCAGCTGCTGCGCCCTCCTCTCTCTCTCTTCGCTTGGCTGCAACGACCTTCTCCTCAGGAGGAGGAGGAGGAGGGCGCAGGAGCGCGCGCGCCATCCGATCGGCTTCAGCTGCTGCGCCCTCCTCTCTCTCTCTTCGCTTGGCTGCAACGACCTTCTCCTCAGGAGGAGGAGGAGGAGGGCGCAGGAGCGCGCGCGCCATCCGATCGGCTTCAGCTGCTGCGCCCTCCTCTCTCTCTCTTCGCTTGGCTGCAACGACCTTCTCCTCAGGAGGAGGAGGAGGAGGGCGCAGGAGCGCGCGCGCCATCCGATCGGCTTCAGCTGCTGCGCCCTCCTCTCTCTCTCTTCGCTTGGCTGCAACGACCTTCTCCTCAGGAGGAGGAGGAGGAGGGCGCAGGAGCGCGCGCGCCATCCGATCGGCTTCAGCTGCTGCGCCCTCCTCTCTCTCTCTTCGCTTGGCTGCAACGACCTTCTCCTCAGGAGGAGGAGGAGGAGGGCGCAGGAGCGCGCGCGCCATCCGATCGGCTTCAGCTGCTGCGCCCTCCTCTCTCTCTCTTCGCTTGGCTGCAACGACCTTCTCCTCAGGAGGAGGAGGAGGAGGGCGCAGGAGCGCGCGCGCCATCCGATCGGCTTCAGCTGCTGCGCCCTCCTCTCTCTCTCTTCGCTTGGCTGCAACGACCTTCTCCTCAGGAGGAGGAGGAGGAGGGCGCAGGAGCGCGCGCGCCATCCGATCGGCTTCAGCTGCTGCGCCCTCCTCTCTCTCTCTTCGCTTGGCTGCAACGACCTTCTCCTCAGGAGGAGGAGGAGGAGGGCGCAGGAGCGCGCGCGCCATCCGATCGGCTTCAGCTGCTGCGCCCTCCTCTCTCTCTCTTCGCTTGGCTGCAACGACCTTCTCCTCAGGAGGAGGAGGAGGAGGGCGCAGGAGCGCGCGCGCCATCCGATCGGCTTCAGCTGCTGCGCCCTCCTCTCTCTCTCTTCGCTTGGCTGCAACGACCTTCTCCTCAGGAGGAGGAGGAGGAGGGCGCAGGAGCGCGCGCGCCATCCGATCGGCTTCAGCTGCTGCGCCCTCCTCTCTCTCTCTTCGCTTGGCTGCAACGACCTTCTCCTCAGGAGGAGGAGGAGGAGGGCGCAGGAGCGCGCGCGCCATCCGATCGGCTTCAGCTGCTGCGCCCTCCTCTCTCTCTCTTCGCTTGGCTGCAACGACCTTCTCCTCAGGAGGAGAAGGAGGAGGGCGCAGGAGCGCGCGCGCCATCCGATCGGCTTCAGCTGCTGCGCCCTCCTCTCTCTCTCTTCGCTTGGCTGCAACGACCTTCTCCTCAGGAGGAGGAGGAGGAGGGCGCAGGAGCGCGCGCGCCATCCGATCGGCTTCAGCTGCTGCGCCCTCCTCTCTCTCTCTTCGCTTGGCTGCAACGACCTTCTCCTCAGGAGGAGGAGGAGGAGGGCGCAGGAGCGCGCGCGCCATCCGATCGGCTTCAGCTGCTGCGCCCTCCTCTCTCTCTCTTCGCTTGGCTGCAACGACCTTCTCCTCAGGAGGAGGAGGAGGAGGGCGCAGGAGCGCGCGCGCCATCCGATCGGCTTCAGCTGCTGCGCCCTCCTCTCTCTCTCTTCGCTTGGCTGCAACGACCTTCTCCTCAGGAGGAGGAGGAGGAGGGCGCAGGAGCGCGCGCGCCATCCGATCGGCTTCAGCTGCTGCGCCCTCCTCTCTCTCTCTTCGCTTGGCTGCAACGACCTTCTCCTCAGGAGGAGGAGGAGGAGGGCGCAGGAGCGCGCGCGCCATCCGATCGGCTTCAGCTGCTGCGCCCTCCTCTCTCTCTCTTCGCTTGGCTGCAACGACCTTCTCCTCAGGAGGAGGAGGAGGAGGGCGCAGGAGCGCGCGCGCCATCCGATCGGCTTCAGCTGCTGCGCCCTCCTCTCTCTCTCTTCGCTTGGCTGCAACGACCTTCTCCTCAGGAGGAGGAGGAGGAGGGCGCAGGAGCGCGCGCGCCATCCGATCGGCTTCAGCTGCTGCGCCCTCCTCTCTCTCTCTTCGCTTGGCTGCAACGACCTTCTCCTCAGGAGGAGGAGGAGGAGGGCGCAGGAGCGCGCGCGCCATCCGATCGGCTTCAGCTGCTGCGCCCTCCTCTCTCTCTCTTCGCTTGGCTGCAACGACCTTCTCCTCAGGAGGAGGAGGAGGAGGGCGCAGGAGCGCGCGCGCCATCCGATCGGCTTCAGCTGCTGCGCCCTCCTCTCTCTCTCTTCGCTTGGCTGCAACGACCTTCTCCTCAGGAGGAGGAGGAGGAGGGCGCAGGAGCGCGCGCGCCATCCGATCGGCTTCAGCTGCTGCACCCTCCTCTCTCTCTCTTCGCTTGGCTGCAACGACCTTCTCCTGTTTCTGTCAATCATCTGCCCCGCCGGCCAATCACATCTCCCTCCCTTTCGCGCGCGCCCTTCTCCCCTGCCTTCGCCTTGACCATCAGTTTCCCTCCCCACACACGCCTCAACCTGCCAACCAAGCTTCACAGACCAAGCAAGTATTCAAATACGTATTTATTTTTTTTGAGGAAGAAAGTATGTCCCTTCAGGCTTTCCGTAGGTGAAGCAGGGAAAGGGATTGCTCACGCCGTCGAGCAGTAAAGATGGCGGCGCCCAGGAGAGCAAAGTGATAGCGTTCTGGAGGGGGATCTTTTGGCCAAGCAGGTAGGTGGCTCCTCATAGTTACTCAGGCTATTTTAGGCCTGTTTGATCAAGAAAAAATTTGTTTCTAAAATGTTTTGTAAATATTTACGAAATTTCGTAAATAACAAAACATTTTTTTGGAAAGTTTTGTAAATATTTTAAATATCGAAACAAAAAAACACCCCAATTACAAATCGATTTTAGAAACAAATTTTTTCTTGATCAAACAGGCCTACATGGGACTCCCTTTCAACAGCGAGGAGAAGACGCTCCTCTCCCTGCACCTGATGAGGTCCTCAGAGGCCCTCAAGACTGCATACAGCAAGACTGGAAAAACACTCAACACCAACTGGCCACGTTGTGCAGATGCCCGACCACCGTCTCCCAAAGCAGTTGCTCTACTCCGAACTCAAGAACGGAAAACGGAATGTTGGTGGGCAGGAAAAGAGATTGAAAGATGGGCTCAAAGCCAACCTTAAAAACTCTGGCATCGACAGTGAGAACTGGGAAGCCCTGGCCCTTGAGCGCTCCAGCTGGAGGTCAGCTGTGACCAGCAGTGCTGCAGAATTTGAGGAGGCACGAATGGAGGGCGAAAGAGAGAAATGTGCCAAGGTGAAGAAGACGCATCAAGCCAACCCTGACTGGGACCGCCTTCCACCTGGAAACGGATGCCCTCACTGTGGGAGAACATGTGGGTCAAGAATAGGGCTCCACAGTCACCTATGGACCCGCCGCCAGGATACTACACTTGGAGGACCATCATTCTCGGACTATGAGGGATTGCCTAAGTAAGAAAGTTAAAGAGCCAACAAGCTTGGGCAGATACCTCTGAAAACTCCACCTGGATGTTCGACCACCAGGTTTTTGAAGACATGTGAGAAGAGGGGAGTGGCCATTGGCAGCAAGAGGACCAGAAGCAAGAGGCCCCACCATTGCCTATTTAGTGTGGATGCTTGGGGGGAGTGTCACCTCCATGTTGGGGGTCACTGAGCAAAAGAAGATTCCTTTAGATGTTTAAAGAGGGGAACGTGCTCCTTTGTTTCCAGGCAGCCAGTGTGAGTGGTCTTGTGTCTCGGTCAGCAGACCACCTTTTATCCTACCTAAGAAAGCTTGAACATGTGTGGTGTTCCTCGCACAAGGAACCAGCATGAGGAACCAGTTCCAGTGGGATGGGGCCCTTGGGTCTCCTGTGTACCTGGTGACCCAGGCGCTGGGGGTGCCAACCTGGTGTGCTGGGGGGGGGGGGCAAGGCAGGGAGGGTTGGGAGTAAAACTACGGTGCTACCTTTTCCAATGAGGTCTGCTTTGGCCTCTGGATATCTGAGTGTGCAAACAAAGGAGAGGGAAGGGCTGGGGGGGGGGGTGACCCTCCTGAAGTTCCCTACCTGCCGTCCACCTGCCCACTCGGAGGTGTCTTTCCCCAGGAGCCACACACCTTGTTTTCTTGAAGGGAGCTCAAATCTCAGCAGGTCTGATACCTGGCCCAATGCCCAGAGGGATCCAAAGAATGGCATTCCTTAAGGCAGTGGTTCCCAACCTGTAAGCTGCAAGTTGGTGGGCCAGGAGACCTAAAATAAGGTCTATGGCTCTAGATTATTAAATATTAAATTATTAAATACTAGCCATCCCCTGCCATGTGTTGCTGTGGCCCAGTCTGTATATATGTATTTTGTGTGTGTATATACACATATATGTGTGTATATATTTGTGTATATGTGTATGTATGTGTTTGTGTATATATGTGATTTTGAGCATATGTTGTAATTTTTTTTTGTTTTTGGGCTTTTTAAGTCTCTTCTGCTGTGTTTTCAATGTTTTGATGAGTGATGGTCACTCGTTGGCCTGAGAGGTGTCTTGTGTCCAAATTTGGTGTCAATTCATCCAGTGGTTTTTGAGTTCTGTTAATCTCACAAACAAACATTACCTTTTTATTGATATAGATGGGCGAGCAGATGGTGACTCCTGGATGGCACATGTTCTGTATCAGAAACTAGAGCTGATGTGGTCTATCCAATGCCATTTTCTCGATCAGCACCCCAAATTTATTTATTTATTTACTATATTTGTATACTGCTCTTCTCAGCCCTCAGGGTGACTCAGATAATAATCAAACAGAATCTAAAGTTGACCAAAAACTAATTGATAACCCTTTTGGGACTAATGTTGAAGTCCCAAAAGGGTTCCTGGTCAAAGTGGTTCCTGGCCCAAAAAGGTTGGGAACCACTACCTTAAAGCTTGGAGCATTTTACGGGCTCCAAGAATCAAGAGACGGAGCCAGAAAACAAACCAGGAGCCCGAGCTGCTTCTGCAGGAAGAAGGGTCTGGTTGGCCATGAAGGGCTCCAAAGAGGTTGCCCCCAAAGCCAAGCCAAAGGGCAACTAAAGCACCACACGCTCTGGGAAACACTCTTTGGGAGTGCAGCCCAGAGGAACCACACGCATTTGTTTATTTATTTATTGAAGCATTTCTATTCGGCCCTTCTCGCCCGGAAGGGGACTCAGGGCGGAGCACAACATCAATACGGCAAACATTCAAGGCTGGAATAAAAACAAACTACAACCCTGAAATCCACAAGAAGCAGGTGGACACTTTCAACAGAAAGGAGGAAACCATGAAAATGAACAAAATCTGGCTACAAGTATTAAAAAAAACTCTAAAATTACAACAGCACAACAACAGAGAGGAAACAATCAGGGACATCTCATCACCTCTCAACAAAAGATTGCTCCAGGCACTGCCAGGCCATCAAATGCTAATCAAGGTGATCAGTTGAAACATTCCCACCTAGCTCCAGCAGACAAGAGTACTTTGTCCCACCCCGGTCATTCCACAGATATATAAACCCTTTTTCCTACTTCCAACAGACCTCACTACCTCTGAGGATGCTTGCCATAGATGCAGGTGAAACGTCAGGAGAGAATGCCTCTGGACCATGGCCATATAGCCTGAAAAAACCTACAACAACACAGTGATTCCAGCCATGAAAGCCTTTGATAATACATTAAACTACAAATATCCACAAACACTAAACTCAGTGGCATCCCCTTGAAAATCCCGGTGGCTTTCCCTGCCAGGTGGCGCTAGAGGCCTCATTACGGAGCAGAGCTTTCCTAACCATGAGTGTCGCAAAACTTTGGTGTGTCAGCTGCAGAGAGGAGGCGTGGGCCCAGGTGAAGTAAACAACAAATCATAGGTTTGTCAAAATAGAAATGAAAAGTGTTCATCTCCTTATTATAATGTATGTGTCTGCGTGGCTGCTTTCACTTCTGGTTTGCTGGTAGGGTCAGAAAATGAGGCAGATCCCAAAAGTTTTCCCAACTTGAAATATTGGGAACGGGCCCCACCCTCCCCAGGTATTGGCTTCCTGGGATTGCTTTATATGTTGACCTTAAGATGTTGGAGCAGGGCAATGGTAAGCACCACCTATAAGTCAAAGCACTTGGGGATCTGGCCTTGGTTGGACTTTCCTTCTTAGAATCCTAGAATCCTAGAAGAGTTGGAAGAGACCTCCTGGGCCATCCAGTCCACCCCCATTCGGCCAAGAAGCAGGAAAATTGCATTCAAAGCACCCCTGACAGATGGCCATCCAGCCTCTGTTTAAAAGCTTCCAAAGAAGGAAGGAGCCTCCACCACACACTCTCCGGGGAAGGCAGAGAGTTCCACTGCTGAACAGCTCTCACAGTCAGGAAGTTCTTCCTAATGTTCAGATGGAATCTCCTCTCTTGTAGTTTGAAGCCATTCCTCCATTGCGTCCTAGTCTCCAAGGAAGCAGAAAACAAGCTTGCTCCCTCCTCCTCCCTGTGGCTTCCTCTCACGTATTTATACAAGGCTATCATGCCTCCTCTCAGCCTTCTCTTCATCAGGCTAAACATGCCCAGCTCCTTAAGCCGCTCCTCGTAGGGCTTGTTCTCCAGACCCTTGATCATTTTAGTCGCTCTCCTCTGGACACATTCCAGCTTGTCAATATCTCTCTTGTATTGTGGTGCCCAGAATTGGACACAATATTCCAGATGTGGTCTAACCAAAGCAGAATAGAGCGGTAGCATGACTTCCTTAGATCTAGACACTCTGCTCCTATTGATGCCTGAGGCCAAAATCCCATTGGCTTTTTTTGCCACCACATCACATTCCTGGCTCATGTTTAACTTCCTGTCCACGAGGACTCCAAGATCTTTTCCACACGTCCTGCTCTCGAGCCAGGCATTGTCCCCCATTCTGTATCTTTGCATTTCATTTTTTCTGCCAAAGTGGAGTATCTTGCATTTGCCACTGTTGAACTTCATTGTGTTCGTTTTGGCCCATCATCTGTCAAGATCCCTCTGAATCCTGCTCCTGTCCTCTGGAGTCTTGGCTATCCCTCCCAGTTTGGTGTCGTCTGCAAACTTGATGATCCTGCCTTCTCGCCCTTCATCTAAGAAGTCATGAATGAAGATCCTGAGCAGGACCGGGCCCAGGGGGGAACCCTGCAGATGGCCCCCCACTCGTCCCTTCTTTCCAGGATGAAGAGGAAGCATTAGTGAGCACTCACTGTGTTCGTCCACTTAACCAATTACAGATCCACCTCTGCATGGCTTCCTTTCCGGCAAGCAGCAGAAGAGCGGCAGAGGTTTCCCTCTGCCAGGAAAGGGAGCGCTGCCTGATTTGCATGCTCCCTTTGCATAGGTGTGAATAGGTGGTTCCCAGTCCAAGGCTCAAAGGCTTCAGGTCTCCTCTCCTCCTCCTCCTCCTCCTCACCAGGAAATGGATGGGAGCCATCCAAAGTGGAGGTGGAGGGAGCAAGAAGCGTCCTGAGACACTGGGTGCCTCCTTGGCCACACCTTGCAGCTCTGAGGCGGTGAAGAACGGCTCAACTTCAGCAGCGAAGAAGACTTGTTGAGAGGATGCAAGCCTTTGCTCTGACCCAGCCACAGGCTCTTCTTACGCAGACCACAAAGTAGCTCAAGGAAGTAAACACAGGAAGAGACTGCAGCAGGTGCCTAGATCCAGGGAAGTCCTGCTCCCCAGGCTCTATTCTGTCTTGGTCAGACCACATCTAGAATCACACTCTGTCCCATTCTGGGCACCACAACTGAAGGGAGAGGTGGACAAGCTGGAGTGTGTCCAGAGGAGGGCGACTCAAAGCATCAAGGGTCTGGAGAACAAGCCCTATGAGGAGCGTCTTAAGGAGCTGGGCATGTTTAGCCAGCAGAAGAGAAGGCTGAGAGGAGATATGATGAGGGACATGTATAAATATGTGAGGAGAAGTAATAGGAAAGAGGGAGCAAGCTTGTTTTCGGCTGCCCTGGAGTCTAGGATGCAATTGAACCATTCCACCTGAACATGAGGAATAACTTCCTGTGAGAGCTGTTCAGCAGTGGAACTCTCTGCCCTGAAGTGTGATGGAAGCTCCAACCCCCTTCTGCCATGCAGGAAAAGCACAATCAAAGCACCCTTGAAAGATGGCCATCCAACCTCTGTTTAAAAGCCTCCAAGGAACGAGCTTCCACCAGCCTCCGAGGCAGAGAGTTCCACTGCTGAACAGCTCTTCTCCTTACAGACAGGAAGGTGATTCAACGATGAGACGTGGTGAATGCTTTAGTATAAATGTATTATTGATAGTGTTGTTGTTTATTGTTGTTGTGTAATTGCTTTGTTGAAATTATACCTGGTTTTTTATGTCGTACACCGCCGTGAGTCGCCCTAGGGCTGAGAAGGGCGGTCTACAAATGTAGTAAATAAATAAATAAAATAAATAAATAAGGTCTTCCTAATAAGATTCAGGTGGAATCTCCTTCCCTGCCATTTGAACCCAAGGCTCCATTGCGTCCTACTTTCCAGGGCAGCAGAAGATAAGTCCTTCTCCCTCATCCTTGTGACATCGTTCACGCATTTATCCATGGCTCCTCTCACATTGCCTCTCAACCTTCTCTTCTTCAAGGTAAGCATGACCCAGCTCTTGAAGACGCTCCTCAGCAGGCATGCTTGCGCCCATCTGATCTTTCCTGCTCTGGGGTCCACAAGTGGTCCTTCAGAAGAACCCACCATGTTGTTGTGCATCTGCTTTCTCAGAAATGACAGCTGGGGACGGGATGAGGGAACTGAAGGTCTTTGACCATCAAGGGCTCCCTAAGCGTTTCCTGAAATGACTTAGTTCAGCTCAAAGTCCTCATTCTTGATGAGTGATTGAGGCCTCCCAACCTTGAGGCAACAATAAGCCAAAGGCTGCCATTTATTGGCACTGAAAGAAGGGGAAGACATGGCTGTAGGGAAGGAAGGAAGAGCTTGCTATTTAAGGAAGCCCTTGGCTGGCCACCTTGGAGACATCTCTGCAAGTTTCCGCGGGGTGGGGTGGGGATTCAATGATTCCCTGACTGAAATCAAGTTGGTGTCTTGGGATGGGGGTGGGTGGAGGTTAGCTTCCCAGACCCTCCCCCTGGATTCCATCCATGGCTACTTGTGGCCGCAGAGCACTCTGAGCTGGAGATGTCCCACCCCACTGTCACAAAGGTTAGCATGACTCCATGGCTGCCTGTGGTTTCCTAGCTTGCAAAGAGGGGTGTGGTGGGGTTGATGGGAAGGAGGGGTGACACCATTGCATTGCATTGCACTTCAGGAGAAGTGGAGCACCCCCCTCCTCCACCTTTCCCGCGCTCACCTTCTGTCCCATTGGGGCTCCTCATTGGGCGGGTTCTCCCTTGGATGGTCAGCAGGGTCAGGTCAGATTCCAAGAGGGTGTACTCCCCGAGGCCTTTGAAGGTGAAGTTCATGCCGTCAAAAGTGATGAAGTGAGGGTCCCCAAAGGCTGAGGCTGTGGAGGAAACACAGGGACAGAATGGGAGCCATGAACTTCCCAGAGAAGACAGCCGGGCCCCAACCATGAGGAGAAGGCGTGGCTGCCCCCCACCCTTGCCCTGGGTCGCACACTATACAAGGCAGCAGAAGGAAGGAATGGCCAGGGAGAGAGGTGTTCTTCTTGCCTTTAAGGAAAAGGGTAAATTTTCTCCCCTGATCTCAAGCCTAGCCATCTCTAACTCTGGGACTCTGGTGCTCATCTCAATTTCTAAGCCATTCTCCATAGACACCTCCAAGGTCATGTGGCCAGCATGACTGCATGAAGCGCCCTTACCTTCCCACCGGAGCGGTACCTATTGATCTACTCACATTGGCATGTTTTTGACCTGCAAGGTTGGCAGAAGCTGGGGCTGACAGTGGGAGCTCACCCCGCTCCCCGGATTCGAACCTGCCATCTTTTGGTCAGCAAGTTCAGCAGCTCGGCAGTTTAACCCACTGCGCCACCGACCGGGGGCTCTGCTAACTTGTCTTTAGTGGACGGAGTCAGACAGGGGATGTCCAGGCTTTTCCTTTGGCCCTCCTTGACCACAAGCCCATGCCCTCCTTGCTTCTCTCAATGAGCCTCCTACTTCACATCTGTGGTGGAAGGAGGGAGAGCCAGCCTCAAAGATGCCCTTTCTGGCAAGTTCCAGCTCAGTCTCCAGCAGAGCCAAAGCCAAAGCCACAAGGGAGGGTGAGCCACGCTTCTCTCTGGGGTGATCAAGCCCCGAAGGTGTGGTGGGCGTGAAGCAGGGAGAGCCACTTTCTCATCCCAACTGGGTCACCAAGAACTTCCTGGAGGCAAGTGGAAAGTTTTATGGGACCGCACTTGCAAACGTCACCCTCGAAATTCAGTCCCAGCAATTTCCAGGTGTGGTTGAGACTGATGTGAACATCCAAAGCCAGGATTGGAGGACTCCAAGCAAAGCTTCCATGTAACTCACTTATCTATTATTATTATTGTTATTATTATTATTATTATTATTATTATTATTATTATTATTATGGTGTTGTTGTATTCGTATCCCGCTTTTCCCTCTCAAGAGAGATTCAAACTAAAAATCATAGAAATGTGTAAATTAAAGCATAGCTTGTGATGGAAATGGGGCCGTGAAGTGGGTTTGCTTTAGTGCAGGCATGGGGAACCTTCGGCCCTCCAGGTGTGGTGGACTTCAACTCCCACAATTCCTTGAGGCTCGGCATTCACCCCAAAGGCTTACCTTGGCCTCAAGGAATTGTGGGAGTTAAAGTCCACCACACCTGGAGGACCAAAGGTTCCTGACCCCTGCTTTAGTGGGTCACAAGCAGCCCCTCTCCCACCCCCCACCCGCCGTGATGCCCCTGCTGTGAATGGCCTTAGGTGTTTCTATGCTAATGTATAAGAGCATGTGGGGAAAAAAAACAAGATGAACCTGAACTCTTAACACAACGAAGCAAGTCAAATTTAATAGGCATCCCTGAAACTGGTGGTAAATAAAATGAAAGAATGCTTGATTTCCCAACGGAAAAGTTTCAGGTCCTTTTCCTGTCCCAGACAAAAGCTATTCCTCAATCTGTTTTTTCTGGTTCTGCCAAAAAAGAGTCCCTTTAAAAAAGATTCACAACCACAATCTTGTACTCCAATGTGCAATCTAAATACTATGCTCCTATTGATGCAAGCCAATGGGATATTGGCCTGCATCAATAGGAGCATAGTGTCTAGATCTAGGGAAGTCATGCTCCACATGCTCTATTCCACTTTGGTTAGACCACACAATGGGTTCAAACTACAATATTCCTGCTTCTTGGCAGAGTGGGGTTGGACTGGATGGCCCAGGAGGTCTCTTCCAACTCTTTGATTCTAGGATTCTATGATTCTGTGTCTGAAACCATTCCCAGATTGCCATGGACACGAGCTGTGTGACCCTCCTGCAGAGCCCCCACTGAGACACCCGAAGGGGGGGCCTACCTGCCCTGGGGGGCCGATACCTCTGGCATCCACTGGAGGGGCGGTGCTGGAAGTAGACCGGGCAGTTCTGAGACCACAGGCAACAATAGTAGAAGCTGAGGACGTCGTAGATCCAGTGCGAGAAGCCAGGGATGCGTGGGGGCTTTTGGTAGGGAGGCGACCCCCAGTCGTGGCCCCGATCCGGCGTGCTGCCCCCCATGGAGTCTCCAGTGAGCACTTGGACCCCCGTGGCATCGTAGCAGCACTGCTGGCCTGCCGCATACCGGGGGCTGGACAGAGAAAGAGAAGAGGAAGCAGCTCAGCATTCTCCCAAAATGCACCTGTCCTTCCATGGGGAAATGAGGCCAGAAGGCTGCCTTACCTGGCCTGGATGCCCCGCACACAATGCACGGCGCCCGGGTGGTAGGTACACACGCTCCCCTTCTCAATGTCGCATCCGTAGTCTGTCTGGAAGGGACGGAGGTTTAGCACAGCTGGTAAATCATCAGAAACTATAAGATCTATCAACCGAAAGGTTGCAAGTTCAAACCCTGGGTTGGCGTGGGCAGCCAACCATCAGCCCTGCCCACTGTTTACCTAAGCAGTTCGAAAACAGCTTTAGCCGTTTAGATAAATTAGGTACCGCTAAAAAATGGAGGAGGTGTTTTACAATGCCATAAAGGAAAAGAAGATCAGAAAATGCAGGAATGAGGAAGTCCTGACAGCTCTTCGTCATAGAGGATGGGGCGACAGCACCCTCTGTGGCATGGCACAAAAACCTCCTTCTGTTCTGTCTGTGTACTATCTATACAAATGGCATTGAATGTTTGCTGTGCATGTGTACTTGTGATCCGCCCCGAGTCCCCTTCGGGGTGGGAAGGGCGGAATATAAATTTATTATTATTATTATTATTATTATTATTATTATTATTATTATTAGAAGCAAGCAAAGATAGACCAGCTGAGGTCACTCCAAAGTCCCGCCCTCTTCACGGGATGACGTCCTCACTCAAAGCATTTCTATCTAGATCAACATTCAGCAGAAGATCTGCACTGGGCCCTCAGCCAAACTGTCAACATTTACCTACAAACATTTATAATCCATAGGAACTAGGCTAGAAACTCTTGTGCCCGGGGGGGGGGGGGGCGACAACGATGACAACTCTGCTGGCTTCAGTGGGACCAACTTCCAGGGAGGTGTGTCCAGAAATGGTGCCCAACTGCTCCCCAGTGTGACCTGAGTGAGGAGCAGGCAGGTGAGCCTTCCCACAGACGAGTGTGGGGTGAGGACTTTGATGCTCAAATAGCCACTGCAAAGCCCTTGGCAGCCTTGGCCGGAGACGCTGCGCCTCCTGTTCATCCCAAGCAACAGCCTGGAACAATCTTCAAAGGCAGACCCCTGTGAAGTCATGACAGTCTCCCATCCTGGAGGCTTTTTATTTCGTATCAGGAGCGACTTGAAAAACTGTGAGTTGCTTCTGATGTGAGAGAATTGGCCATCTGCAAGGACATTGCCCGGATGTGTTGATGTTTTACCATCCTTGTGGGAGGAAGGCATCTCTCATGTCCCCACATGGGAAGCTGGAGCTGACAGTGGAGCTCAAACCGCTTTCCCTGGATTCAAATGTCGGATAGCCATGTATAAATATGTGAGAGGAAGCCACAGGGAGGAGGAGGGAGCAACCTTCCTTTCTGCTTCCCTGGAGACTAGGTCGCAAGGGAACAATGGCTTCAAACTACAAGAGAGGAGATTCCACCTGAACATGAGGAAGAACTTCCTGACTGGGAGAGCCGTTCAGCAGTGGAACTCTCTGCCCCGGAGTGTGGTGGAGGCTCCTTCTTTGAAGGCTTTTAAACAGAGGCTGGATGGCCATCTGTCAGGGGTGATTTGAATGCAATATTCCTGCTTCTTGGCAGAATGGGGTTGGACTGCATGATGGCCCAGGAGGTCACTTCCCACTCTTGGATTCTATGATTCTATGACATTGCCCTGATGTTTTGGTGTTTTACCATGCTTCTTGGCAGAATGGGGTTGGACTGGATGGCGCATGAGGTCTCTTCCAACTCTTTGATTCTATGATTCTATGCTTGTGGGAGAAAGGCATCTCTCATGTCCCCGCATGAGGAGCTGGAGCTGACAGTGGGAGCTCAAACCGCTTTCCCTGGATTGGAACGTCGGACCTGTCAGTCCTCAGCCCTGCTGGCACAAGGCTTTAACCCATTGCACCATCGGGGAGTCCATCCTGGAGGCTGGCAGAGCACAAGGCCGTGGGGTTGGGTCACACTGCCTCAACTGCAGCCACCCACACGTGAGGCCCCCTTCAGCCATTGCCTTTTCCCTTTGAGCGGTTGTGTTCTTGGGACTGGCATGTGGCGCAACTCAGTCCAAAGGCTTGTGCCAAGAGAGAACCAGCCTTGCCTGTTCTGCCTTTGGCGGTGCTCCAGAGCCTGGCATAGCCATCCGCAGGGACTGGGGAGTGGGGGGGGGGGGCAGGAAAGCACCTCACCTTGTGCCAGAGTGCCACTCAGAAGGGAGCGGGCAGGTGGGGCGGATGGTCCACCCAGTGTCAGGCAGCCACATGGCTCCTCCCATTGATGTTCTTCTGCCCTCGTCAGTGGCCTCCCTGCCTTCAGAGCCAGCCAGCCTGAGGAGGGCCCCTCCCGCCCTGAGAAGGGCCCCTCCCGCCCTGAGAAGGACCCCTCCCACCCTGGCCCTATTCCCACAAACACAGGCTCACCTCTGATGGGCTGAACAATCGTCTCCCTCTCACGAGACAGGTGTGATGTGCTGGGAAGGGTCAAAAGGGGCCAAAGCCCTTCAGGACACCAGGAACGAGAGCCAGCCCTGAGCAAGAGGCCCACCCAAGGCTCTCCTCCAGGTCAGGTGGGCTCAGGAGGGGTCTCAGCCCAGTTTTGGCTGAGCCAGGTGGCCGTGCCCACCCCCCTCTTCTACAGGTGCCCATGGCAAGAAGAGACCCTCTGTTCTGCCCACCGCTCACACCCAAGCAGAGGCACCCCACCTATGTGGAAGTGCCCCAGGTCAGGTGGATTCAGGAGGGGTCTCGGCCCAGTCTTGGCTGAGCCAGGTGGCCGTGCCCACCCCCTCTTCTACAGGTGCCCATGGCAAGAAGAGGAGCCCCTCTGCTCTGCCCACCGCTCACACCCAAGCAGAGGCACCCCACCTATGTGGAAGTGCCCCAGGTCAGGTGGATTCAGGAGGGGTCTCGGCCCAGTCTTGGCTGAGCCAGGTGGCCGTGCCCACCCCCTCTTCTACAGGTGCCCATGGCAAGAGGAGCCCCTCTGCTCTGCCCACTGCTCACACCCAAGCAGAGGCACCCCACCTATGTGGAAGTGCCCCACGTCAGGTGGATTCAGGAGGGGTCTCAGCCCAGTCTTGGCTGAGCCAGGTGGCCGTGCCCACCCACGTCTTCTACAGGTGCCCATGGCAAGAAGAGGAGCCCCTCTGCTCTGCCCACCCCTCACACCTACGTGGAAGCGCCCGGTGTCGGCCCGGGCCTGAGCCAGAGTGCAGGGGCAGTCCACAATCTCCTCCAGGAAGCTGGGGAGGGCCTTCTCCAGGCGGTCCCACTCGTGACACTTGGCCGTGGCCCAGGCGGCCGGATCCTTCCGGAAGCCCCCTCCCAGGTGCCAGGCCATGGCATGCTCATTGCTCCAGATGGCAGGCACGTTCCTGCGGGAGAGGAGAGGAGAAGGCAGTGAGGGAGGGGGCTTGGGGGCCATTCATGGGGGAGGCAAGGAGGTCTCTCCACGGCTGGAGCCCCCTTCCAGAAGGTAGGGGGCTCACCAAGCGGGGAAAGGAGGAGGGCCAATGGAAGTGGAGGAGCCAGGGCTAGTGTGGGGTGTGTGCATGCCAATGAAGGCAGCCAGGGCTCCCTAGGACAGTGATGGGCAACCTTTTGAGCTCGGTGTGTCAAAATTTGCCAAAAACCTGACCATAACTTGGGTGGGGTGTCAGTTTCGAGAAAAAAATAAACGCAATTTTGCAATATTTATAGTATAAATAAGAACAATGTGTATTCCATGCTGAGTTATGGAGTGAACAATGCTCAACTATTCAGATAGGTTCTTGTGGGTTTTTTCGGGCTATAGGGCCATGTTCTAGAGGCATTTCTCCTGACGTTTCGCCTGCATCTATGGCAAGCATCCTCAGAGGTTGTGAGGTCAGACCTCACAACCTCTGAGGATGTTTGCCATAGATGCAGGCGAAACGTCAGGAGAAATGCCTCTAGAACATGGCTCTATAGCCTGAAAAAACCCACAAGAACCTTGTGATTCCAGCTATGAAAGCCTTCGACAATACAACTATGCAGATGTTAATTTTGTAGAGCCTTTTACAAATTTAAGGATGGAATTTGATTGGCTCTTATAAGGTGTACTTCTATGTATGTGGCCGTATGTCATCAAAAATAGCCATGTGTGTCAGTGCTGACACGCGTGTCATAGGTTCACCATCACGGCCCTAGGAGATGCTGTGGGGCAGAGGCATTGAAGCCACCTCACAGCAGCCGAGGGGAGCGCAGGGGGGCAGGCACCAGGGGCCCCCCGACAGTCCACAGCCCCCACCTCCCCTTCTCCCCATGCCCCGTGGGTGGGAGGGGCTCTGCTGAGTGGTGGCCACAGTGCCAGCAGGTCCAGGGTGAGATGAGGGCAGGTCCAGGGCCTGCTGACCACTCTCTGGCTGACCTCTGGCCTTCGAGGGAGGTGCTGGAGGAAATGCGCAGGGCGCCCAGCTCCCAGTGGCCGTGTTGCGCAGAGGGTTCAGGCAGGAAGGTGAAGAAGCCCGAATTGGTCTGGTTCCTCTGGAGGCTGTAGAGGTACTCCCACTTGGCGGCCCAGTTGGCGGAGTAGGGCTTCCCTGGGTGGGAGGAGAAGAAGAAGGAGAAGGAGAAGGAGAAGGAGAAGGTGAAGGTGAAGGTGAAGGTGAAGGTGAAGGTGAAGGAGAAGGAGAAGGAGAAGGAGAAGGAGAAGGTGAAGGTGAAGGAGAAGGGGAAGGAGAAGGAGAAGGAGAAGAAGAAGGAGAAGGAGAAGCAGAAGCAGAAGGAGAAGGAGAAGGAGAAGCAGAAGGAGAAGCAGAAGCAGAAGGAGAAGGAGAAGGAGAAGGAGAAGGAGAAGGAGAAGGAGAAGGAGAAGGAGAAGAAGAGGTTAGCTGGCTGTGGGCACATGGAGGAGGCCGCTGTTGTAGTACGGCCTGAACCTGAGGCTGATGGGTTCACTGATGGTTTAGAGCAGGGGTCCTCAAACTAAGGCCCGAGGGCCAGATACGGCCCCCCAAGGTCATTTACCTGGCCCTCACTCAGGGTCAACCTAAGTCTGAAATGACTTGAAAAACGACATGCAAAGACACAGAATGGGGGACAATGAGGCCTGGCTCGAGAGCAGTACATGTGAAAAAGATCTTGGAGTCCTCGTGGACAGGAAGTTGAACATGAGCCAGGAATGTGACGTGGCGGCAAAAAAAGCCAATAGGAGCCTAGTGTCCTGCTCCCCATGCTCTATTCTGCTTTGGTTAAACCACACCTGGAATATTGTGTCCAATTCTGGGCACCACAATTCAAGAGAGAGATTGACTCTAAGCTGGAATGTGTCCAGAGGAGGGCGACTCAAATGATCAAGGGTCTGGAGAACAAGCCCTATGAGGAGCGGCTTAAGGAGCTGGGCATGTTTAGCCTGAAGAAGAGAAGGCTGAGAGGAGACATGATGAGAGCCATGTATAAATATGTGAGAGGAAGCCACAGGGAGGAGGAGGGAGCAAGCTTCCTTTCTGCTTCCATGGAGACTAGGACGCAATGGAACAATGGCTTCAAACGACAAGAGAGGAGATTCCATCTGAACATGAGGAAGAACTTCCTGACTGGGAGAGCCGTTCAGCAGTGGAACTCTCTGCCTTCCCCGGAGGGAGTGTGGTGGAGGCTCCTTCTTTGGAAGCTTTTAAGCAGAGGCTGGATGGCCATTTGTCAGGGGTGATTTGAATGCAATATTCCTGCTTCTTGGCAGAATGGGGTTGGACTGGATGATGGCCCAGGAGGTCTCTTCCAACTCTTTGATTCTATGATTCTATGAAAGCACACAACAACAACAACAACAACAACAACAACCATCCTATCTCATCAGTCAAAAGCAGGCCCACAATTCCCATTAAAATACTAATAAGTTTACATTTGTTAAAATTGTTCTTAATTTTAATTATTGTATTGTTTTGTGTTTTTTGCACTACAAATAAGATATGTGCAGTTTACATAGGAATTCATTCATATATTTTTTTCAAATTATAATCTGGCCCTCCAACAGTTTGAGGGACTGTGACCTGGCCCTCTGTTTAAAAAGTTTGGGGACCCCTGGTTTAGAGAGAATTGTGGGATTTCTTGGGGTACAACAAGGTGAAAATTCAAGTCAAAGAAATGAATATTCTCTTTGGGGAAAACTTGACTCAGAAAATACAAGGCTCCAAGGTCAGTCAGAGGAGCCAGAAACAGCAACATTAGACAAGGAGTTGAGTAAAGAACTAAGTGATAAGGAAGGCTCCCAGAGAAAAACACCTGGAGCTACGGAGGTCAACAAACGCCTTCATGTACAGACTAGAGCAGAAAATAGGTCATAGCGTTTACGTGGGAAAGTCGAGGAGAGGATTTATGGGAAACGAAATGACTTCATGGCTGTCTATTAATTAGCAAGTTGTTTACCTAAGAGTTAGTTCAGGCAACGGAGCCTTCAAAGAAGAAGCTAGGTTTGAGTTCTTGTTTCAAGTCAAGCTTTGGTTCTGGATTCAAATAACCTGGAAGATTTCTGTGTTCTTGTTTTTGTATTCTTACTCAAGTTTTACTAAGTGTACCTTTGGTTGTGGATTTGTGCCGTATTTGTGACTTTCTGGATATTCATGGCCTTGGGATGTGCATGAGACATTTGCATTGCTGCCTGGTTCTCACCTATGGCTCACCCTTTTTGGGATTATACACCTTCTTTCCTTATTCCTGAATTGTTGTGTATTTTATATGTTTTAAAGTTATTTTAAGTTACTTCATCCCTCTCAGAGATTTCATTGCTACATTTTCAAAGGGGGGGGGGGAGAGTGGCAAGAGAAGAAGAGGGAAGACTGACCCCCTTCCGGGATGAGCGTGCTTTGGAATGTGGGGAAGGGATGCCTCACTCTAATCCTATCTAGTCTAGCTACTCATTGAGGACTGGAGACTTGTGCAGTCAGGGATGATGTCACAAAAATATCATTGCAGATTTGATAAACGTGGATTTGATATAATGATGTGTGGGAATTAATGGAAGAATGGAAGGAAGCTTGGATGGAGTTAATAATTTTGGGGACACCAGTAATATATTATGGCTTGTAATGACTAAACTACCTGCTTGCTGGACTGTAATTAAAAGTTGCTAATAAGGACTAAAAAGTAAGCTCTGATAAGGACTGGGACAGTGATAAGGGAAATGTTTACAAAGTTAAGAAGGAAGTCAACATAAGATCAACACCAACAGGCCCGTAGCCAGGATTTTGATTCGGGGGGGGGGGGGGGGCTGAGTCTGAGTGAAAGAGGGTCTAGCCTAGCAAACCTTTTGTATCATTACCCCAATACCCCCATGCATATTGAGTATGGTGATCAGATCATGATATGAAGAAACATAACAGCTTAAATAATGTACCAGTAAGGCCTTCTCGCGGACCACCATGAGAATTTCGGGGGGGGGGGTGTGAAACCCCCAACCCCCCCCCCCCCCCCCCCCGCTACATGCCTGAACACCAATCAAGAAGAATCAACACCTGGCCAGGAAACTGCAATGGATCCAGGATGGAAGACGTCTATCATTCATTTACAACTTTGGGACGACATCAGCAGAATATTCCTATAAAAGACTCAGTCTAATAACACTCAAAGTGTGGCAGACCTGAGGAGTCTAGTTCACCCACCATGATCTGCTCAATAAGGGAAAGAGAGAGATCGTGTACCTATGGGGAGTGTCAGATGTGCACAGGAGCAGCCTGGTCACTTTGGGGCTTCTTTCCGAAGGGAAGAAGAAGAAGGAGGGCGCTTTTGGAGTCTTTCATTCATGACAAATTGGGGTCAGAAGTGGGATGTTCTTCTCCTGTGTGGGAAAGTTCTTCATAACAATGAAACCCAGCAGTGTATACGCTGGGCTCTTGTGTGGTGCTGGGGTCAGAGGGGGTCCCAGGCCTGGGGTGCAACAGCAGCGACCCCCCCCCCAGGCTAAACAGAGTTCTGCTGGTCTCCCTCCCTCTCTCCAAGTGGAAACCCAGAGTCGGGTGTGATGGAGGGAGTGTCATTTTGGACCCGGTGTCATGGGCCATGCCTGCCCCCCTCCCTCAAGGCATTGCGGGGGTCCCACCACCCAGCCAATCAGCTCCCCGTCCCTCCCTCTCACGGTCCAGAGAGGGAGGGGCAACCCCAGGGCTCTCTGTCTCCGCCCCCCCCCCCGCAGGACCCTCTGCCGCCCAGAAGCCACGCCCCCTTGCGTGCCCCACCTGTCTCTGCGTAGCCCCAGACCTCGATGTTGACGCGGGGCGGGGCGGAGGGCCCCCCCCAGGTCTTGGGGCCGCCAGGTGAGCGTCAGGTTGCCGGCCTGGGTCCCGGGGGTGCCGTAGTACTGCCAGCGCGTCTCGTTCTCCAGCACGCTCTTCTCCCCGGGGGGGACCTTGTTGTGGTGCTCTGCCGGGTGGGTGGGTAGGTGGGTGGGGGGAGAGGGAGAGGGAGAGTGAGGGGAGGGTCGCATCTCCCCCTGCCCCCCGACCCCGCCCCCCGCCCCCGCCCGGGTGCCCACCTGCGGTCCAGGCGGAGGTCCAGGGGAAGGAACGGCCCCCGTCCGGGGAGACCTCCAGCGAGACGCGGCCCAGGCCCAGGAGCAGAGGGGACACGCACCGCACACCGCCGCCCCCCGACGACGAGGAGACGAAGCCCTCCGTCACCACCGCGCCCCCCGAAGCTGCGCCCAAAAGGGGGGAGGGAAAAAGGAGGGGGAGAAAAGAGGGGGTCAGCCCCGCACGGGAGAGCCTCTCCGGCCAAAGGCCAGGCCAGGGAGAGCCGGGACCCCCACCACCGGGACCCCTCCCCTCTCATTAAGCCCTCTCCTTCTCCCCTCTCCTCGCCCCCAGCCCGCCCCCAGCCCCGCCCCCGAGGGGTCTCTCCAGCCCAAGGCCAGCAGCACAGGACCCCAAGGCTGGGACCCCTCCCCACCCGAAGCGGGACTCACGGACCCCCCGAAGCTGCGCCCAAAAGGGGGGAGGGGGGCGGAGGGGGAGAAAAGAGGGGGTCAGCCCCGCGCGCGAGAGCCTCTCCGGCCAAAGGCCCGTCCAGGGGGAGCCGGGACCCCCACCACCGGGACCCCTCCCCTCTCGTTAAGACCTCTCCTTGTCCCCTCTCCTCAAAAGGGACCCCCCGCCCCCAGCCCCGCCCCCGAGGGGTCTCTCCAGCCCAAGGCCAGCAGCGCAGGACCCCCAACGCTGGGACCCCTCCCCACCCGAAGCGGGACTCACGGACCCCCGAAGCTGCGCCCAAAAAGGGGGAGGGGAGGGGGAGAAAGGAGGGGGTCAGCCCCAAGCCCCGCCCCCGAGGGGCCTCCCCGGCCATAGGCTAGCCCAGGCCTCCGGGGGGGCAGCCGGGATTCCCGACCCTTGGACCCCTCCCCTCTCGTTAGGCCCCTCTCCCATCTCCCCAAACGGGACTCCCGCCCCCAGCCCGTCCCCAGACTCATCCCCGGGAGGCCCCTTCGGCCCAAGGCCAGCAGCGCAGGACCCCCAACGCTGGAATCCTTCCCTGTCTCATCCCCCCCCCCACCCGGATTTACGGACCCCCGAAGCTGAGCCCAAAAAGGGGGAGGGGGAGGGAGGGAGGGAAAGGAGGGGATCAGCTCCAAGCCCCGCCCCCGAGAGGTCTCTCCGGCCAAAGGCCAGCCCAGGCCTCCGGGGGGGCAGCCGGGACCCCCGACCCTTGGACCCCTCCCCTCTCGTTAAACCCCTCTCCTTCTCCTCTCCCCCCGCCCCCAACCCCGCCCCCGGGAGGCCTCTCCGGCCCAAGGACCCAAGCCCCCCCCCGCCCCCCTCCCGAATCGGGACTCACGGACCGGCAGAGGATGCGGGCTTGGTGGGCGGCGACCCCGGAGAGGGAGATGTTTCCGAGGGCGAAGACCTTCCCGCCGAGGAGCGTCCCGGAGTGAGGCCAGGCCTCCGGGCAGGAGAGCCACAAGTCCGCGCAGCACGAGCCCAGCCCCGCGCAGCCCCCGCCGCACCCGCACACGCCCCCCGCGACCCCCGCCCCGCAGCGCCCCGCGCACGAGGAGGAAGACGAGGGGGAGGGGGAGGCGGAGGGGGACCACCCTGGGGGGAGAGGGAAGGCGAAGGGTCAGGCGCGGGGCAAGGCAGGCAGACCCCTCCGCGGACCCCAGACCCCAGCCCCAGCTCCCCTCCCCCCCCGGAAAGACCCCGAGGGCGCGCGGGGCTTCTCCACGAGAGAGAGAGAGAGAGAGAGAGAGAGAGAGAGCCAGGCCGGGGGGGGGGGGCACGCTGTTCCCAGCCGGGAGAGACCCTTCCCCTCGTGACCCCTCCTCACCTGTTCCCAGGAGGAGAAGCAGGAGCAGGAGCGTGGGCCCAGGGGCCGCCATGCCGGACCTAGGGAAGGAGGGAGGGAGTGGGGGGGGGGGGGCAAGGCAGGCCAAGTGCGGGGCGGACTCTGGACGCGGCGGCGGCGAAAGCGGCTCAAAGGTCCTTCCTCGCTTCCTTCCTTCCTTCCTTCTTTCCTTCCCTGGGAGGCTGTGGCGGAGGAAGAGCAGCGGCGGGGGCCTCCCTCCCTCTCTTGCCCCTTGTCCTTCCCGGCCCACGGAAGGCGTGGAGCAGCCTCCGTCCCAAGTGAGCAGCCCTTGCCCAGCCCGGCCCACGGGAGGAGGAGGACGAGGAGGAGCCGCTTCCCTTGGGGAAAGCGCTTTTTTGGGGGGGGGGGGCAGACCGGACACCCTTGGAGAGGGGGCTCGGCCAGAGGAAGGAAGGAAGGCCCCCCGAGGAGGGAGGGAGGGAGGGGCACCGCACGGGCTCAAGGAGTCGCCTCCAGCGGTTGGACCACCCCAGCCCCCCCCCCCCCTCAGGCCGACGTCGAGGTCACAGAGTGGGGGGGGACGACACCGGGTCGCCTGCGGAAGGAAGGAAGGAAGGAAGGAAGGAAGGAAGGAAGGAAGGAAGGAAGGAAGGAAGGAAGGAAGGAAGGAAGGAAGGCTTGCGAAAGGAGGGAGAGGGAGGGCCGGTTTACACGGACTGGGAAGATGCCAAACGAAACTGATGGTTCAATGTCTTCTGGAAGGCTTTCATTCATGTGCAGAATCACTGGGTTGTTATAGGTTCTTGCCATGTTCGAGAAACATTCTCTCCTGACCTTTCGCCTGCTTCTATGGCAAGCATCCGCACAACCTCTGTAGGCGAAACGTCAGGAAAGAATGCTTCTTCTAAGAGATGGCCAGGCAGCCCGAAAATCCTACAACAACCCAGAACTTTATTGTTGTTGTTTATTCTGGATGGCCTGGTTGGATCTTCAGGCATGTAGCCGGGGGGGGGGGGGGGCTTGGGGGCTTCAGCCCCCCCCCCTGAAATTCTGATGGTGGTCCGCAAGAAGGCCTTCCTGGTGCATTATTTAAACTGCTGTGTTTATTCATGTCATGATCTGATCACCATGCTCCATATATCCCATATGCATGATGGGGGGATTGGGTAACGATACAGGAGGTTTGCTAGGGTAGACCCTCTTTCACCCAGACTCAGCCCCCCCCCCCCCCCCCGAATCAAACTCAGCTTCCCCCGAATCAAAATCCTGGCTACGGGCCTGAAAAAAGCAGGTTTTTTTCCCTATCTACACCTCAGAGTTAGCTTTGGAGGCAAATGCACAATACTTTTTCAATAGCTTTTCTATTTATTTATTTATTTATTTATTAGACTTGTATACCGCCACTCCCAATTTGGCTCGGAGCGGTTTACAGCAGTAGATTAAAACAATACAATCAACTTTAAAATACAATAAAATACAATGAAAACGAGAACCGACATAGTCCCGGGTTATTAATCTAGCTGTCTATATAACTCTCAATGTTACTCAATATCTATCTACATGTCTCAATAAATCTTTCTATCTATAACTCCATTTCTCTTTCTATCTATAACTCCATTTAGCACTTGCAATGGTTTCCTCACAGCTCCCCTGTTCTGGCCACCAGCACACCTGAATTCTTCTTTCCAACCAAAAGTGCAGGGGAGATTCTAAAATGGAGATCTTTCCCTGGGAGAAGGGGCGGGCTCTAAATTCAAAGAGCTGCTCTCTAAGCCAATCACTGCAAAGAGGCTTTCTGCAGGCAGGCTTTCTAGCCTCTGAAACTGTTACCTTCCAGAGCTCTTGCAAAGCTGCAGCAGCCCTGCCTGGGAGAAATGCAAAGGGAAGCGGCTTCAAGCAGCTGAAAGGGAAGGCAAACCAGGCCCCTGGGAGACAGAACACTTCCTTCTGGTCCAGCTCTCACACCCATAGGTGACTACGGGGAAGACCATGGCTTGGACTATGTGGGTCTTCGTTGCCGGTGAGATGCCTCCAAAGGGGAAGGTCCAAGGGTTCCCTCGTCTGGGCAGAGGCCACAAGAGGGTGTGAGACAGAAGAGAAGGATCTGGACCTGGGAAGGGAGCTCAAGGAGGACAGCCACCTCTCTCCTCTTGTTTGCCTCTTTCCTGTTTGCACTCTACATGGGGCTGCCCTTGCTGCTGCTGCATTTTTCCGAATGAAGTAGAGAGTGTTTGGGGACCGGGGCATCCCTAAGAAACCAAAGTGCTCTTCCAGCAAAAGGCACCAGCCAACCCCTCTCCAGTGCCAGCAATATCGACCATTTCCACTCCCTTGGCAGCCACCTCTCCGCCAAAGGCAACATTGACACTGAAATTCAACACCACCTGAGCTGTGCAAGTGCAGCATTTTTCCGAATGAAGCAGAGTTTGAGGACCGGGACATCCGTAGGGAGACCAAGGGGCTTATCTATAAAGCTATTGTCCTCCCAACCCTACAATACGCCTGCAAGACGTGGAAAGTCTACAGTCGTCAACATTGAGGCTGAAATACAATACCACCTGAGCTCTGCAAGTGCAGTTATTTTCCGAATGAAGCAGAGAGTGTTTGAGGACCGGGACATCCATAGGGAGAACAAGGTGCTTGTTTATAAAGCTATTGTCCTCCTGACCCTGCTATACGCCTGCCAAACCTGGACTGTCTACAGATGTCAACACTGAGGCTGAAATATAACACCACCCTAGCTCTGTGAGTGCAGATTTTCCCTGAATGAAGCAGAGAGTGTTTGAGGACAGGGACATCCGTAGGGATACCAAGGTGCTTGTCTCTAAAGCTATTCCCCTCCCAACCCTGCTCTATGCCTGCGAAACGTGGACTGTCTACAGACATCACATGCAACTCCTGGAACGATTCCATCAGCGCTGCCCCCAGAAAATCCTGCAAATCTCTTGGGAAGACAAGCGGACTAAAGTCAGCGTGACAGAAGAAGCCAAGACCACCAGCATTGAAGCAATGGTCCTCCGCCATCAACTCCGCTGGACCGGTCACGTTGCTGGATGCCTGATGACCATTTCCCAAAGCAGTTGCTCTATTATGAACACAAGAACGGAAAACAGAACGTTGGTGGGCAGGAAAAGAGATTGAAAGGTGGGCTCAAAGCCAACCTTCAAAACTCTGGCATAGACACTGAGAACTGGGAAGCCCTGGCCCTTGAGCGCTCCAGCTGGAGGTCAGCTGTGACCAGCAGTGCTGCAGAATTTGAAGAGGCACGAATGGCGGGCGAAAGAGAAAAACGTGCCAAAAGGAAGGCGCGTCAAGCCAACCCCAACTGGGACCACCTTCCACCTGAAAACCGATGCCTTCACTGGGTTGTTGTAGGTTTTGTCGGGCTATATGGCCATGGTCTAGAGGCATTCTCTCCTAACGTTTTGCCTGCATCTATGGCAAGCATCCTCAGAGGTAGTGAGGTCTGTTGACTTCACTGTGGGAGAAGACGCAGGTCAAGAATAGGGCTCCACAGTCACCTATGGACCCGCCCTGGAGGATTATCCTACTTGGACAACGAGGGATCACCTAAGTAAGTAAGTATGTTTGCAATAATATCGTACTTTTATTTACTATCCCGTTCATTTCATACCAAACTGAGCCACAGCGAAGCATAGCCGGGTTTAGCTAGTGAATAATAATAATAATAACAACAGCAACAACAACAACAACAATAATACTTTATTTATAACTCATTCCATCTCCCCTGAGTGGCTACTCAACAAGGTTGCACAGGAACTGCTCCTCCTGCCTTCCCCCCCCCCCCCCGGAAATTTCCCATCATTTGGCCCAGGAAGGATCACCATCCCTTCACAACACCCCCGGGAGTTTCACGATGGGCTTCAGAAGCGCAACCGTGTTTCCCCAAGATACCATCAAGCCTTATCCCTGGGAAGACTTCCCCATCCCCTGAGCAGAGCCCCTCCCTGGGAACCCATTGGGACTGTGCAAACATTGTCCAGCCAGCCGAAACCCATTGTGTCCTTCCAGGGGGGCTGGAATGGAGCTATCAACCCAGATAGCACAGTCCGGCGCACATTCTTTCCTTTTCCACACCCATGAGAGGCAGATCAAGCAACAGCCACAACACTACAGAATGGAGCACTGACAGTGTATTGCAATCCCTGCCAAACCTGAAAACCAATCAACGATAATGGCGGGTGGCACGTCTCAGCTTCCCAGCTGTGGATCCTTGTTGACCCTGAAAGGGTCTTTGAGTGAAATTTGCAAATGGTAAGCAAGGGGCCTTGAATGAAATTAAAAGCAAAAGAGAAATATACCCTTTCTCTGTAGAAAAGGAGCAACATGGAAGAAAATGTTTTTAAGAAACAAGATGTGACATGCAGAGGTCATACAAAGTTCAAGCCTACATAGGAAGTAGTTGTGTTGTGGTTAAGTTCAAAGGTTGTGGTTAAGCGCAGAGTCTGCAGGTACCAGAAGGTACTTTCCATCAAATGGTCAAGGGAGAGGGGCTGGAAAGGGAGTACTTTCCATGACAAAAATGTTCTTGTTTACTTGAGTATAAAAGTCAGCAGAAACAGGAGGGGCGCAGCAGTCACTTGAAGGGTAGCATCTGCGTATGCTGCCAGGCTGTCCGTCTTCCTCATGAAGAAACTAAAATAAACCTTGTATTGTCGAAGGCTTTCATGGCCGGAATCACTGGTTTGTTGTAGGTTTTTTCGGGCTGTATGGCCATGGTCTAGAGGCATTCTCTCCTGATGTTTCGCCTGCACTTTGGCAAGCATCCTCAGAACCTTGTTTTTTGATCTTTTTTGGGACCGTCTCCTTCCTTACGTGCTCCCGTGATGTGGACCTAAGAAGACCCAATTTAGGGTCTCTAACAACCCGAATCTGGATCCGAGGAGGCAAAGTCCTTGCTTCCAATTGCTGATAAAGTTCTATAAATACGCCTGCAATTGCTTTCATGCCTTTGGAGCACAGACTGTGAATCAATGCCTCTGTTACTTTTGCTTCCAACCCATCCATGTCTGTTCGGTCTTTGGAGCACGGCACGCTCGGCCCCAGAAGCCATGCTCGGATGGAGCTGAAATTCCATCACAGTTGGAAACAGAATTGGGTGCACCTCCTTTCCTCAAGGTTTGGGCTGCATGTAACTTCTGGTGGGGAAAAGGAAGGGGCCTGAGGCTGCGAGGAATGGTGGGAGTTGGAGTCCAAAACACAGGGAGGGAAGGCCCAAGTTGGCCCGTGCCTGGTTTAGACTTTGGTTGTGCCTATGTGGAGCTTGTTTCCAAAAGGCACCAAGGCCATCTCAACAAATTTTACAGGAATGCAAGTAAACATGCTGAGGATATGCAATTATTATTTTTGCATTGGAACAATTTGATAATTTTGATTTGCACGTAAGATTCCCCATAAGATTCCGCACCAAGAATGGCATCCTTTGGGGGATTTGGTACTTCCCATATCAGGTAATTTTCAACAGTAAGCAAACAGTATTTTTGCGCCACCCCCCCCCCCCTTTCCAAAATCAATCTCTGATATAGATTTTCTGTTCGTCGTGAGAGTTCTGTGTTCTCTGCCACATTTGGTTCAATTCCATCATTGGTGGAGTTCAGAATGCTCTTTGATTGAAGGTGAACTATACATCCCAGTAACTACAACTTGCATATGTCAAGGTCTATTTTCCCCCAAGAGCGCCCCAAGAGTGTCCCTGGGCAAAATCAACTCTACCGCAAAGGCTTACTTTGTGTAATTGGTTGAGCCGCTCCTGTCCCATATACAAGGATTCCAAAATATAGAGGAATCCAAACGATGGAACACTTCCGGCTCCAAATCACAGTGGAGGTGCTCATCAACAAGTGGACAACAAGTTAAACATGAGCCAGGAATGTGATGTGGCAGCAAAAAAAAAGCCAATGGGATTTTGGCCTGCATCAAGAGGAGCATAGAGTCTAGATCTAAGGAAGTAATGCTCCCCATGCTCTATTCCGCTTTGGTTAGACCACTTTACCTGGAATATTGTGTCCAATTCTGGGCACCACAATTCAAGAGAGATATTGACTCTAAGCTGGAATGTGTCCAGAGGAGGGCGACTCAAATGATCAAGGGTCTGGAGAACAAGCCCTATGAGGAGCGGCTTAGGGAGCTGGCCATGTTGAGCCTGAAGAAGAGAAGGCTGAGAGGAGATATGAGAGCCATGGATAAATATGTGAGAGGAAGCCACAGGGAGGAGGAGGGAGCAAGCTTCCTTTCCGCTTCCCTGGAGACTAGGACACAAGGGAACTGTTGGGGTTCAGCCTGAGTTTGAACTTGAACCTGATTCTCTGTTTGTTCCTCCTGATGGTAATGAAAGTATATTTACTGATGCTAGTGGAAATGTACCTTTTGATGCCAATGCTCCTGAAATTAGTGAGGAAGAAACTGCTGTAGGTTTGGAAAATGCCAATGTTCCTGAAATTAGTGAGGAAGGAACTTCTGTAGATTTGGAAAATGAAAGTACCAGTGTTCCTGAGAATGTTTCAGAGGGAGACCTTGAACTTTCCCTCCCTTCTGCACCTGTTAACTGTAATGACAACAGAAGGGGCCAAATTTGGGAAGACAGAAGTAAATCACTCAGTTTGCGTCGATCTTCCCGAATTCAAGAATTAAAAACATTGGCTTCAAAACAGAAGGGCGGTTCACGGAACCGATTCTTGAGTTTTAATTGCAATACGCCAGGCTGATTCCCTCAGTTCAGGCATCGTTTCAGAATTGATGAAGACCTTGGCAGTTCTCCCGGTTCCCTGGCCATAGTTTGGGAAGATTTCTAGGATATCAAGTACGGTTAGTGGATTGCTAACAGATTCCAGTATTTCCCAGTGAGGCTTTTGGTTTTGCTTTGTCCATTTAAATTCATGTTTGCTGATTTTGCTGTGCCTTTTGACTTGCATTTTTCCTTTATTTTGTAACCATTTTGCTTCAATAAAAAAGGATTGTTTTTCACAGCCAAGTGTGGTGGATAATAGTTCTCTTAGGGCCTCGTTCCCTGCTCTGGATTGCAACAGGAACAGTGACTTCAAACCCCAAGAAAGGAGATTCCATCTGAACATGAGGAAGAACTTCCTGACTGTGAGAGCTGTTCAGCAGTGGAACTCTCTGCCCCAGAGTGTGGTGGAGGCTCCTTCTTTGGAAGCCTTTAAACAGAGGCTGGATGGCCATCTGTCAGGGGTGATTTGAATGCAATATTCCTGCTTCTTGGCAGAATGGGGTTGGACTGGATGGCCCATGAGGTCTCTTCCAACTCTTTGATTCTATGTTTCTATGATCAGAGGATGCAGAGTTGGGAAGACCCAAATGAGAGGCAGGGACACAGGCTGAGAGTCCTCCGCAATAGAAACCTGTATGAAGGAAGGGCATTCCTAGATAGCAATTGCACAGCTCTTCCAAAATGAGTCTAGGAGAGAAAAGAAAGGAGAGGGGGGTGCCTAGGAGCAGACGGGAAGAGAGCGAAGGGGTTCAGGCCAGGCCAGTCCTTCTCCTGTTGTGATGGAGGGCAGCGAACCAGACAGTGAACCAGACAATGCCATTTGTCTAAAGGCCAATTTCTTCCGGCAGGGAGAACCAGCCAGTTTGAAGCATGAATTTTAAGCTCCTGCCCTGTATTTAATCTCTGTTCTGCGAATTTTAATATGCATTTTATAGAAATACATTTTAATATATATCTTTTACAGAAAATAATGCATTTTAATATGTTTACTTGTGGAATTTTTACAATGTTTATGTGTTTTCATTATTCTGTAACCCGTCTCCAGGCAGGAGAAGAGGCAGGTAAGAATTATTATTATTATTGTTATTATTATTATTATTATTATTATTTGGAACACAACAAGAGGAGTCCACAGCAGACGAGATCACTCTGCTGGCTGTTGTATTGGATCACACGTCAGACACTTCACAAGTGGGTTGTTGTAGGCTATATGGCCATGTTCTAGAGGCATTCTCTCCTGACGTTTCGCCTCCTAAGGATGCTTGCCATAGATGCAGGCGAAACGTCAGGAGAGAATGCCTCTAGAACATGGCCATATAGCCCGAAAAAACCTACAACAACCCAGTGATTCTGGCCATGAAAGCCTTCGACAATACATTTCCTAAGTGCCTAGGACTGTGTAATGTATTGGCGAATGATGCATGCAGATCCCAGTAATGTGGTCCTTTTTGCAGCTGTCAGATAGTAATTTTTTCAGTGCAGATTGTGCTTAAGTTCAGGCCAAGGTCTTTAGGCACTGCACCCAGTGTACCCATCACCACTGGGACCCCCTTGACTGGCTTTGCAGTTCGATCTTTAAATCCTCATATTGAATCAGCTTTTGCAGTTGTTTCTCTTCAATCCTGCTGTCATCGACAATCCATACTTTGCTTTTTAACATAATTGTGAGGTCAGGAGTATTGTGCTCCAAAATTCTATCTGTCTGAATTCGGAAGTCCCAGAGGAGTTTGGCGTGTTCATTTTCTGTAACTTGTGATCCCACCCGTTCTTTGTCGCAGGCAGATGGTATTTGTGGCACAAGTTCCAATGAATCACCTGAGCAAGGGTGTTGTGCCTCTGCTTGTAGTCTGTCTGCAGCACAATCTTCTTGCAGCAGCTGGGGATGGGATGTATTGTTTCACCTGCTTCCTCGCAGAGTCTACACTTGGGATCTGTCGTTGACTTTTCAATCCTGGCCTTGATGGTCTTGGTTAGAATGCCTTGTTGTTGGGCTGCCAGAATCAGGCCCTCCTTTGTCTCCTTTTTCAGAGCTCCATTTGTGAGCCACAGCCATGTTTCTTCTTTGTCCATTTGGCTCTCAATTTTCCCCAGGATCTGTCCATGGAGAGAGAGCCTTCTTTGGCCAGTTTTCTCTTCTGCTCTGGATTATGTTTATTACGGTATTCCCTCTTAGCATTTGAAGCAGATTATTATTATTATTATTATTATTATTATTATTATTATTATTTACCCATTAGGTATTAGGCAAAAGCAGGCCCACACTTTCCATTGAAATACTAATAAGTTTATATTTTAATTATTGTATTGTTTTAAGTATTTTTTGCACTCCAAATAAGACATGTGCAGTGTTGTTGTTGTTTTTCAAATTCATGTTTTTTATCAAATTATAATCCATCCCACTAACAGTTTGAGGGACTGTGACCTGGCCCTCGGTTTAAAACGTTTGAGGATCCCTGGCTTAGGTGGTCATCTCTGGGCACACTTCGTGACGTCCCTTTTGCTCTCATTCTTTTCTGTGGGACTTCTGCGGTGCTTTATCAAATCAGGAAACAGCCAGTATCACCTTATTTTCAGGGAAACGGTTCCAAAGCACACAATTTCAAGGTTGCCAAATGAGGGGAGAACAATGCCTCCACAGTCGTCAAAGGCTCTGGGGTGGACGCAGCTGGAGTCCAGATGGAGCAAAGAAGAAGAGAATGGGACAGAAGGAGGAGAAGCAAGGTCTGCAGCCTTTCTCTGCATCTGTGTGGAACAAGCTGTGGTCCTGACATTGGAGCTCCTGCCTTCACCCTTCAACCTTCAGCTTCTTTTCAGGAACTGAGCCGCTCGCTCGCTGCATTTGAACTGCAAAGCAAGCACAGTTCCCACCAGAATGGTGCAAAACAGTGCAAATAAACAAACCCCTCTGGAGCATTAAACATTTCCCAGCCAGGCCTCTCCCATAGTGACCTAGTGATCAAACAGGGATTGCCCCAACTCTATTCTCCATCTTCATCGCTATGATACTTCACCTTGTTGGCGGGAAGCTTCCCACCGGAATGGAAATCATCTATTGGACAGATGGCAAGCTGTTTAACCCCAGCAGACTAAAAGCCAAAAGCAAGGTCACAACAACATCTGTTATAGAACTCCAGTATGCTGATGACAACATCATCTATGCGCATTCAGAAGAAGACCTACAAGCCACTCTAAACACCTTTGTGTCCTGGCATTGAACGTTTGCCATATATATACTGTGCTCCGCCCTGAGTCCCCTTTGGAGTGAGAAGGGCAGAATATAAATGTTTTAAATAAATAAATAAATAAATAAATAAATAAGAAGCATACGAGAAGCTCGGCTTGTCACTGAACATCGAGAAAACCAAAGTGCTGTTCCAGCAGTCACCAGCCAACCCCTCTCCAATGCCAGAGATACAGCTGAATGGTGTCACATTAGAAAATGTGGACCATTTCCGCTCCCTTGGCAGCCACCTCTCCACCAAGGTCAACATTGACACTGAAATACAACACCGCCTGAGCAGCATTTTTCCAAATGAAGCAGAGAGTGTTTGAGGACTGGGACATCTGTAGGGAGACCAAGGCGCTTGTTGATAAAGCTATTGTCCTCCCAACCCTGCTATGTGCCTACAGCCGCACCTTCATTCCATTTAAGGAAAGCATAGGATAGGAAGAAAGGCACTCTTGAGACCAAGTTAGAAAAATATATCCTCTCCAGTTTTATTCTGGTGACTAAGAACGTTGCAGGAAGAGACCCGGCATGGTCTGGTAGGCCTTGTGTTTGGAGCCTGCAGAGCAGGTGGGTGGGTGGGTGGGGGGGTCTGCTCTGCAATGAGACGGAGGCTGCCCATCGCTTGGGGCCCGGGATCCAGGGTGGGAAGGCTTGCTCTGGGTGTCCCCTTCAGCCCCTTCTTCCACCCCAGACCGGGAAGCAGCAACAGCAGCGTGGTCATTGTTGAGGAGAGGGGTGCCCACCTCCCAGAAGACCTCAGGGAAAGGCAGCAGAAGAATCGGGACATGGCTCAGATCCTGATATGGAAAGTGCTGTCAAAAAGAAAGATATGACAATTACATGTGAGCATTTGCAGCCAATTGTCAGGCAAGCAAGGATCAATAAGAACAAGAATGACCAGGTGCTCAACGTCACGGTTGCCCAGAATATTCTGCAGGCAATCTATATCAATAAAAATGTCATGTTGGTTTGTGGGATTAACATAACTCAAAAACGACTGGACGAAGTAAGACCAATTTGGACACAATACACCTAACAGGCCGACGAGTGACCATCACTCATAAAAACACAACAGAAGAGACTTAAAAAGCCAAAACAGAAAAACAAAAAATGCATTACAATGCATGCACAAAACCACATATATACACAAACACACAAATGTATACACACACATATACACATATAACACACACAATTCACATATACACAGACTGGGCCACAGCAACGCGTGGCAGGGGACAGCTAGTTTAGTATAAGGAGGAAATGGCTGAAAGGCCAGGCAGGTCAAGGCAGCCAGACAGCGAGGCAACCATGAGCGGTGCACAGCCCGTGCAGGACAAGCCAGGGAATCATAGAATCATAGTTGGAATACATCACATGGGCTATCCGATCCAACCTGCTTCTGCCAGGCAGGAAAAGCACAACCAAAGCCCTCCCAACTGCAAGACTGTAGGATCTATATAGTAATATTAAATAAGCACTCACAAGTCGTTTTTGCTTTGAAATGGATATATTGCTTGTATCTCTGCAGCAAAGAAAGACACTGCTGACTTTTTCCCACCACCACTTCCTTTTATACACCTTTCCTGCCCAACTCCCCCTCTTCTCAGTTTCCTTATGAGAACTTGTTGCTTCACAAGTTCCATAACTTGTCAATCTAGGACTCTCTGGACCCTCCTCCTCCTCCTCCTCCTCCTCCATTGGAGCGGGCCTTCCAGCCCAGAAGAGAGTTCCCTGGCCTCTCTTACCTGAGGAAGTCCGGGGCTCGGATAATCATGTGCTGGAAATCTTCCAGGGACAGTTTGCCGTCGTTGTCCAGGTCGGCTTCATCGATCACCTTGTTGCACACCAGGCACACCTCCTCGGGTGTCAGTTCTTTGCGTGTCAGCTTGTTCACAGTTTTCTCCAAGTCAAGTTTGCAAATGTAGTCGTCGTTGTTGAAGTCTGCTGGGGAAAAGAGTCACTGGGGCCCTGAGGGGTGGTCAAGGGGCGCTGGGCTTCTTCTGGCCTCATCTTTGTGACTCACTCTCCAGCACATCTCCTTTCCCCAATGTGGACTCCTAATGCCCAAGCGACGCAGGTAGCCCCTCACCTGCCTGGCTACTCTGGGCTCTCCAAACAGGATGGATTCCACTCCACACACAAAAGTGGCCCTGAGAACTCCCTCCCTCAGCAACAGAGATTGCCAGGCATCGGAGGCCCCTGGTGACCCCAAGATGCACTGTGACCCCACCTCAGAGCCCAAGTAGGGGGGCACTTGTGGGGAAAGCCTGGCTGGCATGCTGTTCCTAGAGCAATGGTTCTCAACCTTAATACAGTTCTATATGTTGTGCTGACCCCCAACCATGAAATTATTTTAGTTGCTACTTCATAACTGCAATTTTGTTACTGTTAGGAATCATCATGTAAATAACTGATATGTCAGATGTATTTTAATTCAGTGGATCAAATTTGGCACAAATACCCGATACGCCCACATTTGAATACTGGTGGAGTGGGGTGGAGGGACTGATTTTGTCATTTGGGAGTTGTAGTTGGTGGGATTTATAGTTCACCTACAATCAAAGAGCATTCTGAACTCCACCAGGAATGGAATTGAACCAAATTTGGCACACAGGACTCCCATGCCCAACAGAAAATATTGGAAGGGTTTGGTGGGCATTGACCTTGAGTTTTGGAGTTGTAGTTCACCTACATCCAGAGAGCACTGTGGACTCAAACAATAATAGATCTGGACCAAACTTCACACAAATACTCAGTATGCCCAAATGTGAACACTGGTGGAGTTTGGGGAAATTAAAGCTTAGTATTTGGGAGTTGTAGTTGCTGAGATTTATAGTTCACCTACAATCAAAGAGTCCCTTGAACCCCACCAACGATAGAATTGGTCCAAACTTCCAACACAGAACCCCCATGACCAACAGAATGTACTGGAGGGATTTGGGATGAATTGACAGTGATTTAGGGGAGATGTAGTTCACCTTCCACCCTTATGATGGGTCTTTGGAGACCCCTCTGACACCCCCTCGCCCCCCCCCCCAGGGGTCCCGACCCCCAGGTTGAGAAACGCTGTCCTAGAGGAAGGGGCTTGGTCACCCCATGGCCTGCTGGGCTCCTCCCACGACCCCCTTCCCGCTCCCTCCTCAGCCAGGACACCCCCAAGGAGACTCACCATAGATTTTGAAGGCATAGTAGGCCTTGAGGTCACGAGGGGCCATTTCGCTCATCACTGAGAACATGTCCAAGAAGTCGTCTAAGGTCATGTTTCCCTCGCCATCCTCAGAAAACACCTCAGCGATCCGTTGGCGGAAGGGGTTGTCCTGAGAAAAGAGGAGGTGAGTAGGAACCAGCCCCCTCCCCACACATCGGCCTTCTCCAGGGCTGGGGAGTCCTTTCTGAAGAAGACATTTGCTGCAAGTGTGCAAGTCCTGCTTGATGCTCTGCGCATGAAGAAGGCCACTTGTGACCTCGGGTGGCACCAGAGCAAGAAGACTGGTAGAATGTCCGTCCCGTCCCCCCCCCCCCAAACTTCCCACAGTGGTTTCCCTATAATACCCCCAGGCTTAGAAAGTGCCAAGTCCATTGTGGAACAACCAAACCAATGAGTTGCTGTGGCAGAGCTGGAATCAGAAGATGAAGAGTGACTTGAGTGAGGCCTCCTCTGCTTCTGGCTAAGGACACTGAGGGAGGACCTCCCAGCGGCATCCTGTTTGTGAATTGTGGTGCTCTAAGGTGGGTGTATCACAGCTCACTTGTTTGGTTGTTGCTGTGGCTGGGGTTCCTACTGATTGTGCAATGGCCAAATTCTTCTCCCTGCCCCCTCCCAACATCGCCATATCTTGGATGGAGAGCAGAGGAGCTTCAGTGAGGAGGCATCTGCTGTCTCCCTGTAAAGGGTCACCAAGCAGTGACATTGAGTGCAGGGTCTTGTCAGGGTCTGCAGTACGGACGAAGAGGTGTCAGCCCAGCATCTGAGTCAGTAGCAAGCGGGGAACGACCACGGTTGTGGCCTGACATTGAGGAAGCTCCCCCTGCAGTGGAGGACCAAGCCGGGGGGGGGGGGGGGGAGTCCTGAGCTAACTTGGGGTCAGGAGAGCAATGAGTCAAGTGAAGTATCTCCAAAAAACTGCAACTGAGGACTCCTGCTATTCAACCGTGCAGATCCACCTGGCTGTCACAGAGAAGGGCCAACAGGTGAGAGCCTTTGTGCTGAGTGGCCATTTGGATGGGGCCTTTTGCTGGAAGCAATGTTTGGAACCTGCTAGTACAGCTTGGGCCTCTGTCTGGTGACCTCAGGTGTATCTTCGTGTTTGGAACCTTGACTTTGGAACTTTGGATGACCCATAGACTTGGATGATTGGACGAGGAAATAATTATTGACTACGACTTCTGAAATGTCCTTCGCTGCATTAATCGGCGTTGGCTTGGACTCCGGAGTGGCTGGCAATGAGAGCTGTGAGTGGCTGTTTATATTTAGAAATGCTGGGCATAGAATCCTAGTATCCTAGAGTTGGAAGAGCCCTAGTGGGCCATCCAGTCCAACCCCATAATGCCTACCTCACACTGTGAGGCTGAGACCTTTCTCCCACTGAGGTTTTCCTCAGACCGACAGATACTAAGCTACAGTCACACCTGCTTATATAGAACTGCAGCTTTTCATAGAATCCTAGAGTTGGAAGAGATCCAATCCAACCCCATAATGCCTACCTCACAGTGTGAGGCCTTCTCACAGACTGAGACCTTTCTCCCACTGAGGTTTACCTCAGACTGACAGCTCCTAAGCTACAGCACATCTGCTTATATAGAACTGCAGCTTTTCATAGAATCCTAGAGTTGGAAGAGATGCAATCCAACCCCATAATGCCTACCTCACACTGTTAGGCCTTCTCACAGACTGAGACCTTTCTCCCACTGAGGTTTTTCTCAGACCGACAGATACTAAGCTACAGGCACACCTGTTTATATAGAACTGCAGCTTTTCATAGAATCCTAGAGTTGGAAGAGATCCAATCCAACCCCATAATGCCTACCTCACACTGTGAGGCCTTCTCGCAGACTGAGACCTTTCTCCCACTGAGGTTTACCTCATACCGACAGCTACTAAGTTACAGGCAACCTTGCTTATATAGAACTGCAGCTTTTCATAGAATCCTAGAAGAGTTGGGAGAGACCTGGTGGACCATCCAGTCCAACCCCATAATGCCTGCCTCACACTGTGAGGCCTTCTCACAGACTGAGACCTTTCTCCCACTGAGGTTTACCTCAGACTGAGAGCTACTAACCTACAGGCACACCTGCTTATATAGAACAGCAGCTTTTCATAGAATCCTAGAGTTGGAAGAGACCTGGTGGGCCATCCAGTCCAACCTCATTCTGCCAAGAAGCAGGACAATTGCATTGAAAGCACCCCCGACAGATGGTCATCCTACCTCTGCTTCAAAGCCTTCAAAGAAGAAGCCTCCACCACACTCCGGGGCAGAGAGTTCCACTGCTGAACAGCTCTCACAGTCAGGAAGTTCTTCTGAATGTTCAGGAGGACTCTCCTTTTATGTTTGAAGCCATTTCTCCATTGTGTCCTAGTCTCCAAGGCAGCAGAAAACAAGCTTGCTCCCTCCTCCCTGTGACTTCCCTGGTCTCACATATGTATACATGGCCTTCATCCTGTCTCCTCTCAGCCTTCTCTTTAATCAGAGCTAGGACAGGTCCTCCAGAAACTCTTCCAAGGCCACACACAGTCAAGGAAATAGCCAAAGACCACTGCTACTCAGACCACTGAGGCAAGATAACCTCTTCCCACCCCCCACCCCCATCCTGCAAACGCCAGCTCTGTGCCTCAGAAGTGAAGTCTTGATAGCCCTCATGATGGGAAAGATCAGTAGAAGGTTCAGAAAGTGTGCAGGGTAGCCAATGAGTCCTGCTCTCCGCTTGCCCTGACCTCATCTTTGAGATTTAGAGTGATGCTCTCAGGGTCCCGCCTCTTCCCTAGATTCCAGCCCCATTTTTGGAATTGTCCATGTCCTCTGTTCTCTCAGAAGAAGCCCGGCCTTGCCAGAGGAAGCCTCCTCTCTCTTAAAGAAGAACGCTCATTGTAACTTCAGCTGCTGGGTTGGCTCCTTCAGAGTGGCATCTCCTGGTTCCTCTGGAGAGGCTGTGGCTCTGCCAGCCTAGGCCTCCTCCTCTTTTCAGCCCTTCCTGTGGCCCTCACCCCCCACATCTCCTTTTCTTCCTCAGCCAGGTAACACCAGGGTCAGCAAAGGGACCCACAGAACAGAGGCCTCTCTCTCTCCACCAGCTGGGAGGCGGCTGACCTGACTGGAGCCCTTCTTGCTTCCCTTCCAGGCTTCCCACTGTTCCTGGCTCTGCCTCTGGGCCCCTGGAAGAGGTTCAGGAAGGCTGTGGCTTCTAGGAGTACCTTGCCAGCGCCCATTGTCCGCCTCCAGCCATTGTCCGGCCTCAGCCAATTAGCAGAGGATCCATTATTCACAAGGATGCCCGCCCGCTCGTGCCCGGCCTCTGCCTGCTGCTCCTTCCTTGGCATACCTTCAGCTCGGGCATGCTGCCAATGAGCTCGTAGGGGAGCTTCACCTCCGGCTTCTTGGTGTAATCGAGTGGGACCAGCTGTGGGGCCAAGTCGCGGTACCTGTCAAACAACCTGGAGGACAAGGAAGGAAAGCGTGGAATGGCGCCAGGAGAGGAGGGCCGTCCTCAGAGGGGAGAAGGGGGGACAGTGGCTAATAGGACACAGGGGTAGGGAGGGGGCTGTTGGGTTTCATCAAGTCATCAAGTGTCATCAAGTCTCCAGCCCTCAATGAGCAGCTAGAGATAGATTTATTTATTTATTTATTTATTTACTATTCTTGTATACCGCTGTATCTCAAGCCCGAGGGCGACTCACAGCGGTTTCCAAACAGCAAAGACAATAAAAACAGCAGTAATTAATATACAGTAACAGTTAAATTACACATTTCCCTTAATAACTAATAAGCTATCATCAATACACAGGTATCACAATCCCATCCCCAATCGCCTCATCATCCAAGCGTGATCCAAATTCGTCGTCCATTGTTCCGTTCCTATGTTCAAATTACCAAAATTGCACTGAGTTACTCAAACGCCTGCACAAACATCCAGGTCTTCAACTTTCTACGGAATGTCATGAGAGATGGTGCCAGCCTAACGTCTACAGGAAGGGCGTTCCACAGCCGAGGAGCCACCACCGAGAAGGCCCTATCTCTCGTCCCCGCCAGCCGAGCGTGAGAAGCAGGCGGGATCGAGAGCAGGGCCTCCCCGGAAGATCTCAAAGTCCTGGTGGGTTCATAGGCCGAGATGCGGTCAGATAGGTATCTTGGGCCAGATCTGAGGGATTCCTCCCCTACCACATTCCTGTGCATGTTTTCCCCAGAAAGGACTTTGCCTTTCCTCCTCCTCCTCCTCCTCCTCCTCCTTGCCACTTTCTCCTCCACCTTTGAAGGTGTAGCAATGGAATCTCTGTGAGGAAACCTCCTTTTTAAAGGTATTTTATTGCCATGGGCTGGCCATGTGGCCATTCGCCACCATTGTCTCTTCTGCCTTTCCTTCCAGTGAGGACGCATTTTGCCTCTCTCCTTAGGCAAAATGTAGCTGCGTGGATTTTTTGACTTTTACCTTTTTTTTTAACAAGATGAGACATAGTAAGCTAGTTCGCACCAAGACCTTTTCTATCTAGAATGTATTTCTTTTTGCTTCAATAAATATTTTTGAACCTAAAGTTCAGACTCTGCAATTCTGATCCATCCTAATTTTATTTATTTACAGCTTTTCTATTCCGCCCTTCTCCTCACCCCACAGCAGGGGACTCAGGGCGGATTACAGTGTACACATATATGGCAAACATTCAATGCCAATTTTGACATACAACATATACACACATAGACATAGACAGAGGCTATTTAACTTTTTCTGGCCACCAGGAGAGCTGTCACTTTCAACGTCCGTCTGCGACACTGATGAAGTATTTCCGCATTCCCCGCATGCTTTCTGCTGGGGTGCTTTTGCTGGAGTCTTTTTTATGGCCCCATAAATTAGTTAATTTACCCTCCCCACACTTTAAGGTGGTACCTAATTTTCCTACTTGACAGATGCAACTGTCTTTCGGGTTGCAAAGGTTGACAACAGGCTACACAAATGGTTGGAAGTCCACTCCAACCCGGGCTGGCTTTTTAAAGGTATTTTTATTGCCCTGAGCTGGCCATTCGCCACCATTGTCTCTTCTGCCTTTCCTTCCAGTGAGGACGCATTTTGCCTCTCTCTTTAGGCAAAATGTAGCTGCATGGATTTTTTTTACTTTTACCTTGTTTAAACAAGATAAGACGTAGTAAGCTAGTTCGCATCAAGACTTTTTCTATCTAGAATGTATTTCTTTTTGCTTCAATAAATATTTTTGAACCTAAAGTTCAGACTCTGCAATTCTGATCCATCCTAAGGAATAGAAGGCTATCCCAGTTCGCCACACATACGTTTCTGCTGGTTATGAAATTTCCTTCTGGGACTCTGCGATATTGATGGTGGGCTCACCCCAACTGAGGGTTATTTTGGAGGCTAACAACTCAGGTTCCCCAAGAGGGGCCAAGTGTGTGAGCCCTGTTCCGCACTAAAAGAAACATGGCTCCCTCCTAGAGTCCCCCCAAGCGCTGCAATGCCAGCAGGAAGGGGGCAATGGGACCCCATGGTATTGAGACAGCCCTCTGCTTATCTTTCTCCATCAGGATCTGATTCAATAGCCCAAAGCTGCTTTTTTCTGGGGGCAAAGTGGCCCTGTGGAGGCATCCCAAGAGCCCAGCTGAGCTTGGGGTCCCTCTTTCCCTCCCTCCACTCAAATCCTGGCAAAGGGGGCGGAAGCAGGAGCAGAGGTGCGAGTGGACACCTGAGTGGCCAGCTCAAGGCCCGGGCTGGCTCTCTTTGGGACAGGTGTCACAACAGAGAACGTGCCTGCCTGTCCCCCCCCATACCCCCCCCCCCCTTTGATCACCAACTTACTTTTGAGCAAACCACCATGTGCATATGTTACTCTGTTTTGCCAGGTTGAAAGCCTAACTTTGGCACTGGAAGGGCTCATCCACATTGGGGACTGATTTCAGACCTTGGCGTTGCATTGGACTCACTGGCTTTATCTGGTTGTCCAATGGGGTAAGGCACAAGTGATAATCATAGAATCCTAGAATCCTAGAGTTGGAAGAGACCTCCTGGGCCATCATCCAGTCCAACCCCATTCTGCCAAGAAGCAGGAATATTGCATTCAAATCACCCCTGACCAGGCATGTAGCCAGGGGGGGGGGGGGGGCTCGGGGGGCTTCAGCCCCCCCCCCCCCCCCGAAATTCTCATGGTGGTTCGCGAAAAGGCCTTACTGGTGCATTATGTTTATTAATATCATGATTTGATCACCATTCTCAATATATCCCATATGTATGGGGGTATTGGGGTAATGATACAAAAGGTTTGGTAGGCTAGACCCTCTTTCACTCAGACTCAGCCCCCCCCCCCGAAACTCAGCCCCCCCCCGAAACCCCCGCTGAAAATTTTTTAGCCCCCCCCGAAACGAAATCCTGGCTACGGGCCTGCCCCTGACAGATGGCCATCCAGCCTCTGTTTAAAAGCTTCCAAAGAAGGAAGGAGCCTCCACCACACTCCCTCTGGGGCAGAGAGTTCCACTGCTGAACGGCTTTCACAGTCTGGAAGTTCTTCCTCATGTTCAGATGGAATCTCCTCTCTTGTAGTTTGAGGCCATTGTTTCGTGTCCTAGTCTCCAAGGAAGCAGAAAACAAGCTTGCTCCCTCCTCCTCCCTGTGGCTCTCTCTCACATATATATATGGCTCTCATCATATCTCCTCTCTGCCTTCTCTTCTTCAGGCTAAACATGCCCAGCTCCTTAAGCCACTCCTCATAGGGCTTGTTCTCCAGACCCTTGATCATTTTAGTCGCCCTCTTTCTCTGGACACATTCCAGCTTAGAGTCAATATCTCTCTTGAATTGTGGTGCCCAGAATTGGACACAGTATTCCAGGTAAAGTGGTCTAACCAAAGCGGAAGAGAGCATGGGGAGCATGACTTCCCTGGATCTAGACACTAGGCTCCTCTTGATGCAGGCCGAAATCCCATTGGCTTTTTTTGCCACCACATCACATTCCTGGCTCATGTTCCCCTTTCTCTCCACGAGGACTCCAAGATCTTTTCCACACGTCCTGCTCTCGAGCCAGGGCTCATTGTCCCCCATTCTGTATCTTTGCATTTCATTTTTCCTGCCAAAGTGGAGTCTCTTGCATTTGTCCCTCTTGAACTTCATTTTGTTAGTTTTGGCCCTTCATCTCTCGAATCTGTCAAGATTGCTTTGAGTCCTGCTCCTGTCCTTTGGACTATTGGCTATCCCTCCCAATTTGGTCCCGTCTGCAAACTTGATGATCCTGCCTTCTCGCCCTTCATCTAAGAGTCATGAATCAAGATGTTGAACAGGACCGGGCCCAGGGGGGAACCCTGCTTGTGGCACTCTGCTCATCACTTCTTTCCAAACCCTGAACCTATGCCTGGCAGGGGCAACTCCCACCCTTCTCCCCAGCCTCAGGCCCTTTCCTTCCCTCAGACGCATCAGCATAAACTGAGGGGGGAAAGGAAGGGGGCTGAGGCTGGGAGGAATGATGGGTGTTGGAATCCAAAACACGTGGAAAGAGGGAGGGAGGGCCCAAGTTGGCCCAAGCCTGATCTATGCCTAGAGATACAGACAGGGAAAGTGGGGCTCCCTGTGTGGGGCAGGGTAGAGGGTTTTTTTTGGGGGGGGGGGTCTCCTCCTCTGCTTTGGTTCCCTGGCCAAGCCCCCCCACCTCTCTGCTTGTGAACCCACTCTGCCCCCCCTTCCCCCGTGGCTGTCATCAGGGCAGTGGGCGAGGACAAAGCGTCCGAAGTTTGGCCAGGGCTGCTGCCCATCAATAATGCAAAGCTTGGTTATTCATGATACAATTATGCTCTTGGCTTGGCTTCCAGACATCAAAACATGGCCAGGATTGGGTTTCAGGGGCGGAGGGAGAGAGAGAGGGGGGGCCCGCCGGGAAGACTGGCCCCGGCCCCAGCACCGCCTTGGGCCCCTTGAAGACCCTTCCCAAGCCCTCCAGGGGCTCCCTGCCCCCCCCCCCGCCCCGCAGCCCCCCCCTCCCCGAACTCCCAAGGGAATGGGGGGGGGGGGGGAAGCCTGGTTCAAGAGCCCCGGCCTGGGTTCGCGACCTCGGGTTGAACCTCCGTGGATCCTGCGCTTCTCCTCGCTCGCGGGCGGAGGGGCCACCCCAAGCAGGCTCTCCCTCCCTCCCTCCCTGCCCGACCCCTACCCTCATCTCTTACCCCCCCTCCCCAAACAGGCTTTGGCATTTCGGGAGGGAGGGGGGAAGGAAGGCTCCGCTCTCACCTCAGGATCTCTTTCCTGGTGAAGAAGGTCGCATCCTGCAGGCAAAGAAGGGAAGGGAAGGGCAAGTCAGGGCAAGGCAGGCTGGGCGCCCCCTCCCCTCCCCCTCCCCACGCCCTCCCCCCCCCCACTCCCCCCACCTGGTAGGCGTCGAGCTGCTCCGGCGTGAAGACGGTCTGCTTGTTGCCCATCCTCTCATGGCTCCCGTCGTCTCCCGGGACGGACCTGGGAGGGAGAGAGGGAGGGAGGGGGGCTCCGCGGGGCGGGAGGGGATCCGGTGTCGCTTCATGGGGCCCGGGGGGGGGGTGAGGGGAGAGGAAGGGGAGGAGGGCCGAGAGACAGACAGAGAGAGAGAGAGAGAGAGCGCTCTTCCTCCCGAATCCCTCCCCCCTCCCCCTCCCCCTCCTTCTGGCAGCAGGTGTGCAGGGCGAGCAGGAGATGCCACACGGAAGGAAGGAAGGAAGGAGGCAGGAGAGCAGTTCCCATGGCAAAGGCCTCCCTCCACAAGAAGAACCACCCAACGGAGAGGAAGGAAACCGAGGTCCGACCGCCAGCGAGTCTGAGACAAACCTCAGAGGGAGAAAGCTTCCCTTCTGCCGCCCTGGAGAGAGACGAGGACGCGGAGGAGGAATGGCTCCTCTTCTGTCGCCACTGGGTCCCAACAAAATGCCTTTCTTCTATAGGACGCACACTTTAAACCCAGTGGGAAGCCGGGGTGCCCCAAGAGAGATTGTTAGAGACTTCCAGAAGGAATGGGCTTTAGAGTTCTTTAAAGGTATAACAAAGTCTTTCTTAAGGAACAAATCTTCAAACAACACTTCAAGGCTTTCTTGTTCTAGTCTTTAAGAGACTGGCACTGACTTGGATTAACTGTACTATCTCAACATGAGGAAGAACCCTTTATAATCTCTCCCAGGCTGTCTATCATCTGGGTCTTGCTGGTCTGGGTCTTACTACCGATCCCAACTGCGTCTGGACATCCAGTAAACCTACCAGCCAAGGCTTGAGGATCTTGGAATTCCGTGATTCTGTAGGAATGTCCTGTGGGAACTTCAGGGCTGTTTTCCCCTCTGGTGCTGTGAGGCTGTGAGGCTGTGAGCTCTCAGCCAGAGCCTTTGGGACCTTTTCCTTCTGTTTCCCTGGAACTGGATGGTCACTGGATGACCCCTGGGTGGTCACTGGATGGACCCCGGATCACCTCTGGATGATCCCCGGATGGCTTTGAGGAATGAAGCCTTTCCTTCGGGACAAGCTGATCTGCGTCCTATAGACTGGCTTCCTTGTGCGTGACTGACCAAAATGGTTCCTCTCCTTTCCCAAAGCCCAGACCAAAGGGTGGAAGCAAAGCTAAATGAAGATGGGCAGGGGGCTTGCCCTATGTCTGCAGACTATAACAGGAAGCCACCCTGCTGCAAAATCCCAAGCCTGGGATTGCAAACAAACCTTTAGTTCAAAGCAAATAAAATTGGAGCCCCTGTTCCGCTGTACCAAAACAGCTCCCAACTACAGGAAAGAAAGGAGATTCCACCTGAACCTGAGGGAGAACTTCCTGACTATGAGAGCTGTTCAGCAGTGGAACTCTCTGCCCCGGAGTGTGGTGCAGGCTCCTTCTTTTGAGGCTTTGAAGCAGAGGCTGGATGGCCATCTGTTGGGAGTGCTTTGAACGCGATTGTCTTGCTTCTTGGTAGAACTCTCTGCCCCGGAGGGAGTGTGGTGGAGGCTCCTTCTTTGGAGGCTTTGAAACAGAGGCTGGATGGCCATCTGTCAGGGGTGTTCTGACAGCAATTTCCCTGCTTCTTGGCAGAATGGGGTTGGACAGGATGGTGGCCCACGAGGTCTCTTCCAACTCTCCTAGGATTCTAAGAGCAAGGCAAAGAGCAGAGAGCCAAGCCGGCCAGCCAAGGCCTCCCTCCTTCCAGGTGTTTTGGACTCCGACTCCCACCATCCCTCATAGCCTCAGGCTAGGGTCCCAATCCAGGGAAGTTCTGCTCCCCATGCTCCATTCCGCCTTGGTCAGACCACTTCACCTGGAAGCCCACTGTGTCCAGTTCTGGGCACCACAATTCAAGGGAGATGTTGACTTCAAGCTGGAATATTGTGTCCAGAGGAAGAGGGAGACTCAAAGGATATGCAGATTTTAATACGGTTTGAGTTGGGTAGATGCAATCTCACACACATTCCCTGTTTTGTGCCATGCTGTAATGTGACCTCCTCAAATTCCAAAGTTTATGGCACCTGATTTAAATATGCATGTCAGCTAATGAGTTATCCACCATCTCTGAAGGTGTTTAGGGCACGTCTGCCACCTGACCACATGCTTGGAAGGCTATATAAAGGGGGACGTATCCCTTTGTTCTCCCCTTTTGCCCTTTTTGCTATTTTGCCAGTGTCTTTGCTCTGTTTTACTACTTTTGGGATGGAACTGTTTGGAGAAGTGAGGCCTGCTTACCATCTTTGAAGCCCTTTACTCATTGCTCTGAATGTAACCTAAAGATCTGTTACCTGTATGAGATTTACATCATGCACGCTTTTCTTAGTAAGTAAATTCTTTGATCTTTAACTCTGTCTCTGAATGGTTATTTGCATGCGTATTTCCTAAAAGGGAGGAAGTGGGGGTGGCTGTATATTTTTGTTGGTCTCAATTTTCTTTAAGCCACCAGGCATTCTCTCACTTACTTACTTACTTACTTAGGCGATCCCTCGTTGGACGAGTAAGATGGTCTTCCATGATGGGTTTCCTTGTGGGTTTGTAGGTGGCTGTGGAGCCCTCTTCTTGACCCACATCTTCTCCCACAGTGAGGGCATTGGTTTCCAGGTGGAAGGCAGTTCCGGTCCGGGTTGGCTTGACACGCCTTCTTCCTCTTGGCACATTTCTCTCTTTCACCCTCCACTCGTGCCTCCTCGAATTCTGCAGCACTGCTGGTCACAGCTGACCTCCAGCTGGAGCGCTCAAGGGCCAGGGCTTCCCAGTTCTCAGTGTCTCTGCCAGAGTTTTTAAGGTTGGCTTTGAGCCCATCGGTGTCATCTGTACGCGGATGATGTCCAACTCTGTCACTCCTTTCCACCTGCTACTAAGGAGGCTGTCGAGGTCCTGAACCGGTGCCTGGCCGCTGTGACGGTCTGGATGGGGGCGAACAAATTGAAATTGAATCCAGACAAGACAGAGGTCCTCCTGGTCAGTCGCAAGGCCGAACAGGGCATAGGGTTACAGCCTGTGTTAGACAGGGTCGCACTCCCCCTGAAGACGCAGGTTCGCAGCTTGGGTGTGACCCTGGACTCATTGCTGAGCCTGGAACCCCAGGTTTCGGTGGTGACCAGGGGAGCATTTGCACAGCTTCGGCTCGTGCGCCAGCTGCGCCCATACCTTGGGAAGTCTGACTTGGCCACGGTAGTCCACGCTCTGGTTACATCCCGTCTAGACTACTGCAACGCTCTCTATGTGGGGTTGCCTTTGAAGACGGCTTGGAAGCTCCAACTAGTCCAACGCTCGGCAGCCATGATTTTAACAGGAGCGGAGTGCAGGGAGCATACAACCCCCCTGTTGCGCCAACTCCACTGGCTACCGATCTGCTACCGGGCTGAATTCAAAGTGCTGGCGTTGGCCTTTAAAGCCCTAAACGGTTCCGGCCCAAGCTACCTATCCGACCGCATCTCTGCCTATGAACCCACCAGGACTTTGAGATCTTCCGGGGAGACCCTGCTCTCGATCCCGCCTGCTTCTCAAGCTCGGCTGGCGGGGACGAGAGAGAGGGCCTTCTCTGTGGTGGCTCCTCGGCTGTGGAACGCCCTTCCTACGGACATTAGAGTAGCACCATCTCTAATGGTATTCCGCAGAAAAGTAAAGACCTGGCTGTTTGAGCAGGCGTTTGAGTAATTTAGTGCAATCTGGTAATGGAACATAGGAATGGAACAATGGACGAGGAACCTGGACTACGCTTGGGTGATGAGAAGATTGGGTACGGTTGTTTTTTGTCATAATTGTGCATTGTAATTGCTTATTGGTAATTTATGGATAATGTGTTAAGTCAATTGTTCTATGTTGTATGGAACCACTGCTGTTTCTACTGTTTTTACTGTTTGTGAACCGCCGTGAGTCGCCTTCGGGCTTGAGATACAGCCGTAGAGAAGCAAAGTCAGTACATAAATAAATAAATAATCTTTCAAGCTCTTTTCCTGCCCACCAACATTCCGTTTTCCGTTCTTAAGCTCGGAGTAGAGCAACTGCTTTGGGAGACGGTGGTCAGGCATCCGGACAACGTGGCCGGCCCAGCGGAGTTGATGGCAGAGGATCATCACTTCAATGCTGGTGGTCTTTATTTATTTATTTATTTATTTATTCTTTATCCTTTATTTATTTATTTATTCTCTATCCTTTATTTATTGCATTTGTTGACCGCCGTTCTCAGCCCTAGGGCGACTCACGGCGGTGTACAACATATAAAAACAATTTACAATATAAGCAACATCACAAACAACAATAACAACATCACTATCAATAATACAATTACACTAAATCATTCGCGACATCTCATCATTGAATCACAATCCAATCTCGTTATCCATATTCCGTTCCAATCATCATTGCCAATTGTTGCAGCACTTACTCAAACGCCTTCTCAAACAACCACGTCTTTAGTCTCTTGCGGAATGTCATAAGGGAGGGCGCCTGTCTGATGTCCACAGGGAGGGTGTTCCACAGCCGGGGGGCCACCACCGAGAAGGCCCTGTCCCTCGTCCCCACCAGGCGTGCCTGTGATGCAGGCGGGATCGAGAGCAGGGCCTCCCCAGACGATCTCAAGGTCCTCGTGGGCTCGTAGGCCGAGATGCGGTCAGGCATTTTGGGCCGGAACCGTTTAGGGCTTTATAGGCCAACACCAGCACCTTGAATTGGGCTCGGTAGCAGATCAGCAGCCAGTGGAGCTGGAACAACAAGGGCGTTGTGTGCTCCCTGCGTCCCACTCCTGTTAGTAACATGGCTGCCGCGCGCTGAACTAGCTGGAGCTTCCGGGCCGTCTTCAAGGGCAGCCCCACGTAGAGAGCGTTGCAGTAGTCAAGGTGGGATGTGACCAGAGCGTGTACTACCGTGGCCAAGTCAGACTTCCCGAGGTACGGGCGCAGCTGGCGCACGAGCCTGAGCTGTGCAAATGCTCCCCTGGTCACCGCTGAAACCTGGGGATCCAGGCTCAGAGATGAATCCAGGATCACACCCAAGCTGCGAACCTGTGCCTTCAAGGGGAGTGCGACCCCATCCAGCACAAGCTGTAACCCTATACCCTGTCTTTGCTTCTTCCATCATGTTGACGTTTGTCCGCTTGTCTTCCCAAGAGATTTGCAGGATTTTCCGGAGGCAGCGCTGATGGAATCGTTCTAGGAGTTGCATGTGACATCTGTAGACAGTCCACGTTTCGCAGGCATACAGCAGGGTTGGGAGGACAATCGCTTTATAAACAAGCACCTTAGTCTCACTATGGATGTCCTGGTCCTCAAACACACTCTGCTTCATTCAGGAAAATGCTGCACTTGGAGAGCTCAGGCGGTGTTGTATTTCAGTGTCAATGTTGACTTTGGTGGAGAGGTGGCTGCCAAGGTAGCGGAAATGGCCAGCATTTTCTGATGTTACACCATTAAGCTGTATCACTGGCATTGGAGAGGGGTTGGCTGGTGTCTGCTGGAACAGCACTTTGGTTTTCCCAATGTTCAATGACAGGCTGAGCTTCTTGTATGCTTCTGTGAAGGTGTTTAGAGTGGCTTGTAGGTCTTCTTCTGAATGCGCACAGACGACATTGTCATCAGCATACTGGAGTTCTATAACAGATGTTGTTGTGACCTTGGTTTTGGCTTTCAGTCTGCTGAGGTTAAACAGCTTGCCATCTGTCCGGTAAGGTGAAGTATCATAGCGATGAAGATGGAGAATAGAGTTGGGGCAATAACACATCATCCCTGTTTGACACCTGATTCCACCTTAAATGGGTCACTTTGGGAGCCACTGCTGTCCAAGACTGTTGCCTTCATGTCATCGAGGAGGAGCCGCAGGATGTTCACAAATTTGCTTGGGCACCCGGTTTTTTGGAGGATGGTCCAGAGAGCGCTGTGATTCACTGTGTCGAATGCCTTTGCAAGGTCGATGAATGCCATGTACAGAGGTTGGTCTTGTTCCCTGCATTTTTCTTGGAGCTGTCGTGCAGTGAAGATCATATATATATATATATATATATATATATATATATAAAATATAGATCATATATATATATATATACACACACACACACACACACACACACACATACATACATATATACCTTTTATACATTGCTTGTTAGGAGCTTTGATGGAACAAAATATTGCAAGACTCTATCCTTGTGTAGGGTGGGTAAGCATTTTTTTCACATAAGATACATGTTTTCCTATTACTGAAGGTGTAAAATTACTACTGCTAATTGGTGGCTTTATATATCAGTAGTTACGTTATAATGTGTACATTTTGGACATAATAAAAACTGTAAAAAAAAGAATGAAATAGGGGAAGTGTATAGAGAAGGCAAGGCAGCGATATCATCTAATGGCCAATTAATGTATTGCTTTCAGTAATTATCAAGTGCATTTAAAAAGATTATTTCTCAAACATTATAATTTAAGATATATCTCACAGGCATGGCAACTTTGTATATAAATAAATAGCCTTTTAATCAAATTCTGATGAAGCACAACAGAGCCATCTAGTGGACAATAGCATCATTGCAGGCCAGACAGATTGTTTTCTGAGTTGTCGAAGGCTTTCCTGGCTGGAATCACTGGGTTGTTGTCGGTTTTTCGGGCTATATGGCCATGTTCTAGAAGCATTCTCTCCTGGCATTTTGCCTGCATCTATGGCAAGTATCCTCACAACTTCTGTCATAGATGCAGGCGAAACGTCAGGAGATAATGCTTCTACAACACGGCCATATAGCCCGAAAAACCTACAACAGTCACCAGCCAATCCCTCTCCAATGCCAGAAATACAGCTTAATGGTGTAATGTTAGAAAATGTTGACCATTTCCATTACCTTGGCAGCTACGTCTTCACAAAAGTCAACATTGAGACTGAAATACAACACCGCCTGAGCTCTGCAAGTGCAGCATTTTTCTGAATGAAGCAGAGAGTGTTTGAGGACCGGGACATCCATAGGGAGACCAAGGGGCTTGTTTATAAAGCTATCATTCTCCCAAGCCTGCTCTACGCCTGCGAGATGTGGACTGTCTACAGACATCAACATTTTACACGGAAATACAACACTGCCTGAGCTCTGTGAGTTCAGCATTTTTCCAAATGAAGCAGAGAGTCTCCGCAGGGAGACCAAAGGGCTTGTTGATAAAGCTAACTCTGTGATACACCTGCGAAACGTGGACTGCCTGTAGACATCATACACAACTCCTGGAACGATTCCATCAGTGTCTGGAGAACAAACCCTATGAGGAGTGGCTGAAAGAGGCGGCCATGCTTATTTATTATTTAAGACATTTATAAATGTTTACATTATGTTTAGCTCGAAGAAAAGAAGGCTGAGAGGAGACATGATGAGGGCCATGTATACATGCGTGAGGGGAATATATCATAGAGAGGAGGGATCAGGCTTCCTTTCTGCTGCCCTGGAGACTAGGACGCAATGGAGCCATGGCTTCAAACTACAGGAAAGAAAGGAGATTCCACCTGAACATGAGGAGGAGCTTTATGACTGTAAGGAGAGCTGTGGTGGCGGCTCCTTCTTTGGAGGCTGAATGGCCATCTGTCAGGGGTGCTTTGAAGGGGATTGTCCTGCTTCTTGGCAGAATGAGGTTGGACTGGATGATGGCCCACCAGGTCTCTTCCAACTCTAGGATTCTATTAAAAGCTGCAGTTCTATATAAGCAGGTGTGCCTGTAGTTTAGTAGCTGTCAGTCTGAGGTAAACCTCAGTGGGAGAAAGGTCTCAGTATGTGAGAAGGCCTCACAGTGTGAGGAAGTCATTATGGGATTGGATTGGATTACCCACCAGGTCTTTTCCAATTCTTCTAGGATTCTATACAAAGCTGCAGTTCTATATAAGCAGGTGTGCCTGTAGCTTAGTAGCTGTCAGTCTGAGATAAACCTCAGTGGGAAAAAGGTCTCAGCCACTTATACCAGGTAGAAAGACCTCATCCGATCTCTCCCAACAGACGTCCACCCAGACTCTGCATCAAAACCTGCAAGGAAGGAGATGAGGAAGAACTTCCTGACTGTGAAAGAGAGCTGTTCAGCAGTGGAACTCTCTGCCCCAGAGTGTGGTGGAGGCTCTTTCTTTGGAGGTTGAATGGCCATCTGTCGGGGGTGCTTTGAAGGGGATTGTCCTCCTTCTTGGCAGAATGGGGTTGGACTGGATGACACCACAATTCAAGAGAGATATTTAATGTGTCCAGAGAAGGGCGACTCAAATGATCAAGGGCCTGGAGAACAAGCCCTATGAGGAGCGGCTTAAGGAGCTGGGCATGTTTAGCCCGAAGAAGAGAAGGCTGAGAGGAGACATGATGAGGGCCATGTATAAATATTTGAGGGGAAGCCACAGGGAGGAGGAGGGAGCAAGCTTCCTTTCTGCTTCCCTGGAGACTAGGACGCGGAACAATGGCTTCAAACTACAAGAGAGGAGATTCCATCTGAACATGAGGAAGAACTTCCTGACTGTGAGAGCCGTTCAGCAGTGGAACTCTCTGCCTCGGAGTGTGGTGGAGGCTCCTTCTTTGGAAGCTTTTAAACAGAGGCTGGATGGCCATCTGTCAGGGGTGATTTGAATGCAATATTCCTGCTTCTTGGCAGAATGGGGTTGGACTGGATGATGGCCCAGGAGGTCTCTTCCAACTGTAGCATTCTATGATTCTATGATTCTAAGAAATTCCTGACTGTGAGAGCCGTTCAGCAGTGGAACTCTCTGCCCCGGAGGGAGTGTGGTGGAGGCTCCTTCTTTGGAGGCTGGCTGGCCATCTGTCGGGGGTGCTTTGAAGGGGATTGTCCTGCTTCTTGGCAGAATGGGGTTGGGCTGGATGACAGCCCTTGAGGTCCCTTCCAACTCTAGGATTGTATGAAGGAAGAGGGTCACCTGGATCCAGATCCTGCTTCTTCTTTTCCTCCTCCTGCCGCGAGAGGGCGCCCTCACCCTCACCCGCGGCGCCTCCCGCTCTCCCCTTTTTTCCCCCCAAGCGGAAGCAAGGCTTGTCTCCCTGGTCGGCCCTGATTGGCTGGGCGGGAGGAGCCTCCCCTCTGATTGGTCGACGAGCCACGGGCCGTGAAGGAGGCGGAAGTGGCGGCCATGGAGCTGAGCGAGATGCTCTACAACAAGTCCGAGTACATCGAGACGGTAAAGGGAGGGGTTGGGGAGGGAGGGGGTGGCCCCCAAAAAGGCGCTGCTGCTGACTTCTCTTCCCCCCCCCCCCCCATTCTCCCCGCAGGCCTCCGGGAACAAGGTCAGCCGGCAGTCGGTGCTCTGCGGCAGCCAGAACATCGTCCTCAACGGGAAGGTGGGTAGCACGCTCTCCCGACATTTCGCCTACTGCAGCACCTCCTGTGGCATCTCCAGGGGAGCCCAGGTTGGGCCCTGCCTGCTAGGGGAGAGTGCCCAGGGTGCTCAAGCCAGTAGGATCGTTGCAATTGGCAAGATAAATCAGCATTGTATGGTCGAAGGCTTTCATTTATTATTATTATTATTTATGTCGAGGTTTTATATCCCGACCCTCTCACCTTCAAAGAGGGATTCGGACCGGTTCACAACATGTGTTAGCATACAAAGAATATACAATAACAACACAATGTCACTTCATTACACGGCTAAAATATCAGCACCATACACGTTAAAACATTATCATCCCAGTTAAAAGAGCCAAATCGCCCGACACCATCACAATCCCATTCATCCTCCTCCTTTCATGTGGGCAAAGAATTAAATCAGTTCATAGAATCATAGAATCCTAGAATCAAAGAGTTGGAAGAGACCTCCTGGGCCATCATCCAGTCCAACCCCATTCTGCCAAGAAGCAGGAATGTTGCATTCAAAGCACCCCTGACAGATGGCCACCCAGCCTCTGTTTCAAAGCCTCCAAAGAAGGAGCCATCAGTCAGGGGCATAGTGTCTAGATCTAAGGAAGTAATGCTACCCCTCTATTCTGCTTTGGTTAGACCACATCTGGAATATTGTGTCCAATTCACAACCAATAACTAGTGGAGGCAGGTTGAGAAGGTTGCTCTTTCCAACAGGGTGGAGTAGGCAACAAAGGGGTGCAACTCCTACGCGGCCATGGCTGTATGCTCTGAAATACAACAGTTCCAATTCCAGGTGCCATAACGAAAGGTGTATGAGATCTCTTTGAGGCAATTCTCCACTTGGGGGGGGGGGATGTGCCCCTTCCTGGGGGCGGGAGGGGCTGGGCGGGGCTTGCCCACAGCGTTTCTCCCTTTTTTTTGCCTCCAGACCATCGTCATGAAGGACTGCATCATCCGGGGGGATCTGGCCAACGTGAGGGTGGGCCGCCACTGCGTGCTGAAGAGCCGGAGCGTCATCCGACCGCCCTTCAAGAAGTTCAGCAAGGGGTAAACGCCCGGGGGGGGGGGGGGGGGGGGGTTGCGGTCCGGCCGGGAGGGGGAGGGAGGGAGAGAGGGGGGGAGGGGGCAGCCCTGCAAAGCAGCACGGTCAGGACTCTCAGGAATCGGGCCTTTGCCGAATGCACACAGGAGTAGGAGTAGTAATAATAATAATAATAATAATAATGTTTGTTTACATCCTGCCCCATCTGCCAATGGGACTCGGGGCGGCTCACAACATAATCAAAACAATAAAATACAATACATTACATAAGGCAGGATAAACAATAATACCAACAGGATATAGTAGAACAGTATTCACCTCTGGCAAATCCATGTTCCTAGATGCCCGTGTTGGGATCTTCCTCCTCACTTTGGAGAGCCATTCCTACGAAATGAGGGGGAAATGGATGGAAAGTCTAAGGGCCTTTTTGGGGGTGGCACCCTGTCTGCAGAAAGCACCCCAGAGAGGTTTGCCTGAAACCTGCACCAGAGCCAGGGCCTTTTTTCATCCAAGCGGAGGCTGGATGGCCACCTGTCGGGGGTGCTTTGTTTGTGCTTTCCTGCCTTTGGGGTTGGACTGGGTGGCTCTTGGGGACTCTTCCAACTCTATGGTGATTCTAAGACTTCCTACGTGCTGTTTTTGCTGCCTTTAGAACAGGCATGGGCCAACTTTGGCCTTCCCTCCAGGTGGACTTCTGGACTTCGATTCCCACCATTCCTGGCAGCCTCAGGCCCTTTCCTTTCCCCTTATGCACTCAAGCTGAAAAGGAAGGGGCCTGAGGCTGTGAGGAATGCTGGGAGTTGGAGTCCAGAACACCGAGAGGGAATGCCAAAGCTGGTCCATGCCTGGTGTAGACTTTGGTTGCATCTCATGGGGGTGGCTGCAGGAGGATGCCCAGCTTAGTGTGTCCTGGCCACTCGACCCCTTGGCCACTCGACCCCTTCCCCAATATCCACCCAGCTTTGCCCTCCTCTCTTCTCCTCTCTCCCCCCCCTGCCCCCCCCCCCCCAGGGTGGCCTTCTTCCCGCTGCACATCGGGGACCACGTCTTCATTGAGGAGGACTGTGTCGTCAACGCGGCCCAGATCGGCTCCTACGTCCACATCGGCAAGAACTGTGTCATTGTGAGTGTTGCCCGCTCTGTGGGAATCCCCCCGTGGCACTCTCTGTCACACAAATCTAGGTGGTCTCTGTGGATCTCCTCTCAGTGGGAGCCATTCTTTTCTCCACTTCACCCACTTGGCATGTGCAGCCATGGTTCTAAATCGTTCTAAAGGACTTACAAAACTAAAGTTCTGGTGGTGAAAACTAGAGGGCTCTGGTGCTCTGCTTCTGCAGTGTTGCTAAAGTTCTGGTGGTGAAAATGTCAGAACTCTTACAAAACTTTCAAAATGTCATTATTATTTCCTTATTGGTGATTTTTTATGACAGAACCTATTAGGAACTGCCATTTATAATGAAATTTTGAAAGTTTTGTTAGAGTTCTGAAATTTTCACCACCAGAACTTTAGCAACACTGTAGAAGCAAAGCACCAGCGCCCCCTAGTGTTCACCACCAGAACTTTAGTTTTGTAAGTCCTTTAGAACCATTTAGGGCAGTGGTCCTCAACCTTCCTAATGCCACGACCCCTTCATACACTTCCTCGTGTTATGGTGACCCCTCAACCATAACATTAGTTTTGTGGCTACTTCATAACTGTCATTTTGCTGCTGTTATGAATTGTCATGTAAATATCTGATATGCAGGATGTATTTTCATACACTGGACCAAATTTGGCACAAATACCCGATACGGCCACGTTTGAATACTGGTGGGATTGGGGGAGGGCATTGATTTTGTCCTGTGGGAGTTGTAGTTGTTGGGATTTATAGTTCACCAACAATCAACGCGCAATCTGAACTCCACCAACGATGGAATTGAACCAAACTTGGCACACAGAACTCCCATGACCAACAGAACATACTGGAAGGGTTTGGTGGGCATTGACCTTGAGTTTTGGGAGTTGTAGTTCACCTACATCCAGAGAGCAGTGTGGACTCAAACAATGATGGATCTGGATCAAACTTGACAGGAATTCTCAATATGCCCAAATGTAAACACTAGTGGAGTTTGGGGAAAACAGACCTTGACATTTGGGAGTTGTAGTTGTTGGGATTTATAGTTCGCCTACAATCAAAGCATTCTGAACCCTACCAACGATTAAAATGGGCCAAACTTCCCACACAGAACCTCCATGACCAACAGAATATACTATGTTTTCTGATGGTCTTTGGTGACCCCTCTGACACCCCCTTGCGACCTCTCCAGGGGTCCCGACCCCCAGGTTGAGAAACACTGATTTAGAACCATGGTTGCACATGCCTATCACCCACCCATCCTGGGGGGGGGGGGGGGGCTATGCTCCGATTTGCAGGTGGGGGAATTGGGGCAGAAAGTGGGGAGACATCAGCAACCCCAAATAGCCCACCTCCCTCCAGGCGTCTTCTGGACCATCCCTCTGGCATGAGGCTGCACCACGTTGCCCACCTTCGGCCTCTCAGGGAATGAGGGCTCAGCCCCCCGCCTTTCTCCAAATCAGGGGCCCAAAGTGACTCAGCCAGCGTCTCGTTGCGTTGACCCCGAGGGGCCCTGCTCTTCGCCCTCAGGGGCCGGGGCAGGCGGTACTGAATGCGCGCTGGTTTGCGGTGTCTCCTTGCAGGGCCGCCGGTGTGTCCTGAAGGACTGCTGCAGGATCCTGGACAACACGGTGTTGCCCCCGGAGACGGTGGTCCCGCCCTTCACGACCTTCTCGGGATGCCCAGGTCAGTGGCGGGGGGGGGGGGGGTCGGAGGGAGGTGTGCATGTGTGTGCGCGTGGGAGGGAGGCCGGGACACACAACACAGCCCTTTTCAGGGTCCTTGGCGTCCCTTCCGCAACAGCAAGGATCTCCCCCTGGGCAGCTCAACCAGGAAATCCCAACTGGATGCCCCCCCCCCCAAAAAAAAGAGGGGGTCTTCCTTCAGGGGCAAACTTGGAAGTCCTTGAACAGACTCGGAAGTGGAGTGGGCAGATCAAAAGAGAACCTGGCCAAATGGCACGACCTAAAAGAATCCGTGGAGCAGAACAGACAACTCCGCGTCTGTGAGCTTGTCCTTTACGCCCTGCCTCATGTACAGAGGAGGAATTGTTGGAGGCTACAGATAATGCTGTTGCTGTGGCCCGTTTTTCATATTCAGCCGCTGCACTCTTTTTATTTTTATCCGTTTTGTACTAATGTATGCGATGCTTTTGATACGGAATGAGGGTCCCGGCCTTGTGCTCACGCGTGCCCCCCCCCCCCCCTCTGCAGGGCTCTTCTCCGGAGAACTCCCCGAATGCACCCAGGAGCTGATGGTGGACGTCACCAAGAGCTACTACCAGAAGTTCCTGCCCCTCACCCAGGTCTAGACCTCGGCTGTCGGAAGACCACCAAGAGGCACGGCTGTCTGCGTGGAAAGGAAGACCCTCACAGTGCTTCCCCCCCTACCCCCCCCCCCCCCGGCCTTGCAGCCCCCTCCCACCACCCCACATGCTCTCCTGTCCAGCCTTGCATCAGAGGCACCTTCCGCTTCCTGATGAATGGTTACAAGGGCCGTGCACTCTCCAGGACCAGGCCCCCCCCCCCCCCCCCGTGCATTATTTATTCCGCCTCAGGCGTGGCAGAGCGGCCGGTGGCAACCCTCCAGGACCTCCCACCCACCCACCTTCCCACATTCCTGAGTGACAGCAGTTGGGGGGAGAATGAAGCCCCTCTTGGTCAACAGGCTTGCTGCCCGGAGGCTGGCCTCTTCTCTCTTCATTAGCCGGGAGACCGGGGGGCATCTGGGGGTGGGGGGCAAAGAGGGTGCACCCAGAACCTTCTCCTGAGTGGGGGCGGGGGGGGGGGGGTCTGGGGGCACCTTGGCCACAAAGCCTTGCAGGATGATGCCACTTAAAGCCACAGCATCCTCTCAGCAGGGAACCTGAGTCGTGACAGGATCCCAGGGCTTGTTTTCTTGTGGGGAAGGGGCGAGGGAGGGGAGAGGGTCCTTGTATGGGGTCAGGAGGGAAGAGGGGGAGTGGGAGGGTGTGGGGGTTGCCCCCCCCAGAAGGGCCCTTGTGGGGAAGGGGCGAGGGAGGGGGGTCCTTGTATGGGGTCAGGGGGGAAGAGGGGGAGTGGGAGGGTGTGGGGGTTGCCCCCCCCCCAGAAGGGCCCCTGTGTCCTCGAGGGTCTCTGGCAGATGAGGCCGAGCCCCCCAAAGCCCCCTCCCCCTTCCTTCCCTTCTGCCCACCTCCCCCCAAAGCTTTCCCTGCCTCGGGCGGCCCCTCCCTCCCTCCCGCTCTCCAAGGACAGGAGGCTCTCCTGGCCGCTGCCCACTCTGTCTGTCTGTGTTCTCCTGGTCAGAAATAAAGCCCCCTTCAAAAGAGCCCATTGTTTTGGAAGTGGTCATTTCCCTCTGTCCGTGGTCTCCGCGCGCTTGTGACCCAACCCTGGCAGGAGGCATGTCTTCAGCCCCCACCCACCCAATTGTCCCAAAGCTAATGATGCTGAAATATGTCTGGCTGGAAAGAGGAGGGGGGAGGGGGTGGCTTTAGCCAGGCGTGGAAACTCTTTCACAGAAGGTTTCTGGTCACCAGTGGGCTTGCTTTTGGCGCGACATGCCTGCCCCTCCCTCCCTCCCTCCCTCCCTCTCTCATAGAATAGAATCCTAGAATCAAAAGAGTTGGACGAGACCTCCTGGGCCATCATCCAGTCCAACTCCATTCTGCCAAGAAGCAGGAATATTGCATTCAAAGCACCCCTGACTGATGGCCACCCAGCCATCAAAGCTTCCAAAGAAGGAGCCTCCACCACACTCCCTCTGAGGCAGAGAGTTCCACTGCTGAACGGCTCTCCCAGTCAGGTTCTTCCTCATGTTCAGATGGAATCTCCTTTCCTGTAGTTTGAAGCCATTGTTCCCTTGCGTCCTAGTCTCCAAGGAAGCAGAAAGGAAGCTTGCTCCCTCCTCCTCCTCCCTGTGGCTTCCTCTCACATATTTATACATGGCTATCATATCTCCTCTCAGCCTTCTCTTCTTCAGGCTAAACATGCCCAGTTCCCTAAGCCGCTCCTCATAGGGCTTGTTCTCCAAACCCTGGATCCTTTGAGTCGCCCTCCTCTGGACACATTCCAGCTTAGAGTCAATATCTCTCTTGAATTGTGGAGCCCAGAATTGGACACAGTATTCCAGGTGTGGTCTAACCTAAGGCGGAATAGAGCATGGGGAGCATGAATTCCCTAGATCTAGGCACTAGGCTCCTCTTGATGCAGACCAACATCCCATTGGCTTTTTTTGCCACCACATCACATTGTTGGCTCATGTTTAACTTGTTCCCCACGAGGACTCCAAGATCTTTTTCACACGTCCTGCTCTCGAGCCAGGCATTGTCCCCCATTCTGTATCTTTGCATTTCGTTTTTCCTGCCAAAGTGGAGTCTCTTGCATTTGTCCCTGTTGAACTTCATTTTGTTAGTTTTGGCCCTTCATCTCTCTAATCTCTCTCCTAGCTTCTCAGCCACGGCTCTGTGTGCAACCATGATCCTAAATGGTTCTAAAGTACTTACAAAACTAAAGTTTTGAAAACTAGGGGGCGCTGGTGCTTCGCTTCTACAGTGTTGCGAAAGTTCTGGTGGTGAAACTTTCAGAACTCTTAACACAACTTTCAAAATGTCATTATAAATGGCAGTTCCTAATTGGATGGAGTCCGAACGTATCTCCCTCTACGTCCCACCCCGGAATTTAAGATCCTCTGAGGGGGCCGTGCTCTCGACCCCACCGCTTTCCCAAGTGAGGCTGGTGGGGACGAGGAGCAGGGCCTTCTCCTTGGTGGCCCCTCATCACCTGTGGAACTCACTCCCGGGGGAAATCAGGGCATCAACATCCCTCCTGTCCTTCAGGAAGAAGGTAAAGACGTGGTTGTGGGGCCAGGCCTCCGGGCAATCTGCTAACTAGGCAAGGACAACCAGACAAATAGGGCCGACAGGACTGATAAATGCGGAATGGAAACTTTGAACTATGAGATAACGAACATGGACCGGCAATAAGGAGTAATTGGTTTGTATGAAATTTTTATTGGTTTTATTGGCTATAGATGTAATGTATTATTGTTGATTGCTAATTTATGCTATTTTGTTTTATTACTGTTGTATGTTACGGGCATCAAATTGTGCCTAGGACATTAAGATCGTCTGGGGAGGCCCTGCTCTCGGTCCCGCCTGCGCCACAGGCGCGTCTCGCGGGGATGAGAGACAGGGCCTTCTCAGTGGTGGCCCCTCGGCTATGGAATGCCTTACCGGTAGACATCAGGCAGGCACCTTCGCTGCTGGCGTTTCGGAGGAAGGTCAAGACTTGGCTAAACAGTGCAACCAAACATAGGAAGACGGCGAAATTGAACATAGGAATGGCACAAGGATTATGAGAACGGATCTGATTTCACTGAGGTGCTATGCTTTGACTTGTTAATTGTTGTTGATTTTGTTGTTGTATATATTGCGCTTTTAATTGCACTGACGTTGTGATAACCTGTACCATGTAAACTGCATTGAGTCGCCTGTTTGGGCTGAAAAATCATAGAATCCTAGAATCAAAGAGTTGGAAGAGACCTCCTGGGCCATCCTCCAGTCCCACCCCATTCTGCCAAGAAGCAGGAACATTGCATTCAAAGCACCCCCAACAGATGGCCACCCACCCTCTGCTTCAAAGCTTCCAAAGAAGGAGCCTCCACCACACTCCGGGGCAGAGAGTTCCACTGCTGAACGGCTCTCACAGTCAGGAAGTTCTTCCTCATGTTCAGGTGGAATCTCCTCTCTTGTAGTTTGAGGCCATTGTTTCATTGCGTCCTAGTCTCCAAGGAAGCAGAAAACAAGCTTGCTTCCTCCTCTCTATGACTTCCTCTTGCATATTTATACATGGCTCTCATCATGCCTCCTCTCAGCCTTCTCTTCTTCAGGCTGAACATGCCCAGCTCCCCAAGCCGCTTCTCATAGGGCTTGTTCTCCAGACCCTAGTCTCCAGGGCAGCAGAAAAGAAGCTTGCTCCCTCCTCCTCCTCCCTGTGGCTTCCTCTCACATATTTATATATGGCTATCATGTCTCCTCTCAGCCTTCTCTTCTTCAGGCTAAACATGCCCAGCTCCTATTAATTTGTAGTTTGTTTTGCCATTTTTTCCAACATTTCAAAGATGAGATCAATGGTCCCCCTTTAGTTTCTGTTAAGATTTTTTTATCAACCCGTCCTTTTAAACATAAACAGTAGTTCCATCCATTTATTGCTTTTTCAATTCTAGCCCATCTTCTTGAATCATCAAAATCTAGTTCTATCAGTCTTATTAATTGGCAGGCGTTGAAATAATTCTGTAAATTAGGGGCACCCCATCCTCCATTCTCTTCTAAGGAATAAAATACTGATTTGGGAATACGATTTTTATTTGTTCCTTCTATCCAATTTTTAATCGAAGAATCCCATTTTTGAATAATTTTGATGGGGATACTACATGGGAGTGCTTGGAACAGGAATAAAAATTAATAGGGTAGATATACTCCCAATAGGGTTTCTAGACAATAGAAAAGAACAGACATTTGGTAAGGTTATAACAAAGTTGAAACAGAATGGAATGAATCTGATAAAAGACCTCTTGAACTCAGATGGGACAATTAAGGATTGGGAGACAATAAAGGGTAAATGCGGTCAAGGTAATTGGCTTCTTTGGAATGGATTAAAACAAAGGATCATTAAAGAGAAGAAAAAAGAAGGCCCTGAAACAGCCCTAGACCAAATCCTAAAATGGAAAATAGAAAAGGAGAAGGGGCTGATGGGGTTTATTTATGAGAAATTAATTGGAATACAATATAACTTGAAACAAGCCTTGATAGAAATATGGAAAGAAGATTTAAATAATAAAGTTGTAGAAATAGAAAATTGGATTGACTCAATTAAAAGTCTTAAGCATATAAAGATCAGAGAAACGCAAAGGAAATTGTTGACTAGATGGTACAGAACCCCAATTAAAATAGCCCAGATGACAAAAAACACCACAAAACTTTGTTGGCATGGATGTGGGAAAATTGGCTCTTATTCCCACATGTGGTGGGGATGTGATAGAGTACAAGAGTTCTATAGCAAGGTAATGAATGAAATGGAAGAAATAATAGGATACAAACTGGCTTTGAATAAAATAGAACTTTTTACAAAGAAATTAGACAAAAAAGATAATTGCAAAGACTGGGAGGAAATTATAAAATACATGATATTAGCTGCCCAAGCAACTGTAGCGTTGGGGTGGAAAGATTATAGAAAGTGGGAGGTTAAAAATGGTATGAGTATTTAGCAGAACATATGCTCCACGAGTACATCTACGAAAAAAGAAGCAAATACTCAACAAGCCGACTTAAGAAAACTTGGATGCAGAAATGGGAAAGACTGACAGAAAAAGTGGAAGGAAACGAAAGATACAAGGTGCTAAACCATTCTCTCTATACAATTGTTCACTTAAATTAAGTTCTGAATTAAGGTATTTACTGTTCCCTGAAGGGTGGGGGAGGGGGGAGGAGGGGTGTAAAATCGTAAGACACAAGGGTAAGGTGAAGGGGAGACAGACAAGAGCACTAGGTAATTATAATGTGATATGTGTTGTATGGTATGTGATATGTTTCCAGAATGTAATTTAGTAACTGAATTTCTAACAATGAGCAGATGTGATGGTATTATATTTGTGTTGGAAAATTCTAATAAATAAATTTATAAAAAAAAAACAAAAAAAACATGCCCAGTTCCCTAAGCCGCTCCTCATAGGGCTTGTTCTCCAGACCCTTGATCATTTTAGTCACGGTATAGAAATAAAGCAAATAATAAAAATAATAAATAAGCCACCCTGAGTCCCCTTCGGGGTGAGAAGGGCGGGGTAGAAGTAAACCAAATAAATACATTCTGTCATAAAAAACGCCAATAATGAAATAATAATGAAGTTTTGAAACTTTTGTCAGAGTTCCGAAATTTTCACCACCAGAACTTTAGCACCACTGTAGAAGCAAAGCACCAGCGCCCCCTAGTGTTCACCACCGGAACTTTAGTTTTGAACCATGGATTGCACATGCCGACTCCAGATACTGCCAGGCCCAGTCTCCCCAGAAGCCATGCTTTGCAGCACTGGGACCCAGTGGGGCAGGGGGAGGGGGCGGAGGTGGGCCTGGCGGAGTTCCCCTGCAGCAGGATTGGAGCCGATTTGGGGTAAACAGAGGCGGCCCTAGGTAATTTTCAAAGGTAATTGCTATTTACCGTATTTATATTCCGCCCTTCTCCTCGCCCGGCAGGGGACTCAGGGCGGATTACAATGTACACATATATGGCACACATTCAATGCCAATTAGACCTACTTACTTAGGCAATCCCTCGTTGGACGAGTATGGTGGTCTTCCAATATTCTTGTGGGTTTGTAGGTGGCTGTGGAGCCCTCTTCTTGACCCGCATCTTCTCCCACAATGAAGGCATTGGTTTCTAGGTGGAAGGCGGTCCCGGTCGTGGTTGGCTTGACGAGCCTTCCTCCTGGCACGTTTCTCTCTTTCACCCTCCACTCGTGCCTCCTCAAATTCTGCAGCACTGCTGGTCACAGCTGACCTCCATCTGGAGCGGTCAAGGGCCAGGGCTTCCCAGTTCTCAGTGCCTAGAGTTTTTAAGGTTGGCTTTGAGCCCATCTTTCAATCTCTTTTCCTGCCCATGAATGTTCCGTTTTCCGTTCTTAAGTTCAGAGTAGAGCAACTGCTTTGGGAGACGGTGGTCGGGCATCCGGACAACGTGGCCGGTCCAACAGAGTTGATGGCAGAGGACCATCGCTTCAATGCTGGTGGTCTTTGCTTCTTCCAGCATGCTGACGTTTGTCCGCTTGTCTTCCCAGGAGATTTGCAGGATTTTCCGGAGGCAGCGCCGATGGAATCGTTCCAGGAGCTGCATGTGACGTCTGTAGACAGTCCATGTTTCGCAGGCATATAGCAGGGTTGGGAGGACAATGGCTTTATAGATAAGCACCTTGGTCTCCCTACGGATGTCCCGGTCCTCAAACACTCTCTGCTTCATTCGGAAAAATGCTGCACTCACAGAGCTTAGGCGGTGTATTTCCATGTAAAATGTTGATGTCTGTAGACAGTCCATGTCTCGCAGGCGTAGAGCAGGCTTGGAAGAACGATAGCTTTATAAACAAGCCCCTTGGTATCCCTACGGATGTCCCAGTCCTCAAACACTCTCTGCTCCATTCGGGAAAATGTTGCACTTGCAGAGCTCAGGCGGTGTTGTAATTCAGTGTCGATGTTGACTTTGGTGAAGAGGTGGCTCCCAAGGTTGCGGAAATGGTCAACGTTTTCTAATGTTCCACCATGAAGCTGTATCTCTGGCATTGGAGAGGGGTTGGCTGTTGTCTGCCGGAACAGCACTTTGGTTTTCTCGATGTTCAGTGACAGGCCGAGCTTCTCGTATGCTCCTGTGAAGGTGTTTAGAGTGGCTTGTAGATCTTCTGAATGCGCACAGACGACATTGTCATCAGCATACTGGAGTTCTATAACAGATGTTGTTGTAACTTTGGTTTTGGCTTTCAGTCTGCTGAGGTTAACATACAATGTATACAGACATACACAGAGGCTATTTAACTTTTTCTGGCCGCAGGGGAGCTGTCGCTTTCATCGTCCATCTGCGACGCTGATGAAGTACTTCCTCATGCTTTAGCTGGAGTCTTCTTTATGGCCTCATAAATTAGTTAATTCAGCCTCCCCACACTTTAAGGTGGTACCTAATTTTCCTACTTGACAGATGCAACTGTCTTTCGGGTTGCAAAGGTCAGCAACAAGCTACGCAATGGTTGGAAGCTCACTCCAACCCGGGTTGGCTTCGAACGAGAAGGCTTTCTGCCTCGTAGAGGACAAATGATAAGTCCGGATGGAAGGGACTTCAAGCAAATTTTGGTCTTCTGACCGGAGTAATCTCTGGGGTTGGTAGGGGGATAGGCGGGCCCTCAGGTATGCTGGCCCCAGACCATATAAGGCCTTAAAGGTTAGTACCAGCACCTCGAAAGTGATCCGGTACTCAATCGGCAGCCAGTGCAGTTGTTGTAGAATTGGGGTGATACGACACCTCGCTGGCACCCCGGTGAGAAGACGAGCCACCGCATTTTGCACCAGCTTCAGTTTCCGGATCACTGACAAATGAAGGCCAATGTAGAGGGCGTTACAGTAGTCAAGCCTCGAGATGACCGTCGCCTGGATCACCGTAGCCAGGTCATTCCTAGATAGGAAGGGAGCCAGTCGCCTAGCCTGACATAGATGGAAAAACGCAGATCTGCTCACCGCAGAGACTTGGGCCTCCATTGTGAGCAACGGATTCAATAAGACACCAAGACTTCTTACAGAAGATGATGGACGTAGTGTCTCGCCATCCAGGGTAGGCATCTGGATCTCCCTCCCACCCGGACGGCCCAGCCAAAGGATCTCCGTCTTCGCTGGATTCACCCTCAACCTGCTGGCACGCAACCATCCAGTCACGGCCTCAAGCCAATGATGGAAATTTTCGGGTACAGAGTCCGGCCGGCCCTCCACCCTCAGAATGAGCTGAGTGTCATCAGCGTACTGGTGGCACTCAAGCCCAAAGCTCCGCACCAGTCGGGCAAGCAGTCGCATATAGATGTTAAATAATAGAGGAGAGAGAATAGCTCCCTGCAGGACCCCACAAGTTAGCGGAGACCTCTCAGAAACCATCCCTCCCCTCGCCACACGCTGCCCCCGATTCTGGAGGAAGGAGGACACCCACTTAAGGGGTATCCCCCTCACCCCAGTCACGGCTAGGCGGTGGGTCAATAGATTGTGGTCGACCATATCAAATGCTGCTGTGAGGTCCAATAACACAAGCAGCGCTGATCCGCCTTGGTCCATCTGGCAGCAAAGCTGATCTGTGATGGCAACTAGCACAGTCTCCGTCCTGTGCCCACTACGGAAGCCGGACTGGAAGGGATTGAGTCCGGCCGTGTCATTGAGGAACTGCTGCAACTGTTCCGCTGCTGCCCTCTCCACCCCCTTGCCCAGAAACGGAAGGTTCGAGACTGGGCGGTAGCTAGAGGGAACCGAACGATCTAAGTCCGGTTTCTTCAGCAGCGGAGATACCATCGTCTCTTTTAAACCCTCTGGAAAAACTCCTTGCTCAAGGGAGCTATTTATTATCTTCAACAGAGGTTCACGTAATCCCTCCAGGCAAGGTTTTACTAGCAAGGAGGGACACGGATCAAGGGAGCAGGTGGGCTTGGGTGGTGCCTTGCAGGGGGAGACTGGGTGGCCATGGGGGGGGGGAGGGGGGAGAGGGAGGGGGTCTCTTCCGCCCTTCTCTTCTTTCTAGGACAAGGGAGAGGGAGGTTCGCAGCCCTTCTTTTGAGGGGGGTCTTCCTTTCCCTTCACTCGTCTCCTTGGCCTGTAGTGAGGCCCCTCCCTCCCTCCCCCCTCCCCGGAGGAGACCTCTCCCCACAAAAGCCTCCTTTGGGACCCCCCCTCTCCCCTCCAAAGCCCCCCTCCAACTCCCCCCTTCTTCCCAGCCTCAGGGGACCCTTTAACTGGAGAATGAGGCTGGTTGGCCATCTGCAGGGAGGGCTTGGGTGGTGCCTTGCAGGGGGAGACTGGGTGGCCAATGGGGGGGGGGGAGAGGGAGGGAGAGGGTCTCTTCCGCCCTTCTCTTCTTTCTAGGACAAAGGAGAGGGAGGGTTGGCAGCCCTTCTTTTGAGGGGGGTCTTCCTTTCCCTTCACTCGTCTCCTTGGCCTGTAGACCTCTCCCCACAAAAGCCTCCTTTGGGACCCCCCTCTCCCCCAAAGCCCCCCCTTCCAACTCTCCCCTTCCTCCCAGCCTCAGCCCCCCCCCTCTCTCTCGCACAGGCCTGGGCCCCCTCTGGAGTTTCGGACTCCGACTCCCATCCTTCCTCACCGCCTCCTCAGGCCCCTTCCTTTCCCCCCTCAGCCGCTGAAGAGGAGAGCCTCTCCCTCCGTCCCTAACCTGCTTCCCTCTCCCTCCCTTCTTCCCTTTCCCGCCTTCTAATCCTCCTCTTCCGGAAGTGAGCTCTGAGGAAAGCGCCCCGCCCGGCTCCTCCGCCGCCTCTCTAGGAAGCGGAGTCCTCCCCGCTCGCTGGACTTCCGCCTGGCACAAACATGGAGGAGCAGGGGGAGGGGCGCCAGGCCTCACACGCCCGGCCCTCCTCCGCCTGATTGTGGGCGGGACTTCTGCCTGGACATCCCCCTCCCTCCAGCCTCTCCTCGCCACCCGTCAATCAAAACCGGAGAGCGGCAGGCAGCCAGCCAGCCAATGGGGGGCGTCCACGAGGTAGAGCGTCTGGGGGTCGGCCAATGGCAGGCGGGGAAGGGGCTTCTTCCCGGGCGGGAAAACAGTGGGTGACGTCACTCCCTCTCCCTCCGAGATGGAAGAGGAGGCCTCCGGGGGGCGGGGCCAGGGGGCTTGCCACCTGTCAATCCGAAATGGAGAGCGCCAGGCAGCCAACGGGGGGCCTCCAGGTGGCGGAGCGTCACGGGCTTGGCCAATGGGAGGCGGGGGGAGGGGCTTCTTCCAGGGTGGGGAAACAGTGGATGACGTCACTGCCTCCGAGATGGAAGAAGAGACCTCTAGGGGGCGGGGCCGGGGGACTTGCGAGCTGTCAATCCGAACTGGAGAGCGCCAGGCAGCCAATGGAGGACCTCCGGGTGGCGGAGCGTCACGGGCTCGGCCAATGGGAGGGCGAGGGCCGGGGAAGGGGCGGGGCGGGTCTTCTCGGATGCGTCTTGGCGGGAAGGTGGGGGGAGGAATACGGATCCCCTCAGGCGCGGCCGGGCGGGCCTCCCTGACTGGCTGGCTTCTCTCTCTCTCCGCCAGGCCTGTTCTCTAGCAAGCTTCCTCTGAGGCGGGTGAGGTGGTCGTCCTTGGTGATATTATACATTTCTCTCAGGAGGAGGCAGCAGTGGTTCACAGTCTCATAAGCCGCTGACAGGTCTGTGAAGACAGCTCCTCTGATCTGCTGCTTTTCAAAGCCATCTTCTATGTGCTGGGTCAGGTTCAGCACTTGCGATGTGCAGCTTCTGCCTTTTCTGAAGCCAGCTTGCTGTGGGATCAGACATGGGTATATTTTTTCCATAATTCTATGCAATAATTCTATGCATAATTCTATGCATAATTCTATTCCATAATTGTTATGGCAACAATAATGATTGACAACTGGAAAATAGAGGGAGAAACCGTGGAGGCCGTGACAGACTTTGTATTTCTAGGTGCAAAGATTACTGCAGATGCAGACTGTGGCCAGGAAATCAGAAGACGCTTACTTCTTGGGAGGAGAGCAATGTCCAGTCTGGATAAAATAGTGAAGAGTAGAGACATCAGACTGGCAACCAAGATCCATTGCCTAGTCCAAGCCATGGTCTTCCCTGTAGTCACCTACGGAGGTGAGAGATGGACCTTCGGGAAGGCTGAGCGAAGGAAGATAGACGCTTTTGAGCTGTGGTGTTGGAGGAAAGTGCTGAGAGTGCCTTGGACTGCGAGAAGGTCCAACCAGTCCATCCTCCAGGAAAGAAAGCCCGGCTGCTCACTGGAGGGAAGGAGACTAGAGGGAAAGCGGAAGTCCTTTGGCCACATCAGGAGGAGACAGCAAAGCCTAGAGAAGGGAATGATGCTGGGGAAAGGGGAAGGCAAAAGGAAGAGGGGCCGACCAAGGGCAAGATGGAGGGATGGCATCCTTGAAGTGACTGGACTGACCTTGAGGGAGCTGGGGGTGGTAACGGCCGACAGGGAGCTCTGGCGTGGGCTGGTCCATGAGGTCACGAAGAGTCGGAGACGACTGAACGAATGAACAACAACAACATGCAAAATAAGTCTCTCCAGAACTTTGTAAAGATGGCACAACAGGGAGATTGGTCTGTAGCTTTTTGGGTCATTACGATCTTTGCCTAGCTTCAAGATGGCGATGAGTCTTGCTTTCCTCCAGATTTTGGGGATCTGACAGGATGCCGTGCAGTTGTTCATCAACTCCAGCAGCCAGTGCCTTGCTTTGCGACCAAAGTTCTTGATTTGTTCCATCCATAGATCGTCCAAGCCAGCTGCTTTGCCATTTTTGCATTTGTTGAGAGCCATGTCCAATTCAGTAGATGGAGGTAAGATCAGCCCCCTCGCTGATGGTGTTCCAAAGAAGATTAAAAACCTGGATGTTCGAACAGGCATTTGGTTAATTCGGTGCAATGAATGTGATGATTAAAGGATTGGTAATATGGACGATGAAACTGGATCATGATTTTAGTCAGGAGATGCATTGGATTGTTATTGATGTGCCAATATTGTGTATTATGTTTTTATGGTTTTAAATTGTATACTGTTGACTGTTGTATTTTGTTGTAAACCGCGTTGAGTCGCCAGCTAGGCTGAGAAACAGCGGTATACAAGTACAGTAAATAAATAAATAAATAATAAATTCATGGAGGTTGTTCTTCTCAGTATCCGGTGATCTGCCTATTGGTTTCTTTCCTACTTTGGTGGCAAGGTTGGGTTTCCCGTTCTTCAAGAGCTGGGTGGAGGAATGAGGGAGGGAGGGAAAGTTAGATGGGTGGAAGTAAGATATATAAGGACAGAGGAAAGAAGGAAGGAAGCTGGTGTGCTATCTGATCTGCCCTTATGTGGTCATGGGTATTAGTTTGTGAGGGGTCATAATGAATAATGGAATAATGAATAATGAAATGAGCATTAAGCACATGCTGATTATTCACTGAAACACATTATCTAGAATGAATCCTTGCCTCTCTTCTGTTCCTATAACCACATTTGGGATTGACCCAATAAATTCAGTGTGACCCTCTAACACAGAAAGTGGTTCCCCTTCTTTCCTTCCTTCCTTCTCTCCTTTTTTGCCTTCGTTCCCTTGCTCATCCTTTTCCTTCGATCCATCCTTTTCTCCTTCCTTCCTTCCTTCCTTCCTTCCTTCCTTCTGTCCTTCCAATATATCTTACTTCCACCCATCTATCTTTCCCTCCCTCCCTCCCGCATTCCTTCCTCCTTGTCTTCCTTCCTTGCTTGCTTCCTTGTGTTTGTTGAATCACCTTTGAACCACAGCAAGTTTTTGTTTCTGTTACGTTCACGCAAAGCATCTGAATTCATTCCTCTTTCCTTCCTTCTTGGCTTCCTTTCCTCTCTCCTTTTTTGTCTTCATCCCATCACTCCTTCTTTTCCTTCGATCCACCCTTTTGTTCTTCTTTCCTTCCTTTCTTCTGTCCTTCCTATATACCTTCCTTCCCTCATTCCTTCCTACTTTTCTTCCTTTGAACCACAACAAGTTTTTGTTTCTGTTACGTTCACGCAAAGCATCTGAATTCATTCCTCTTTCCTTCCTTCTTGGCTTCCTTTCTTCTCTCCTTTTTTGTCTTCATCCCATCACTCCTTCTTTTTCTTCGATCCATCCTTTTGTCCTTTTATTCCTTCCTTCCTTCTGTCTTTCCTATATACCTTCCTTCCCTCATTTCTTCCTACTTTTCTTCCTTTGAACCACAACAAGTTTTTGTTTCTGTTACATTCACACAAAGCATCTGAATTCATTCCGCTTTCCTTCCTTCTTGGCTTCCTTTCTTCTCTCCTTTTTTGACTTCATCCCATCACTCCTTCTTTTCCTTCGATCCATCCTTTTGTTCTTCTTTTATTCCTTCCTTTCTTCTGTCCCTCCTATATACCTTCCTTCCCTCATTCCTTCCTACTTTCCTTCCTTTGAACCACAGAAAGTTTTTGTTTCTCTTATGTTTACACAAAGCATCTGAATTCATTCCTCGCTTTTCTGAATCTGTGACCACTTTGGCTGGTTTCCATGTGTGTCCTTGAGACACGTAATGGCTCTATGTCTTGGTATTTCCATTTTCAACATGATCCATGAAGGCAAAAGAGGATAATGTTGGAGGTAAAGGAAGTTTGGGGCTTCATGTTTAACCTTTTGCTTTTCCTTTCTTCAGCAGGGCCCCATCCAGCCTCTGTTTAAAAGCCTCCAAAGGAGCCTCCACTACACTTTGAGGCAGAGAGTTCCAGTGCTGAACAGCTCTTACAGTCAGGAGGTTCTTCCTAACGTTGTGATTGAATCTCCTTTCCTGTAATTTGAACCCATTGCTGCGACTAATCAGAAAGAGGAAAATAAGTGTCAGGTGTCTATATTAGAATTAAATGTGTATGACACTGTCAACATGGAGGAGAAAGCATATAAATGTATTAAATGTGGAAAGGGCTTTAGTCAGCATGGAAAGCTGAAGATACATCAAAGGGCTCACACTGGGGGGAAACCCTATACATGCCTGGAGTGTGGACAGAGCTTTGCTCAGAGTGGACACCTACATTCACATCAAAGGATTCACACTGGGGAGAAACCCTATAAATGCCTGGAGTGTGGACAGAGCTTTGCTCAGAGTGGACACCTACGTTCACATCAAAGGACTCACACTGGGGGGAAACCCTATATATGCCTAGAGTGTGGACAGAGCTTTGCTCAGAGTGGACACCTACGTTCACATCAAAGGATTCACACTGGGGAGAAACCCTATAAATGCCTGGAGTGTGGACTGAGCTTTGCTCAGAGTGGAACGCTACGTTCACATCAAAGGACTCACACTGGGGAGAAACCCTATAAATGCTTGGAGTGTGGACAGAGCTTCACTGAGAGCGGAATTCTACGTAGGCATCAAAGGACTCACACTGGGGAGAAAACCTATAAATGCCTGGAGTGTGGGCAGAGCTTCATTCAGAGTTCAAAGCTATATATCCATCAAAGGATTCACACTGGGGAAAAACCCTATACATGTCTGGAGTGTGGACACAGCTTCATTAGTAGGTCACATCTAAAAAGGCACGAAAGGACTCACACTGGGGAGAAACCCTATACATGTCTGGAGTGTGGAAAGAGCTTCAGTGGGAGTGGACATTTACGGTCACATCAAAGGACTCACACTGGTGAGAAGCTCTATAAATGCCTGGAGTGTGGGAAGAGCTTTGCTCACAGTGGAAGTCTACGTAAACATCAAAGGGCTCACACTGGCGAGAAACCCTCTAAATGCTGGGAGTGTGGACAGAGCTTCAATCATAATTCAGGTCTACATTCTCATCAGAGGACTCACACTGGGGAAAAACCCTATAAATGCCTGGAGTGTGGACAGAGCTTCACTCAGAGTTCACATCTACGTTCACATCAAAGGACTCACACTGGGGAGAAACCCTATAAATGCCTGGAGTGTGGACAGAGCTTCACTCAGAGTTCACATCTACATTCACATCAAAGAACTCACACTAGGGAGAAACCCTATAAATGCCAGGAGTGTGGACAGAGCTTCACTGAGAGAAGAAATCTACGATCACATCAAAGGACTCACACTGGGGGAAAACCCTATAAATGCCTGGAGTGTGGGAAGAGCTTTGCTCACAGTGGAAGTCTACGTAAACATCAAAGGATTCACACTGGTGAGAAACCCTATAAATGCTGGGAGTGTGGACAGAGCTTCAATCATAATTCAGGTCTACATTCTCATCAAAGGACTCACACTGGGGAAAAACCCTATAAATGCCTGGAGTGTGGACAGAGCTTCACTCAGAGTTCACATCTATGTAGACATCAAAGGGTTCACACTGGGGAGAAGCCCTATAAATGCCTGGAGTGTGGACAGAGCTTCACTCAGAGTGGCAATCTACATAAACATCAAAGGACTCACACTGGGGAGTAACCCTACAAGTGTCTGGAGTAGTCGTTCCAAATCTGTGGGTCCCCGGATGTTTTGTCCTTCAACTCCCAGAAGGGCTTATAGCTGGTAAACTGGCTGGGATTTCTGGGAGTTGAAGGCCAAAACACCTGGGGACCCAGAGGTTTAGAACCACTGGTCTCGAGTGTGGACAGAGCTTCACACGAGTTCATATCTACGTAGACATCATAGAATTCACACTGGAGGGAATGGTGATAAATGATATCAGAAGGTATTTCTAACAAGTACAAAAGCAACTCTTGGATGTCAGAAATGCAAGCACATAGTTGGGACATTTTATCATGTATGGTGTATTGTACACATTTTGGACTAAAATGCATTCCGTCATGAAAACAAGTTTCAATGCATAGCTTTATTTCTTCAGAATGCAAGAAGAAAGAAACTGGATAGTTACTGTGAGATTCCACAGTGTGAATTGACACTGCGCGCAGAGAGGGAAGGGACGTCTTATTCCGACGGGGAAAGAATAGCTTTTGAAGATCTGCAGCTGTAAGATTTATTAATTGGAAGAGCTTTATCACAAGTAGAAGTGTCATTATATCGCGTTATTTAAAGGGAGTAGAATAATAAGGGATAAGGAGAGGGAACGAGGCTTGTGGAAATGTGCCCATGACTAATTGTTTGTTTATTAGTTCACTTTGTGTGTCTATGTCGGTGTCTGTTTCACTGGCTTGTTTGTTTCTAATTTAGTATTGGACTTTATGAATTAGTTCGCTTGCTGTGTAGTTCAAGCATTCTATATGATTTCTGCCTTTTTTGAATTGATGTTTTTAATGTCATTTGGGATTTATAGTTCACCTACAATTAAAGAGCATTCTGAACTCCACCAACGATGGAATTGAATCAAACTTGGCACACAGAACTCCCATGACCATCTGGGAGTTCTGGAAGGGTTTGGTGGGCATTGACCTTGAGTTTGGGAGTTGTAGTTCACCTACATCCAGAGAGCACTGTGGACTCAAACAATGATGTATGTGGACTAAACTTGGCACAAATACTCAATATGCCCAAATGTGTACACTGGTGGAGTTTGGAGGAAATAGTTCTTGACACCTGGGAGTTGTCGTTGCTGGGATTTATAGTTCACCCCCAATCAAATAACATTCTGAATTCCTCCAACGATAGACTTGGTCCAAACTTCCCACGCAGAACCCCCATGATGCAGACAATACTGTGTTTTGTGATGGTCTTTGGTGACCCCCTCCCCCAGGGGTCCTGACCCCCAAGTTGAGAATGGCTGCCCTAGGGTGAGAGGGCTGCTTGTGTATTAGGAACTTTTAAGACCGTTGATTCAAAGATTCCCGTGGGAAGGTGAAGGGTGTGTAACCTGGCTAACGTGGTCCAAGTGTGGACTCCTTCTGTAACCATGAAGCATTGAACCAGTAAACGGCAACCATTTGGCGGATACTTCCTGTTCAGTAAATAAACCTCTTTTCCTGTTTGAATGACAAAACGTCTCCGTGTGCCTCCCATACATTCTGTGCATTACAGGAGGGAGCCTGTTGAAGTCAATTAAGTGGTGGCAGCACTCGTATATAAGAGTTACTAGAGACAAAGGGGCCAGCGCCCTCCCCGTTTTGGGACCCCTGTAATGGGTGGGGTCCCCCAAGCTGCCAGGTCAACCTCCCCTTGTTTGTCATAGGCTCCCTTTTGTATTTTTAGGCTCTCTGTATACGTTGGCCGTTTCCTCTGCCCCATTCTCCTCTTTGGGCGGCTTCCAAGGGCAAGACCCATACTGGAGTTTTTTTGGTAGAATTTCGATATGTAGCTTTCCCATATCTTGAGTGGGGCCGATCGTAGAAAATGATTCCCAGTTTTTTTTTCCTTTTTGTCGTACCACATGTACGCATACCTTCCCCTTCTTAGGTCGAATCCCTCTAGTGACAGATTCTTAGTATTGCTTCGGCTGGACCAATCTTTTATCCAAATGAGACCGCAAGCTTCATTGTACAATCTTTGTTGGGGAGTTCGAGGTCAGGTGCTCACCTCCATGGCCTCATTGCGCCCTAGTCTCCAGGGCAGCAGAAAGGAAGCTTGCTCCCTCCTCCATATGACTTCCTCTCACATATGTATACATGGCCCTCATCATCTCTCCTCTCAGCCTTCTCTTCTTCAGGCTAAACAGGCCCAGCTCTTTAGGCCGCTCCTCATAGGGATTGTTCTCCAGACCCTTTGTCCTTTGAGTCACCCTCCTCTGGACACATTCCAGCTTAGGGTCAACATCTCCCTTCAATTGTGGTGCCCAGAATTGGACACAATATTTCAGGTGTGGACTAACCAAAGCAGAATACAGCATGGGGAGCATGACTTCCCATTGGCTTTTTTTTTTTTTTTGCTGCTGCATCACATTCCTGGCTCATATTTACCTTCCTGTCCACGAGGACGCCAAGATCTTTTTCACATGTCCTGCTCTCGAGCCAGGCATCATTGTCCCCCATTCTGTCTCTTTGCATTTCGTTTTTTCTGCCTAAGTGGAGTCTCTTGCATTTGTCCCTGTTGAACTTCTTTTTATTAGTTTTGGCCCATCACCTCTAATTTGTTGAGATCATTTTGAATTCTGCTCCTGTCTTCTGGAATATTGCCTCCCACTCCCAATTTGGTCCCATCTGTAGACTTGATGATCGCGCCTTCTCACCCTTCATCTAAGTCATCAATAAAGATCCTGATCAGGACTTGGCCCAGGAGGGAGCCCTGCTGATGGCACTCTGCTCGTCACTTCTTTCCAGGAAGAAGAGGAGGAAGCCTTGGGGAGACTCACCCTCTGGGTTCGTTCGCTTGACCAATCACAGATCCACCTCACTGGTTTTGGCTTGTCCACATTAGACTAGTTTCTTTGCCAGGTGTCATTGGGGACCTTGTTGAAGGGAGGAAGGCCTGACTGAAATCCAGGTACGCTCCATCCATGGCATTCCCCGCATCTACCCAGCTTGTAGCTCTATCGATAAATCCGTGTTGACTATTAGCGACGACCACATTCATTTCTAAGTGTTTGCAGACCACTTCCTTAAGGATCTTTTCCAGAATCTTGCCTGGTATCGACGTGAGGCTGACCGGATGGTAATGGTTTGGGTCCTCCTTTTTTCCCTTCTTGAAGACAGGGACCACATTGGCCCTCCTCCAGTCTGCTGGAACGTCTCTTGTTCTCCAAGAACTCTCAAAGATGATTGCCAATGGTTCCGAAATGACTTCCGCTAGTTCCTTCAATACTCTTGGGTGTAGTTGATCTGGCCCTGAAAGGGGACTTGGACTCATTGAGAGTGGCCAGGTATTCCTGAACGACTTGTTTCCCAATTTGGGGTTGGATGCCCTCTAATCCTTCATCCACTCCATGTTGCTGAGGTTGAGGATGGCTTTCTTTTGGTGAGAAGACCAAGGCAAAGAAGGCATTATATTGAGTAGTCCTTTTTATTGATAGTGTCATCTTGGCCATCTTGTTGGTTTAATTCATTCTTGTTGTTATTTAATGACCTTGTTTATTGTTTGCACTGTTGAAGGAAGGAAGGAAGGAGTAAGCATTGTCTTAGTAAACCCAGCTGGCCCCTCCCTCCCTCCTTCCTCATGGGACCCCAACCCCAGACATGGAAACACGGCGTGCCCCCATCTCTCAGCCTTCTTTCCCCAAAGGAGACACGATCATCTCCAGTTCCTCCTTTGGCTCTTCTTCAGGGGGATTCTTGGTCTCCATAGCCTTTGACGCTTTGGGTGGCTCTCCTCTGGCCCCTTCTTTCCTTCTTCTCCCTCCCTCTTTCCATGTGGGGGGGGGGGGCAGGACTGGCTTGGGGGGGGGATTCCAGGGAAGAGAGACGAAGAGGAGGAGAAGCCTCAGGGAGAGTGAGCGGGGTGAGGGCTTTCCTCCGTCCATCCATCCATCTTGACACTAGGCTCCCATGGAAGCCGCCTGAAAGCACACTGGCCTTTTCCGTGGCCGCATCATATTCTCATCTTGAGGACTTTTAAGGATCCTCGTTGAAATATATATCTCATCAAGGCAGGTGTTCTCCACCCACAACAACAACAACAATGGCTGCCTGGCACTCCTCCCAGGACATGAATGGATGTATGGCATGCTCTTTGATGCCACTGTCTGTGCCCAGGCTCAATGGTATGGGACCCTGGGATGTCTAGTGCGGCAAGGCACCAGTGCGCTTTGGCAGAGGAGGCCAAGGACCTAATGAAACGACAACTCTTGGGATCCCATAACATTGAGCCTGGGCAGTCGAAAGGGTATCAAATGGCATTCCTTTGACAGCGCCAGCCTCATTCCTGAGAGGAAAGCGGGATGGTATAATCCCATATGTCTCCATGTTGGAGATTTCAAATCACATTGGTCTTCAATGGCCCCAATGGCGGAGATAAAAGAGAGAGAGATACAAGCATACTAACAGCAATAGCAATAACACATCCTCTGCAAGGGGGTGGGGCTGACTGCCTTTCCCTTGAGAAAGGCTGGCAAGAGCGGTTAAGCATGACAACACAGAAACCGGGAGTGATGGGATCTGTAGTCCTCCCCAAAAGGGGGCAGGAGTGACTTGTGTGGGCTGCAGGTCCCATAATGCAGAGCGCTGGGTGGGAGTGCGAGTTGTAGCTCCCTCCCCAAAGAGCAAACTCTGACTCCCTTGGACTACAAATCCCACAATCCAGGAAACCAGGGACGCCGGGTGTCTCTGGGCAAGAGACTCGGCTCACTCTAAGAACACACGGCTCACTCTGAATTGGTATCAACGCCGTGTGTTTTTTGGTCAAGCTGAACATAAATCATCCGTCTACTCGCAAACAATATTGCATGGATTTTACAATCACTCTGCAATGGTATTGACATTGTGTGTTCTTATGCCGAGTTGAACATGAATCAGCTGCCCACGACCTGTTTCGGCCTTACTCCAGGTCTTCCTCTGGTGGTCTGAAATTGTTATATACATCAACATTTGCTACAAATTGTTATATAAATCAACATTTGCTACAAATATATCCATAGGACATAATATACTAAAACACATTTAAAGGTACTTTAAAGGGCTTCTCCAATTGTGAAATGGGGATGGAGAGGAGAGCAGGGCAGTAAAGCGGGCTACTCGCGATCAAGAGTCCGACGAGGAGCTTCAGAGGAAGCACATCTGGGAAATACTTAGCGCTCCTACAGAGGACAAGGATTTCATGGGGTTTGAAAGGAGTGATGGGTCTGGGAGTGATATGGGAGAGGAGGATGAGCTGGATTGGACCTGTGTTTAGGGACATTTGTAACCAACCCACCTCCAGTGATGAATTTGAGGCCTTCACAGGGGATTGGCAACCGGGGACCACTTGGCAAGATCTAAGTCTTGACAGATGGGCTCTTGGGTTCAGTTGCGGGGATGGAAGTAGCTGAGAGCGATGAGGAAAGGGTGGGGAGCTCATCATCCTCTAATGAGGAGCTTTAGGATAAAAATGGGTTTTGGTTGTATGGCTCTTTGCAGAAGGCAAAGTGTCTTTATGGGACATATATCTTTGTTACTGCCAACTCTCGAGCTTGGGTCCTTGGACTACCGTTTCCTGTGTTGCTGTGTTTACATTACTCAACGGCTTGACTACAGACTGGTTTGACCAACGCTTTTGTCTTTTTGGACTTAACCATTGCTATCTTCGTGTTTGGACCTTGCATCATTTTGAGACTTCGTTTTTTGCCACTTGTCATTGTACTTTTGAACTGTGTAAACTTTAAAGCAGATTGCTGAATTCTTCTGTTAACCCGGATTAAACAGCAATATAATCCGGGTTATATTTTTGTTTCTGGCATTGCTTCGTTTTTGATGCCAAATTATTGTCTTAGTTCTTTGCACTGAAGTTAAGTGCTGTAAAATACTCTTTTTGTGTAATAAAGCTGTGTTTGAACCTTTTACCTTGTGTTCGGCTCTACTTAAGGCTTCTGGGTCTTGACACAGTTTACTGAATAATCACAAGCAGTATTAAAAAGGGTGAAAAGGGCAAGTAGAGGATTATGCAAGAAAATCTAAAAACAATCCAAACCGGTAGGCAGGCAAATATAATCCATAAAAAAGAACAGAGTTGATTCTTAATCCCACAGCAAAATCCACAAATGCATAGTCCTTAATTTTCAAAACACCGTGTTGTGACACCCCAAAATATGTATCCCAATAACATAAACTGATTTGTGTTCCAAAATTTATTATTTATTTATTTACAGCTTTTATATTTGGCCATCTCCTTTGATGTAAATCTTCACTTCATTAACTTGACACAAGTCATTGTTATAAGAAATTTTATTCTCAGGCACGTAAAGCTTATTGGTTACACAGTAGTTTCTTCACAGTACATAGATCTACAAAGTACACCAGAAAACGAGCACACAGACCGGGGTCTAATTCTAAGAACCTGGCCCTGAGTTGTGTCCCCAATTGCTCTGTTCCCCTCAGATAATCCTACGCAACCACACTTCTTCTTTGGCAAGTCTTCTAATTCATACTCCCCACAACTGACATTTGCCCCTCTTGTTGTTGTTGTTGTGAAGTAGTGATAAGGCGGCCCTGACATTTCTTCCAGTGGGATCATGACGTCTTCCATCTCTGAGGCGAAACGCCGCTTGCTGCAGTGATCCTCTCTTTGAGGCATCTTCCCAATTCTGTTTCTAGGTGGCTCTCCGCCATTCCTACGAAACAAAACTCTGCTCTCATTGAAAACGAAACCTTAACCATTTGTGTCCAGCATCATATGCTTCTGAGTCCAATATTTCCGGGCCTTTCTGCAAAGGCACCCCAATATGATAAGAGGACCCCAAGAGTGTGCTCTCATTTGTCAGCATTAATGAGCACTGCCATTGTCTTGTCTTCGATCAGAGCCTTCCAAACTGTGTGCCATGACACACGCGTGTCTGCTGTAGTCCACAGGTGAAGTGCTGGTAAGTTCAAGTGTAGGTTGAGCTATAATCTTTCATGCATAATTTATTGATTGAATTACATTAATTACCACTAAAATTGATATGTTTCTAATTAAGAAAATAAAACCCCTTTGTGATGAGCAAACCACATGGAGCAGCTATAGAGGAAACTACAAAAGAAATGTATATCCAAAGGAGTATATGAAACCTATCTCTATACATTATTATATTACATATACATGGAAAATCTTACATGGGATTGGTTAAACCTCTGGTTTCTTAAATTGAAGTACCATGTCACGAAAGGATGCATGTCTAAAGAGTGTGTAATCAAAATGAAAAGCTTGGAGAGTGGTATTTAGGTCAAATGCCACTGTTGTCTCCAGTGAAAATCTATGTATATGAAGGTCTGAACTCTCACAGAAGCTCTTTCAACACTCCATGCTTTCATGGGGTTTCTCCCCAGAGTGAACCCGCTGGTGTGAACGTAGATTTCCACTGTGAGTGAAGCTCTGACCACACTCAACACATTTATAGGGTTTCTCCCCAGTGTGTGTTCTTTGATGTCTATGTAGATTTCCTCTCAGAGTGAAGCTCTGTCCACACTCCAGGCAATTATAGGGTTTCTCCCCACTGTGTGTCCTTTGATGTGAACGTAGAGTTGAACTATGAGCGAAGCTCTTTCCACACTCGAGGCATGTATAGGGTTTCTCCCCAGTGTGAGTCCTTTGATGTGAACGTAGAGATGAACTTTGAATGAAGCTCTGCCCACATTCCAGGCATTTATAGGGTTTATCTCCCATGTGAATCCTTTCATGTAGCTGAAGAGAATCCCTCCGACTGAAACTCTTTCTACACTCCAGGCATTTAAAGGGTTTCTCCCCAGTGTGAGTTCTTTGATGTTTACGTAGATGTCCTCCCTCAGTGAAGCTCTGTTCACACTCCAGACAATTATAGGGTTTCTCCCCACTGTGTGTCCTTTGATGTGAACGTAGCGTTGAACTATGAGAGAAGCTCTTTCCACACTCCGGGCATATATAGGGTTTCTCCCCAGTGTGAGTCCTTTGATGTCTATGTAGAGTTGAACTTTGAATGAAGCTCTGTCCACACTCGAGGCATTTATAGGGTTTCTCTCCCATGTGAGTCCTTTCATGTTGGTGAAGAGAATCCCTCCGACTGAAATTCTTTCCACACTCCAGGCATTTAAAGGGTTTCTCCCCAGTATGAGTCATTTGATGTGTACGTAGATGTGAACTCTGAGTGAAGCTCTTTCCACACTCGAGGCATTTATAAGGTTTAACCCCAGTGTGAGTCCTCTGATGACTATGTAGATGTGAACTCTGAGTGAAGCTCTGTCCACACTCAACACATTTATAGGGTTTCTCCCCAGTATGAGTCCTTTGATGGGAAGGTAGGTCTCCACTCTGAGTGAAGCTCTGTCCACACTCCATGCATGTATAGGGTTTCCCTCCAGTGTGAGTTCTTTGATGTGAATGTAGATGTCCCCTCTGAATGAAGCTCTGTCCACACTCCAGGCATGTATAGGGTTTCTCCCCAGTGTGAATCCTTTTATGGGAACATAGAGATGAACTATGAGAGAAGCTCTTTCCACACTCCAGGCATGTATAGGGTTTCTCCTCAGTGTGAATCCTTTGATGGGAACGTAGAGATGAACTATGAGAGAAGCTCTTTCCACACTCGAGGCATTTATAGGGTTTCCCTCCAGTGTGGGTTCTTTGATGTGAATGTAGATGTCCCCTCTGAGTGAAGGTCTTTCCACACTCCAGGCATTTATAGGGTTTCTCCCCAGTGTGAGTCCTTTGATGTGAACGTAGATGTGCTTTCCGAGTGAAGCTCTTTCCACACTCCAGACATTTATAGGGTTTCTCTCCAGTGTGAGTCCTTTCATGTAGCTGAAGAGAATCCCTCCGACTGAAACTCTTTCCACACTCCAGGCATTGATATGCTTTCTCCTTCATATTAACAGTGATATGGGTGTTTAACTGCAACACAGAAACTTGTCTCTTCCAGTTTTCTTTTCGTGTCCGTAAGACAGGTCACAAATTCAGCAACATCTTCACCTTGAGATGATTTCTTCATACATTCTTGGTTTCCTTCCTCAACCCAAGAGGTGGCTCCATAGAATCCTCATTTCCCTGGTCAAGAAAGAAGCAGAAGGTCAAGTGTTGGGCCAAAAATGTGTAAGGTGAATTTCACAAATTAGAATGGGTTACTGAGGAATGTAAAGAGAAAAGGGAGGAGGGAGCAAAGAGGAGCAGAAAGGAGTGAAGGAATGTAGATAGGCAGTAGTTGTGGAGTGCCGGGAAAAGACATCTGGGTGAAAGGTGGAAAGAGATCAAGTTGACCTGAAAAGATGGGAGTGGGAAGGAGACGTGAGCAGAATGGGAAGAAGTGGTTTTCAGAATTGTGCAGAAAGAATAGTTATGCTTTGCTTTGGAACAAAGAGAACACAAGGGATTGTTGATAGAACAAAAGGGAAAACAAGAGGGTGTTTGTGAGCAGAAAGAGAGAGGCATTGGAGCAGAGGTGACAAGCTCTGAGGAGAAAAACGGGAAGGAAGGTTTCGATATCATGTGTATGCGTGTGCATCTCGGCATCAGATTGAGACTATAAGATCCATGACCGGGAGACAGAGAAACGTGGCACTTTTCTTGACGCTATCTTTGGCTCCTCCCCCTTTCTGCCATCGCAGGGAAAGCACCATCCAAGCCTTCCTGGCAGATGGCCACCCAGCTCCATAGGCATGATGATTTGCCTTTCTGTCCATATGGCCATCTGTCGGGAGGCGGCCCTATGGACTGACAGGCAGAGGATTTTATGTATTGCTTATGTATCACGAAGGAGGTTACGACGACGCCTTTCTCCAGGACGGGCCCAAGGCGGCTCACATCGCAATTCAAATATACAAACCAATAAATAGAAACCGTAAATAAACACATATTAGAGAGGTTCAACAATCCTTAAAAACTTCCCATATTATCAAACACTGAAAGTTCAAGTCGGTGTAAACTTCCCACTGGGTTGTATCCGCAAGTGCCTGGCTTCAGTTCCAAGCTGCTGCAAAGAGGGAAGTCTTCCCGCCTTTCCACCCTGTCACGAGGGGGGGGGGGGGGGGAGCAGATCTGATTTCCTCACAGAGTTCGGAAGGACCCACCCAGGCCCCCCCGGTCCAAGGAAAGAAGGAAGGCACCCCCCAAGCCCTCTTGGCAAAGGGCCATCCTGCCTCCAATGAAAGAGGGCGGAGACCAGGAGCATCCACCCCTTCTGCTCGGCCTTGCTTTCTGCAGCAGCAGCATTGGTGTTTCTTCACGTGGAGATGGACGGCTTCCTCCGGCCCTTCGACCAGATCTGGACCACGGCCTCCCACCAGATGCCCCTCGCCTGCTACTACGGCAACCAGGGCGAGCACTTCCTGCCTGCCCTGCGGCCTGGGGCTCTGTCTCCCGGTGGACGGACACCCAGGGGTGTCTCCATGGCACACCCAACCGTGAGCCCTAACAACAACAGCCACCTCCTTTGGGGTTCCCTCCTTTGGGGTCCCCCCCCTCACCAAGGCCTCCCTCCCCCTCCAATGTATTTATTGAGGCAAGAAATAGGGAGGAACGGACCTTCCTCCCTCCCTCAGGTGGCCTGATCTGCTGGGGCTTCTCACCCCAACATGGAGCCCCCGGTGGCGCAGTGGGTTAAAGCCTTCTGCTAGCAGGACTGAAGACCGACAGGTCATACGTTCGAATCCGGGGAGAGGCGGATGAGCTCCCTCTATCAACTCCAGCTCCTCATGCGGGGACATGAGAGAAGCCTCCCACAAGGATGATAAAAATATTGAAATCATCCGGGCAATGTCCCCTGGGCAACGTCCTTGCAGACGGCCAATTCTCTCACACCAGAAGTGACTTGCAGTTTCTCAAGTCGCTCCTGACACAACAAAAATAAATAATAAAAAAACCAAACAAACAAACAAAAACAAACCAACCTGAAACCTTTTCCATAAATATCTGCAGCTGCGCCTGGTCTTCTCTGGTTCTCCGCCCTGGGCTCCAAGGCCCGTGAAGCAGGCCAGCCGGGACCGAGAGCAGGGCCTCCCCAGAAGGTCGCACTGAATACTAATTCTAATATTAGTATTATTATAATACCATAATAACTTTGGTGAGCTGTTATATTTATTATTATAGATCAGAAGAACTCTCCAACCTCAGCCACACTCAGTGTTTCCTCCTCCTTCCTTCCTTCCTTCCTTCCTTCCTTCCTTCCTTCCTTCCTTCCTTCCTTCCTTCCTTCCTTCCTTCGTGTCAAGTCAGGAATCCCTTGGATGTTCCCCCATCAACTTGTAAACCTTTGAAACCCTCTTAAAAATGGAAACCCTCAAGCAAATACTTTCAGACAGAATACTCCTCTTTGCTATTCATTCTATTCTTCTTCTTATTATTATTATTATTCTGACACAAACACACAGCAAACGAGATCTCTATGCTGGATTTCGTATCACAAAATCACAAATCGAACAATTCCCAAGCATCAAGGACTTTGGGATGTATTTTCGAATTATGCGCACAGATCCAAGTCAGGAGGCCTTTTGCAGTTGACGGATCGTGATTTTGTCAATGTTTATCGTTCTCAAATGCCGGCTGAGATCTTTTGGCACAGCGCCCAGTGTGCCCATCCCCACTGGGACTGCCTGGACTGGTTGATGCCAGAGCCTTTGCCATTCCATTTTGAGGTCCTGTCACTATTACGGTCATTGTGTCTGTGAACCCAGATTCCGTCTTCTAAAAATGCATTTACGTTACCAAACACTATGCCCTGAAGCCCCAGAGAACCCCCTTCTTCATGCGAAGAGGGGAGTTAGTGCCCGTCTCCGTCCCAATGGATGCGAAGGGCTGACTCCTGCTGGGACTGGCCAGAGAGAGATGTGGGCACAAAGGAGCAGCCCCCTCAAGGTGGGACCCCATGGCGGCCTCTCTAGGGATCAGCCAGGTCTTCCAGAGGAACTCTATGGCTCCTGGGACCAGAAGCCGGGCCATTTCAGGGCAGTTGGGGGTTTCTGAGGTCTCAGGGCCTTGCAGCTCAGCCAGGAATGAGTACCCCATAGAGATGGAGGTGTTACTGTGCATATATAGGAACATGTACACATACATACCCATATGGAATTGCGGGAATTGTAGTTTTACTAGGTCTTCAGCCTTCTCTGCAAAACAATCTTGGAGAAAAGTGTCTAACACTAAGATTATTTGGCAGAGAAGGCTAAAGACCAAGTAAAATTACAACTCCCATGATTCCATAGCACTGCACCACACACACACACACATATATATCCCATACATTCACACCCTCCATATGTTTATGTATGTACATATGCATTTGTGTTCACAGAAACATATTTGTAAACATATCCATAAAAATATTTGTAAAGATATTCCCAAAAGCATTGACCAAATATCCGGATATGAGTATTTGCAGAAAATTATTCACAAAAATATTCCTAATGATATCAACAACAATATTCATAAAAATACTTGCCAGCGAATCACCTCCCAACCAAGGATTCCCCCAGGCAGGCTTTGAAGCTGCAATAAACAAGCAATTAGAACCAAGGCCATCCAAGCTAGAACTGAAAAGTCAACGACAGATCCCAAGTGTAGACTCTGCAAGGAAGCAGGCGAAACACTAGATCCCACCACCCTCAGCTGCTGCAAGAAGATCCCGCAGACTGACCACAAGCAGAGGCACAACACCCTCGCTCAGATGATCCATTGGGACTTGTGCCACAAACACCATCCGCTTGCCACAAAGAACTGGTGGGACCACAAGCCGGAAAGAGTTACAGAGAATGAACATGCCAAACTCCTCTGGGACTCCCGGATTCAGACAGACAGACAGACAGTTTTGGAGCACAACACTCCTGACATCACAATCGTGGGGAAAAACCAAGTATGGATTGTCGATGTTGCAATCCCAGGTGAGAGTAGGATTGAAGAGAAACAACTGGAAAAGCTGATAGGACATGAAGATTTAAAGATCGAACTGCAAAGACTCTGGCAAGGGGGTCAAGAGGGTCCCAGTGGGGATGGGCAAAAGCTGAAGTCCAAAGAAGGACAAGAGAACTCAAGAACATCTGGTGGACAAAGAAGGCTGAAGAAATCCAACACCTGGCAGATACCCATGATGCTCAGGGATTTTTCAAAGCCACAAAGGTCATCTACGGACCAAGAAACCATGGCATACAGCCTCTACGCTCATCAGATGGAACCAAACTCCTGAAGGACCAAAACTCAATTGCACTACGTTGGAAAGAACACTACCAAAGCCTCCTGAAGCGCAGCTCCAATGTGGCCGAAGAGGTCCTCTCACAAATCCCGCAACAACAAACCAGGGATGAGCTTGCAGCACTGCCTAGTTTGGAAGAAGTCAGCAATGCCATCAGCCAACAGAAGAATAACAAAGCCAGTGGACCAGATGGGATCCCTGCTGAAATCTTTAAAGAGGGAGGACCTGAGCTGACACACCAACTCCACCAGCTCATAGAAAAAGTGTGGGTGACCGAGAAAATCCCAGCAGATTTCAAGGACGCCACCATCATCACCCTCTTCAAAAAAGGGGAAAGAACAGACTGCGGAAACTATCGAGGGATCTCCCTTCTAACCTCCGCTGGGAAAATCCTCGCAAGAATCCTTGCAAACCGCCTTCTACCCCTCTCAGAAGACACCCTCCCAGAATCCCAGAATGGCTTCCGCCCCTCCAGAGGAACCGTGGACATGATCTTCACTGCACGACAGCTCCAAGAAAAATGCAGAGAACAAAACCAACCTCTGTACATGGCATTCATCGACCTTGCAAAGGCATTCGACACAGTGAATTGCAGCGGTCTCTGGACCATCCTCCACAAAATCGGGTACCAAAACAAATTTGTGAACATCCTGCGGCTCCTCCTCGATGACATGAAGGCAACAGTCTTGGACAGCAGTGGCTCCCAAAGTGACCCATTTAAGGTGGAATCAGGTGTCAAACAGGGATGTGTTATTGCCCCAACTCTATTCTCCATCTTCATCGCTATGATACTTCACCTTGTTGATGGGAAGCTTCCCACCGGAGTGGAAATAATCTATCGGACAGATGGCAAGCTATTCAACCTCAGCAGACTGAAAGCCAAAACCAAGGTTACAACAACATCTGTTATAGAACTCCAGTATGCTGATGACAACGTGGTCTGTGCGCAGTCAGAAGAAGATCTACAAGCCACTCTAAACACCTTTGCAGAAGTATACGAGAAGCTCGGCTTGTCATTGAACATTGAAAAACCAAGGTGCTGTTCCAGCAAAAGGCACCAGCCAACCCCTCTCCAATGCCAGAGATACAGCTTAATGGTGTAACATTAGAAAATGTTGATCATTTCCGCTACCTTGGCAGCCACCTCTCCACCAAAGTCAACATCGACACCGAAATACAACACCGCCTGAGCTCTGCAAGCGCAGCATTTTTCCGACTGAAGCAGAGAGTGTTTGAGGACCGGGAAATCCGTAGGGAGACCAAGGTGCTTGTCTATAAAGCTATTCCCCTCCCAACCCTGCTCTATGCCTGCGAGACGTGGACTGTCTACAGACGTCACATGCAGCTCCTGGAACGATTCCAACAGCGCTGCCTCCGGAAAATCCGAAGCGATGGTCCTCCGCCACCAACTCCGCTGGACCGGCCATGTTGTCCGGATGCCCGACCACCGTCTCCCAAAGCAGTTGCTCTACTCTGAACTCAAGAACGAAAGCGGAATGTTGGAGGACAGGAAAAGAGATTGAAAGACGGGCTCAAAGCCAACCTTCAAAACTCTGGCATAGACACTGAGAACTGGGAAGCCCTGGCCCTTGACCGCTCCAGCTGGAGGTCAGCTGTGACCAGCAGTGCTACAGAATTTGAGGAGGCACGAATGGAGGGCGAAAGGGAGAAGCGTGCCAAGAGGAAGGCGCGTCAAGCCAACCCCAACCGGGACCGCCTTCCACCTGAAAACCAATGCCCTCACTGCGGAAGAAGATGCAGAGCAAGAATAGGGCTCCACAGCCACATACGGACCCACAAGAATATTGGAACACAATCATCCTCGGAAAGCGAGGGATCGACTAAGTAAGTAAGTAAGTAAGTAAGTAAGTAATAATATCTATAGGTCTGTAATAATATCCATACATCTGTTGTCTATTTTTGCTCAAAAGATATTGAGCCCTCTGCTCCTTCTGTTTTTAATCAGTTTTATAGTAATTTATGCAATGCTTTTGATATGAAATTCATAAATAAATAACATCTATAACACTAATACCTATATAGCTTTAATAATAATATTTGTATCTATAATAATAATAATATCAAAATGCCTATAATAATAGCTATATGTCTATAATGACAACAATACCTATATAGTAACTTGGAACTGGGTTATATGGCAGTGTGGACTCAGGTGACCCAGGGCCCTTCCACACATCCATAGAACCCTTTGGCCTCGAGGAGACTGAAATGGGCCTGTATTAGGGTGACAGTTTGCCACTTCCGTTGTGTATTGATAGCTTAGAAACCAGCTCTCCCTCTTTTCTTTTTTCCCCATTTCTCTACAATGGGCCACAGCAACGCGTGGCAGGGTACAGCTAGTAATAATAATAAATGTGTAAACTGCCCTATCTCCCCAAAGGGACCCAGCGTGGTTTCCAACCTGTATGACAAACATTCAAAACAGGATAACATCAGAACAAACAATACAAAATCAGCCTAACTCGAAAACTTAGTAATTAACAAGTCATGCAACACTACAAACGTAAATAACCTATACGGTTATAAGAGTTAATATACATTTGACCATTTAAGGGTTTCTAGGTAACGACCAGCACTTTGTATTTAGCCTGGAAGCGGATCAGCAGCCAGTGGAGCTGCCGCAGCATGGGAGTTGTCCTCTCACGGTATGGCGCTCCGGCTAGCAATCCGGCTGCCGATCCCTGCACTAATTGCAGCTTCCAAACTATCTTCAAAGGCAGCCCCACATAGAGAGTGTTGCAGTAGTCTAAACGAGATGTGACTAATGCATGGACTACCATGGCCACTGAGACACAACCACCAGCATCCAAGGAAACACAGTAAAGAATTCATGGGCAGGAGGGACTTATATTTTATTATCCCACCACTGCCACCAGAAAGGGGGGGGGGGGAGAGGGGAAGCCCACACACACGGACGGAGGAATGGAGGGAGGGGGCTGAACCAGGCCGGAGGGAGAACCCAAACCCGAAAACCATATCCAAAAGGACCAGAGGTTTCCTATGAAACCCTCACTCTGCCTGTCTTCCCGGTCTCTGATACTTTCAGCAAACACACGTTTTATTAAAAACTGGAACATAGTAATGTATGTATGTGTATGTATATGTACACGGTAAAACTGGGCAGCTCACGGAGTGACTGCCACAACTACAAAAATAAATCAGAAAACACACACCACGGAAACACTCCTATATAGATATACAAAGTCCACCAGAAAACGAGCAAACAGACCGGGGTCTAATTCTAAGAACCTGGCCCTGAGTTGTGTCCCTAATGGCTCTGTTCCCCTCAGATAATCCTATGTAACCACACTTCTGTTTTGGCAAGTCTTCTAATTCATACACCCCACAACTGACATTTGTCCCCCCAATGGACGAGATCCTCAAAGGGCATCCACTCCAACTCCCTTTAGCCAGGCAGGAAGGCACAGTCAAAGCCCTCCCAACAGACAGCCATACAACCTCAGCTCAAAACACTCCAAGGCAGTCTATACTTCACTGGGGTTGGAAGAGACCCCCAAAGGGCATTGAGTCCAGCCCCCTTCTGCCAACCCGGAAGGCCACCCGGCCTCTCTTTAAAAATATCCACAAAGGCTAAATCGCAACAGAGGTGAAGTGCTGGCAAGTTCAAGTGTAGGTTCAGCTGTAATCTTTCTGCACAATTTGCTGATTGAGTTACATTAATTACTACAAAGTTGATATGTTTCTAATTAAGAAAATAAAACCCCTTGTGATGAGCAAACCACATGGAGCGGCTATAGAGGAAACCACAAAAGAATTGTATATACAATAAAGAGTATATGAAACCTATCTCTATATATTATTATATTATACATATTGACAATCTTATATGGGATTGGTTTAATCTCTGGTTTCTTAAACTGAACTACCATGTCACAAAAGGATGCACGTCTAAAGAGTGTGTAACCAAAATGAAAAGTTTGGAAAGTGGTATTTAGGTCAAATGCCACTATTGTCTCCAGTGAAAATCTATATATATGTAGGTCTGAACTCTCACAGAAGCTCTTTCAACACTCCATGCTTTCATGGGGCTTCTCCCCAGTGTGAGTCCTCTGATGGGAACGTAGATTTCCACTCTGAGTGAAGCTCTGTCCACACTCTAAGCATTTATAGGGTTTCTCCCCAGTGTGAGTTCTTTGATGTCTATGTAGATTTCCCTTCTGGGCAAAGCTCTGTCCACACTCCAGGCATTTATAGGGTTTCTTCCCACTGTGTGTCCTCTGATGTGAATGTAGATTTCCACTCTGAGCGAAGCTCTGTCCATATTCTAAGCATTTATAGGGTTTCTCCCCAGTGTGAGTCCTTTGATGGGAATGTAGATTTCCACTCTGAGTGAAGCTCTGTCCACACTCCAGGCATGTATGGAGTTTCTCCCCAGTGTGAATCCTTTGATGTTTACGTAGGTCTCCATCCTCAGTGAAAATCCGTCCACACTCCAGACATTTATAAGGTTTCTCCCCAGTGTGAGTTCTTTGATGTGAATGCAGGCTTTCATTGCGAGCAAAGCTCTTCCCACACTCCTGGCATGTATAGGGTTTCTCCCCAATATGAGTCTTTTGATGTCTATGTAGACTTCCACTCTCAGTGAAACTCTGTCCACACTCCAGACATTTATAGGGTTTCTCCCCAGTGTGAGTCCTTTGATGTCTATGTAGATGTCCACTCTCAGTGAAACTCTGTCCACACTCCAGACATTTATAAGGTTTCTCACCAGTGTGAATCCTTTGATGTCTATGTAGAAGTCCACTCTCAGTGAAGCTCTTTCCGCACTCCATGCATTCATAGGGTTTCTCCCCAGTGTGAGTCCTTTGATGTGAACGTAGATTTCTACTGTGAGTGAAGATCTGTCCACACTCCAGGCATGTATAGGGTTTCTCCCCAGTGTGAGCCCTTTGATGTGAACGTAGACTTCCACTGTGAGTGTAGCTCTGTCCACATTCTAGGCACTTATAGGGTTTCTCTCCAGTGTGAATCCTTTGATGTTTACGTAGACTTCCAACCTCAGTGAAGCTCCATCCACACTCTAAGCATTTATAAGGTTTCTCCCCAGTGTGAGTTCTTTGATGTGAATGTAGGTTTTCACTGCGGGCAAAGCTCTTCCCACACTCCAAGCAGTTAAAGGGCTTCTCCCCGGTGTGAGTCCTTTGATGTTTACGTAGACTTCCACTCTCAGTGAAACTCTGTCCACACTCCAGACATTTATAGGGTTTCTCTCCAGTGTGAATCCTTTGATGGGAACGTAGGTCTGAACTACAAGTGAACCTCTTTCCACACTCCAGGCATTTGTAAGGTTTCTCGCCAGTGTGAATTCTTTGATGTCTTTGTAGATGTCCCTTCTGAGTGAAACTCTTCCCACACTCCAAGCATGTATAGGATTTCACCCCAGTGTGCATCTTTTGATGTGATCGTAGACCTGAACTCTGAGTGAAGCTCTGTCCACATTCAAGACATTTATAGGGTTTCTGTCCAGTGTGAATTCTTTGATGTGAATGTAGATTTCCCTTCTGAGTGAAGCTCTGTCCACACTCCAGGCATTTAAATGGTTTCTCCCCAGTGTGAATCCTTTGATGTTTATGTAGATGTCCCCTCCGAGAGAAGCTCTGTCCACACTCCAGGCATTTATAGGGTTTCTCTCCCATGTGAGTCCTTTCATGTCGCTGAAAAGAATTCCTCCAACTGAAACTCTTTCCACACTCCAGGCATTGAGATGCTTTCTCCTTCATATTAACAGTGATATGGGTGTTTAATTGCAACACAGAAACTTGACTCTTCCTGTTTTCTTTTCGTGTAAGACAGGTCACAAATTCAGCAACGTCCTCACCTTGAGATGATTTCTTCATACATTCCTGGTTTCCTTCCTCAACCCAAGAGGCGGCTCCATAGAATCCTCATTTCCCTGGTCAAGAAAGAAGCAAAAGGTCAAGCGTTGGGGCCAAAAATGTGTAAAGTGAGTTTCACAAATTAGAATGGGTTACTGAGGAATGTAAAGAGAAAAGGGAGGAGGGAGCGAAGAGGAGCAGAAAGGAGTGAAGGAATGTAGATAGACAGTGGTTGTGGAGTGCCGGGAAAAGACATCTGGGTGAAAGGTGGAAAGAGATCAAGTTCACCTGAAAAGATGGGAGTGGGAAGAAGACGTGAGCAGAATGGGAAGAAATGGCTTTCAGAATTGCGCAGAAAGAATAGTTATGCTTTGCTTTGGAACAAAGAGAACACAAGGGATTGTTGACAGAACAAAAGGGAAAACAAGAGGGTGTTTGTGAGCAGAAAGAGAGAGGCATTGGAGCAGAGGTGACAAGCTCTGAGGAGAAAAACAGGAAGGAAGGTTTTGATATCATGTGTATGCATGTGCATCTCGGCATCAGATTGAGACTATAAGATCCATGATCGAGAGGCAGAGAAACGTGGCACTTTTCTTGACGCTATCTTTGGCTCCTGACACCAACCCCCTTTCTGCCATCGCAGCCTTCCTGGTACTCTTGGCCTTGTGTGCCTATGGTAGCAGCTGGCGCACAAATTTGAGTTGTGCAAAGGCCCTCCTGGCCTCTGCTGACACCTGAGCATCAAGCGACAGCGTTGAGTGCAGGAGAACCCCCAAGCTACGTACCTGCACCTTCAGGGGGAGTGTAACCTTGTCAAGCACAGGTTGCCACCCAATACCCCGGTCAGCCCCGCGACTGACCAGGAGGACCTCTGCCTTATCTGGATTAAGCTTCAACCTATTAGTCCTCATCCAGTCCATCACAGCCGTCAGACACTGGTTCAAGGTCTGGGAGGCTTCCTTGGAATACGGTGGAAATGAGTAGTAGAGTTGGGTGTCATCTGCGTACAGATGGCGCCCAACTCCAAACCTCCGGATAACCTCACCCAGTGGTTCATGTAGATATTAAAAAGCATGGGGGATAGAATGGAACCTTGCGGGACCCCACAGGTCAAAGGCCACGATCTGAGCAGGTATTCCCCAGCTTCACCAACTGGGAGTGGCCCTCCGGGAAGGAGCGGAGCCACTGCAGAGCAATGCACCCAAGACCCATTCCGGAGAGCCACCCCAGAAGGATACCATGGTCGATGGAATCGAAAGCCGCTGAGATGTCCAGAAGAACCAACAGGGACACATTCCCCCTGTCAAGCTCTCTTCCGTGGTCATCCACCAAGGCGACCAAAGCCGTCTCAGTACCATAGCCAGGTCTAAAACCAAACTGCGATGGGTTTTTTTAAAAATTAATATAATCTGGCCCTCCAACATTTTGAAGGACTGTGACCTGGCCCTCTGTTCAAAAGGTTTGAGAACCCCTGACTTAGGTGAAGGGTTAGAAGGCATGATCATCAAGTTTACAGATGGCACCAAATTGGGAGAAATAGCCAAGACTCCAGAAGACAGGAGCAGGATTCAAAATGATCTTGACAGATTAGAGAGATGATTGGCCAAAAGTAACAAAACGAAGTTCAATGAGGACAAATGCAAGATACTCCACTTTGGCAGAAAAAATCAAATGAATGGGGAACAATGCCTGGTTTGAGAGCAGTACGTGTAAAAAAGATCTTGGAGTCCTCATGGACAACAAGTTAAACAAGTTAGTGTTCCGATCCAGGGAAGTCCCTGTGGACTACTTTATGTTGGTAAAACAAGCAGTGGCTTAAAAACTAGAATTCTTGAACATCGCTCTCGTATCAAAAACAAAGCTTCAGACTCTACTCTCTACTCACACTTCATAGAAAAATCTCATTCATATACTAGTTTTAAATTCTGTGCTTTAGAAAGAATAATCACAAAGCCTCATGGAGATCAAAATAGCACTTTACTTCAGAGAGAAGCATTTTGGATCTCTAAACTACAAACAGTACAGCAACAAGGGTGAAATGACAAATTAGAGCTCACTTGCTTTCTGTAATCACCGGTAACAAACTGATATCCTTAAAAGGGAGTAACCTCTTGTATCTTATTGCTCGCGATTGAAAACAGAAACAGGCTACATTATATTGAAGTTTCTTTGCAGTAAGTAAATTCCTTTTTTTTGTGTATATAAGAATTTTCAAAATATAACAGGGTGCCACTTTGCATATCTATTGTTTTGTCCCTTCTAAATTTAGTAAAAACCACAGAAGTACTATTACCATTGATTTAATGAAAGAAGAGAATTTGGTTCTTGAAACAAGGACACAAAGCGCCCGAGGAACCTTGATGTGGACTCTCGAGTTGGCTGAAAGCAACACGAACTGTTTCCAGTTTTGATACTTTCAAGTTTGTGGACTACAACGTGAACTTTTGTTGTAACATTATGGACATATTCTCAAGTGGACTAAACACAATGTGAACTGCCTTTACGTTTGATATGTTCATTGATGGATATGTCCTATGAAATTATGTCGTAAACCATATATATTTTGTTTGTGTCACTATTGAAGTTACTTAAATTTGTACCTATGCTGAAGCTTATTTAAATAGGACAACTGCTTATTTACAACCTATTGATGCAGGCCAAAATCCTATTGGCTTTTTTTGCCGCTGCATCACATTGTTGGCTCGTGCTTAACTTGCTGTCCACAAGGACTCCAATATTTTTTCACACGTACTGCTCTCGAGCCAGGCCTCATCATCCCCCATTGTGTATCTTTGCATTTCGTTTTTTCTGTCTAAGTGGAGTCTCTTGCATTTATCACTGTTGATTTACAACTTTATTTCTTTTCTACTTAAAGCTGAAGACTCGTGTGTTTTTCTTTTATGAGTTACTTTATCACACACAGAGTTACAAGGGCTAGAGTAAGTCTGCGGGCTACTTATGCTCAACGCTGGCAGTGCTTCGGTCCACGGATGTCACGCTCCCTCTCTATTCTGTGCAGCCCTGGTCAGGCCATATGACCTGGAGTCACCCTGCATCCAAATCTGGGCTCTGCAATTGAAGGGAGAGGTTGACTTGAAGATGGAAGAATGCGTCCAGAGGAAAAGGGCCACTCAAAGGTCAGGAGAACAAACCCAGTGAGGAGCGGCTTGAAGAGCTGGGCATGTTCAGCCTGCAGAAGAGAAGGCTGAGAGGAGACAGGATGGGGGCAACATGTCAAGAGGTGAGACCGGGGAAGTCATGGAGGAAGGAGCAGGTCTCCTTCCGGCTGCCCTGGAGACTAAGATGCAATGGAGCCATGGCTTCAAACTGCAGGAAAGGAAGGAGATTCCACCTCAACACACTCTCTTTCTCTCTTTCTGCCCCTTGTGGAGTGTGGTAGAGGTTCCTTCCTTCTTTGGAGGCTTTGACTCAGAGGCTGGATGGCCGTCTGTCGGGGGTGCTTTGAATGCCCTTCTCCTGCTTCTTGACAGAAGGGGGTTGGACTGGAGGATGGCCCACCAGGTCTCTTCCAACTCTAGCATTCTATATATATGTGTGTGTGTCACAAAAATGTAATATGGAGATTTGATAAATGTGGATTTGATATCATGATATGCGGGAGTGAATGGAAGAATGTGTGGACGGAGGTCACGTGATGAAAATGTATTAAGAAGTGATGATGGAGGATGATGAGCAACGATTTTAGTGTGACGACTGACCATGATAGTTATTGATTGTAATTAATAACTGTTTTAATGTTTTACTGTTTTAATGTTTTACTGTAATATGTATTATGATGTTTTATAGATTGTATGTGATATTATGGTTGGAAACCGGTCTGAGTTCCCCAAGAGAGGTGAGAAGGCCGGGATACAAAACTTTTAAATAAATAAATAATAAAATTAATGATAATAAAAACCGTGTTGAAAAAACTGATGACAGAGGCTGAATGGCCATCTGCGGGGAGGGCTTGGATGGTGCTTTGGAGGGGAAGACTGGGTGGCCATGGGGGAGGGAGGGGGGGTCTCTTCCGCCCTTGTCCTGTTTCCAGGCCAAGGAAGAGGGAGAGCTCGCAGCCCTTCTTCCTTTCCCTTCATTCTCTTCCTTGGCCTGAAGTGAGGCCCTCCCTCCCTCGCCCCCCTCCCAGGAGACCTCTCCCCACAGTCTCCTGTGGGACCCCCCTCTCCCCTCCAACCCCCCCTTCCTTCCTCCCAGCCTCAGGGGACTCTTTAACTGAAGAAAGAGGCTGAATGGCCATCTGCGGGGAGGGCTTGGGTGGTGCCTTGCAGGGGAAGACTGGGTGGCCATGGGGGAGGGAGGGGGGTCTCTTCTGTCCTTCCTTGGGGGGGGGGTCTTCCTTTTCCTTCCCTTCCCTCCTTGGCCTACAGTGAGGCCCCTCCTCCCTCTCCCTCCCTGGAGGAGACCTCTCCCCACAAAAGCCTCCTTTGGGACCCCCCTCTCCCCTCCAAAGCCCCCCTCCAACCCCCCCCCCCTTCCTCCCAGCCTCAGGGGACCCTCTCTCTCTCTCTCTCGCACAGACACTTTGGCTTTCCCTCCCTCCCTCCCTCCGGGTGTTTGGGACTCCGATTCCCGGCCTTCCTCACAGCCTGCCTCTCTCAGGCCTCTCCCTTTCCCCCCTCAGCCGCGTCAGCCGAAAAGGCCTGGGACCGTGAGGAATGCTGGGAGCCGGAGCCCGAAACACCCTTAGAGAAGGAGGGAGGGAGGGACCCTTTTCGCCTGCGCCGGGGGTGCCACTCCCACAGTCCCTTACCTGCTTCCCTCTCCCTTCGGCCGCCATTCCGGCCTTCCCTTTCCCTTTCCCGCCCTCTCCTCCTCCGGAAGTGAGCTCTGAGGAAAGCGCCCCGCCCTGATGCTCCGCCGCCGCCTCTCTAGGAAGCGGAGTCCTCCCATCTCGCTGGACTTCCGCCTGGCGTCAACATGGAGGAGGAGGAGGATCTCCGCCTGCTTGTGGGCGGGGCTTCACCTGCCCGAGAAGCTTCAGGCCTCCAGCCCCTCCTCGCAACCCGTCAATCAAAACCGGAGAGAAGGCAGCCAATGGGGGGCGTCCACGCGACGGAGCGTCACGGGCTTGGCCAATGGGAGGCGGGGGAGGGGCTTCTTCTTCCCGGGCGGGAAAGCAGTTGGTGACGTCACTCCCTCTCCCTCCGAGACAGAAGAGGAGGCCTCCAGGGGGCGGGGCCAGGGGGGCTTGCAAGCTGTCAATCCGAAGTGGAGAGCGCCAGGCAGCCAATGGGGGGCGTCCACGCGACGGAGCGTCACGGGCTCGGCCAATGGGAGGCGGGGGAGGGGCTTCTTCTTCCCGGGCGGGAAAAAAGGGGGTGACGTCACTCCCTCTCCCTCCGAGACGGGAGAGGAGGCCTTCAGGGGGCGGGGCTAGGGGGGCTTGCAAGCTGTCAATCCGAACTGGAGAGCGCCAGGCAGCCAATGGGGGGCCTCTACGCGGCGGAGCGTCCCGGGCTCGGCCAATGGGAGGGCGAGGAGGGCCGTGAAAGGGGCGGGGCGGGGCTCCTTCTCGGACGGGTCTCCTCAGCAGAGAGAGAGAAAGAGAGAGAGGTGTGTATCTCATCCGGGTTCCCTCAGGCCACTGACTGACTGACTGACTGACTTCTCTCTCTCCCTGTTTCCCCCTCCGCCCTCTCCGCCAGGCCTGGCTCAGGTGGGGCCCTCCCTCCCTTCGGGCTCTGAGGAGAGATTTTGGAGGGAGCCCAAGACCAAAGCACCTGAGGGAGAGAGGGAGGGAGGAGGGCCCAGCTAGGCCCAGGCCTCTTCCCAAGGGGCCCTCAGGGGCCACGGGGCCCGCAGCCCTCCCCCCTCCCACGGCTCTCTTTCCTGACATGTTCTTTCTGCTCCCAGTCTCCTCTCGTCCTCTCTCTCTAATATCTTGGGTATATTTTCATCAAACCTTTCTCCATGTATTTGTTCTGTATAGGTAGGTAAAGGTTTTCCCCTGACATTAAGTCCAGTCATGTCTGACTCTGGGGTGTGGTGCTCATCTCCATTTCTAAGCCAAAGAGCCAGCGTTGTCCGTAGACACCTCCAAGGTCATGTGGCCAGCATGACTGCATGGAGCGCCGTTACCTTCCTGCTGGAGCGGTACCTATTGATCTACTCACATTTGCATGTTTTCGAATTGCTAGGTTGGCAGAAGCAAGGGCTGACAGCGGAAGCTCACGCCGCTCCCCAGAATCGAACCTGCGACCTTTCAATCAACAAGCTCAGCAGCTCAGTGCTTTAACCCACTGCGCCAAGTCCTCAAATGCCTCTCTGAGAGCCGCCGCAAACTAGGCTCCTGCGGGAGCAAACCTTGCGAGCACGTCCTTGACATCATGAGACTGTGCCTCTCTCTCCGCCCCTTTCTCCATGCTAGAGAAGAAAAACACTGGTTTTTCCTTTGCTAGGGCAGCATTCCCAGCGTTCTCTCTCAGTTGAAGTCTGCCAACTGAGAGAGTACGCTGGCAATGCTGCGCTAGCAAAGGAAAAACCACGCTGGCACGGAGAAAGGGGTGGGGCGAGAGGCGGAGTCTCGTGACGTCAGGGACGTGCTGGCAAGGTTTGCTCCCGCAGGAGCCTAGTTTGCGACGGGTCTTATTTCCTTACTTGAATTTGCCTTTTTATTATATTTATTCCTTAACTGGGTGACTCTTCTTTTCTCTCTCTCTCTAATATGTCCACGGGAAGGGTGGACAGAGAGGGGGAAACAGAGAGAGAACACCCTTCCCGTGGACATCAGACTGGCACCTTCCCTGATGGTCTTCCGCAGAAAATTAAAAACTTGCCTGTTTAAGAAGGCGTTCGAACAAGAAGTGCAATGATTGGTAAGGACGATAGGAATGGAATAACGGAAAATAATACTGGATTGTGGTTTGGACAATGAGACGACGCGGAATGGCTTTTGTAGTAATTGATGATGTTGTTGATGATAATGTTGTTGTTAATGCTGGACTGTGGATTGTTTTAGACTGTGCCTTGATTTTTGAACCCTGTTTTTTCTATGTTGTACACCGCTGTGAGTCGCCTTCGGGCTGAGAACAGCGGTATATAAGCAAAGTAAATAAAATAATAAATTTCTCTTTTGCATTTTTCAAATAATAGTTGTGATTTAAAGTGCAGACGGTGGCTGTTGAGTTGTTGTAGGTTTTTTCGGGTTATATGGCCATGTTCTAGAGGCATTCTCTCCTGACATTTCACCTGCATCTATGGCAAGCATCCTCAGAGGTTGTGAGGTCTGTTGGAACTAGGAAAAGGGGTTTATATATTTGTGGAATGATGACCAGGGTGGGACAAAGGACTCTTGACTACTGGAGCCAGGTGTGAATGTTTCAACTGACCACCTTCATTAGCATTTGATGGCCTGGCAGTGCCTGGAGCAATCTTTTGTTGAGAGGTGATTAGATGTGCCTGATTGTTTACTCTCTGTTGTTATGCTATTGTAATTTTAGAGTTTTTTTTAATACTGGTAGCCAGATTTTGTTCATTTTCATGGTTTCTTCCTTTCTGTTGAAACTGTCCACATGCTTCTTGTGTATTTCAATGGCTTCTCTGTGTCACCTGACCTGGTGGTTGTGAGAGTGGTACAGCATTTCTGTGTTCTCAAATAATATGCTGTGTCCAATTAGCCATTTTTTTCATTGCCTTTGTATTTTGTCTTTGAACATCATTTTTGACAAATATCTCCTTTCTCCACAAGTCCAAATTATCCATTTCTTCTAACTGCTTCTTTAATTTTTCCAACTTTACTTTCCCCTGCACTTGGTATTTACTTTGTAATCGTTTTTCTGTTTCCTCTATTTCTCTAACCATTCTTTTCCTTTCTTTATCTTGCCGTTTCTTTACTGCCACTTCTTTTGCTATGCAATTATTTTATTTATTTACAGCTTTTCTATTCCGCCCTTCTCCTCACCCCGCAGGGGACTCAGGGCGGATTACAATGTACACATATATGGCAAACATTCAATGCCCATTTTTGACATGCAAACATATACAGACATACACAGAGGCTATTTAACTCTTTTCTGGCCGCCAGGGGATCTGTCGCTTTCATCGTCCATCTGCGACGCTGATGAAGCACTTCCGCATTCCCTGCATGCTTTCCCGCTGGAATGCTTTGCTGGAGTCTTCTTTATGGCCTCATAAATCTGTTAATTTAGTCTCCACACACTTTAAGGTGGTACCTTATTTTCCTACTTGACAGATGCAACTGTCTTTTGGGTTGCAAAGGTCAACCACAGACTACACACAATTGGTAGCTTCGAACTCATGACCTTTTGGTCAGAGTGATCTTAATGCAGCTGACACTCAGCCAGCTGCGCCACAATCCCGGTGCAATAACCCCTAATAGCCGCTTTTGCTGCATCCCAGAGTGTTTCTATACTTGCTGAGCTTCTATTTTCCTTGAAATAACATTTTATCTCTTCTAATAGTCCTTTCTTAAGTTTTTCTGTCTTGATTATCAAATTTTTATATCTCCAAGTTTTTATTCCCTCTATTTCATCTGGCTCCACTTGCTTTATCTCCACTATAATAGTCACATGGTTCGAAATCCAGACCGAGGCAAAGAAGGCATTAAGTAGTTCTGCCTTTTCCCTATCCCCTGTCAGCATTGCCCCATCTTCTCCTTGAAGAGACCATATGGCCTCCTTGTTCTTCCTTTTTCTACCGACATAAGAAAAGAAGCCCTTTGTATTGTTTTTAATGTCCATGGCAAGCCTGAGCTCGTTTTGTGCTTTAGCCTTATGAACTTTTTCCCTACTGGAGTTGGCTATTTGTTTGAATTCTTCTTTGGTGATTTCTCCCCTTTTCCACTTCTTGTGCATGTCTCTTTTGTGTCTTAGCACAGTTAGAAGTTCTTTGGACATCCATTCTGGCTTCTTTGCACTTGTCCTATTTTTTCTCTTTGTTGGCACGGTTTGCAATTGCGCCTTGAGTATTTCACTCTTGAGAAATTCACATCCATCCATAACTCCCTTATCTTTTAGTATCTGTGTCCACTGAATGCTGCTCATTGTTTCCTTCATTTTTTGGAAATCGGCTCTCCTAAAGTCCAAAATGCGGGTTTGACTTGTCTTAGTTTCTGCCTTCCTTTGTACCTCAAATTGCAGGAGCACATGGTCACTTGCCCCTAAGGATCCGACCACTTCGACCGCATCGATCAGGTCCTCCCTATTTTTTAGGATGAGATCAAGAGTAGCCGACCCCCTTGTTGCCTCTTCTACCTTCTGGACCATGAAATTGTCTGCAAGGCAAGCAAGGAGTTTGTTGGACCTTGTACTCTTGGCTGAGTTTTCCAGCAAATATTGGGATAGTTGAAATTGCCCATGACTACTACATCTCTTCTCTGTGCCTGTTTGGTCAACTGTTGGCAGAAGACTTCATCAAGTTCTTCCTCCTGGCTTGGAGGTCTGTAGTAGACGCCTACAACGAGAGTCCCAGTTCCCTTGAAACTTATCCAGATGCTTTCAAGCTGGTTTCTTGGATTGCTGCCTTGCATCTCTTCTGCAGCATAACAGTTTTTGACATATAAGGCTACTCCGCCTCCTCTGCCCTTTGTTCGGTTTCTGTGAAAGAGGTTATAGCCCTCGATGTCTACATTCCAGCGATAGGAGTCATTCCACCAGGTTTCAGTGATGGCTGTGATATCATATTTATGGTGTTGTGCTAAAAGTTGGAGTTCGTTATGTTTATTTCCCACGCTCTGTGCCTTAGTGTAAAGGCCTGTGAGCCCCTGAGATCTTCCCCTGAGCTGTTTGATTGGGATTATTGTGCTTTTGGTACTTGGTCCTCGTTGTGTTTGTGCAGCCCTCCATTTAGCTTTCTGGCAGTTCCCTGACATTGTGGGTAGTGTTCGCAAGGCTGTTGTCCCCCTCCCCCGGTGGACCTAGTTCAAAGTGCGCCTAATGAGGTTTGCGAGTCTGTGAGCAATATAATACTACTAATAATAATATGATATTATAATTATATATTTATATTACATGTAATATTACTAATAATATTACAGTATAATTGATATAGTGCAATATAGCAATATTTAAAACTGATATAGAACTATGTTAATAATATATTGTATGTATATATACCTTGTAAGCCGCTCTGAGTCCCCTTCGGGGTGAGAAGGGCAGCATATAAATATCTTAAATAAATAAATAAAAAGGTGTTTTCCTACTTGTGTGAGTTGCACCCCATCCCTTTGTCAGTAGGCCATCCTCCTGGAAAAGTAGGCCATGTCAAGGAAGCCAAAGCGTTCCTCCTGACACCATTTTCTAAGCCAGTTATAGACCTGTACTATTTTTCTGGCCCTTGTAGGACCGTGTCTGGCTTCTTTGCACTTGTCCTATTTTTTTCTCTTTGGTGGCACTGTTTGCAATTGCAATTGCGCCTTGAGTAATTCACTCTTGAGAAACTCCCATCCATCCGTAACTCCCTTGTCTTTTAGTATCTGTGTCCACAGAATACTGCTCAGTATTTCCTTCATTTTTTGAAAGTCAGCTCTCCTAAAGTCCAAAATGCAAGTTTGACTTTTCTTAGTTTCGGTCTTCCTTTGTACCTCATCCTGGAGAAAGGCAGCATAGTAATCTCCGTAATAAATAATTAATAAATAAAGCTCTCTGCCTCCTCCAAACTGTAGCAGGATGTGGAGTGGGTCATGGGGTCGCAGTAGTTTCAGTAAGTGAATGAAGGTACTGCAAGTCCCATCATCCACGGCCTGTCCCCCTTAGAACTGCATCAGGATGTAGAGTTAATCATGAGTACTCTCTGTGCCAAGTTTGTGCCTGGTCTGTGATTTTTAGGGGCTACAGTTTTCTGTGGGAAGGGAATTGGGTGAAGGTGCTGCAAATCCCATCATTCGTGGCCCATCATGCCCTAAACCACACCAGGTTGTAAAGTGGGCCATTGGGCCTCTGTGTGCCAAATGTGGTCCTGATCCGTCATTTTTGAGGGACACAGTGCTCTAAAGAAGTGAGTTAAAGTACTGTAAGTCCCGTCATCCATGGTCCATCCTCCCTCAAACTGCACCAGGATGTAGAGTGGGTCTTGGGGGACCTGTGTGACAAGTTTGGTCTTGATCAGTCATTGGATGAGGGTTGCAGTGGTTTCATTGAGTGAGTGAAGGTACTGCAAGTCCCTCAGGCCCTTTCCTTTCCCCTTTCATATACTTGAGAATGTTAGAATGGTTTTTTTGGGGGGGGGGGGGTGTTGTGTCAGGAGCGACTTGAGAAACTGCGAGTCGTTTCTGGTGTGAGAGAATTGGCCGTCTGCAAGGACGCTGCCCAGGGGACGTTGCCCAGATGTTTTGATGTTTTACCATCCTTATAGGAGACTTCTCTCGTGTCCCCACTTCTCTCATGAACCCTCTGCGCCACCAGGGGCTCCTGTTGAGGCTGGCCAATCAGAAACCATATGCAAATTTCCTTTACCCTCTCAGCCACTTGAGGATGTTGGAGTTTTCAGGCTGGCCAATCAGAGACCATATGCAAAAAGTACCACAGTGGCAGCCAATCAGAAAGCTGCCACATACACCTCCCCCACTTACATGCATACGTACATACATACAAACACTCTCTTTTATTATATATATATATAGAAGATATAGATGTGGATTATTAATATTGTTAGTCATCCTTATTACCATTCTTATTTTTTTGTTTTTCGTTTGTTTTGCGGCTTCATTTCGTCATATTTACTTATTTATTTTATTTACTGTATTTGTATAGCACCTTTCTCAGCCAATTGGCGACTCAAGGCGGTTTCCAACAAATTAGTAAAAAAAATAAAACATAATAGATTAAAAAAAAACAGTAAACAATATAAGACATGAGTTCCTCACTTCTTGTACTTTCTTTCCAAATCTTGATTTTGCTTGCTTTAAACTATTTTTTTTTTCATTCAATTGTCTTTTTGGAAATACTATATTACAGAATTAGTATTTTGTTTTTAGAGTGGGAAGAAACCCTAATGCCCCATGGATGAATTAAATGAAAAGTATTAATGACTTAAATGTTAACTTAATGTGAAATAGCTTGAATAACTTTAAATAACATTAAATAACTTGCTGCTTAATCACTTAAAATGTTCAGTCAGTAACTTAAATTTTTCTTTAGAAGACAGAATCTGGGTTCATAGACACAACAACTGTAATAGTAATAGTAAAAGGACATCAAAATCGATGGCAAAGGCTCTGGCAAAAACCAGTTCAGGTGGTCCCAGTGGTAATGGGCACACTGGGTGCCGTGCCAAAAGATCTCAGCCGGCATTTGAGAATTATAAACACTGAAAAAATCACGATCTATCAACCTCAAAAGGCCACCTGAAATGGATCTGTGTGCATCATTCGAAAGTCCTTAAAAGCTTGGGAAGTGTTTGAATTGTGATTCTGTGATACGAAATCCAGCATACAGATCTCGTTTGCTGTGTCATACTGTGTGTTTGTGTCAGTAAAACAATAATAGTAATAATAATAGAATGAATAGCAAAGAGGAATATTTTGTCACTGAAAGTATTTGCTTGAGGTTTTTGTTGGGAATCAGCCTGTGTTTGTCTTTCAGAATCCTGATGTGCCAATGATTTTCAGTCAGACATTGACAGAGAGGCCCCAGTGCAAAGGGCAGTTTCTCATGAGAATATCCCTGCTGGGCCTAGCAATGATAATTCACTCCGTCTGCCTGTGAGCTCTCAAGGTTTGGGTTTGGAAAACAATCTGTCACCTGGGAATTTTAATGAGCAGCCAGATAGGGAGCTGAAGAATAGGCGACTGGAGATCAGCCACAATCGACAGCAAACTCAGTGTTTACGTCGCTCTGAAAGGCTTCGTCTGATAAGGGGCAAATGTGGGGGGAAGCGAAACCAATTTCTGAGTCTTGGGATATAAAGTTTGCTTCAAGGGAAAACCTGTTAGATTAGGCATCATTTGGAAACCAAGTTCATGTGCTATGGAAAGCCTGTTCAAGGGATCTTGTTTTTGTGGAGTTTTTTTTTTTAACCTTTTGGGTTATTTTTGCATGCTGTTTGATTCCTGTCTGGATTAATGCTGTCTAGGATTGCTTTTTTTTCCTGGTGTGGACATTGCTTTATGTTACGCCTTTTTATGGACTAATTACTTTTTGAAACCTTTCAATTTTCCTATAAGCATTTATTTCTTCTGGTCATTTGCTAAGCTTCAATAAAAGAAGATTTGTTTCTTCACTCTTTGTGTGGTGTGTTTAAAGTCAGAGGGCTTCTTCCTGACCTGGAGTGCAACGGTTTTCTGTTTTCAAGAGGGTTTCAAAGGTTTACAAGTTGATGGAGGAACATCCAAGGGATTCCTGACTTGACAAAAAGGAAGGAAGGAAGGAAGGAGGAAACGCTGGGTGTGGCTGAGATTGGAGAGTTCTTCTGAACTATCATGACAATTATAACAACTCAACAAAGTTATTATGGTATTATAATAATGCTAATGTTAGAATTGGTATTCAGTGCAATCTTCTGGGGAGGTCCTGCTCTCGGTCCCGGCCGGCCTGCGCCATGGGCCACGGTGCCCAGCGCGGAGAACCAGAGAAGACCAGGCGCAGCTGCAGATATTCATGGAAAAGGTTTCAGGTTGGGGTGAGAAGCCCCAGCACATCAGGCCACGGGAGGGAGGGAGGCCTTGAAGTGGCGGGGGGGGGGGGGAGTTTTTAAGGATATGGGAAGTTTTTAAGGAGCGTTGAACCTCTCTAATATGTGTTTATTTACAGTTTTCAATTATTGGTTTGTATATGTGTAATGCGATGTGAGCCGCCTTGGGCCCGTCCTGGAGAAAGGCGTCGTCGTAATTTCCTTCGGGATACATAAACAATACATAAACTCCTCTGCCTGTCAGTCCATAGGGCCGCCTCCCGACAGATGGCCATATGGACAGAAAGGCAGATCGTCATGCCTTGATCTCTTTCCACCTCTCACCCAGATGTCTTTTCCCGGCACTCCGCAACCACTGCCTATCTTTTTTTTAATTATTGTTATTTATTATTCTTATAAAACAATTATGCATAACCATAATTACCATACATTTTATACTTTTTCATCCCCTTCTCCCTCCCCACTCCCACCCCTCCCTCTTCCCTGTTGACAATGTAATCCTTTTTTCCCGTTACATGACCCTTTTTTTCGATTCTATCCATTTTTTTTCTTCCAGCTTTCATCGTCTGGTTTAACGACCTGTAACCATCTTTTAAATGGAGTCCAAATTTCTTTAATTTTCTTCTGCTTGTCTGACCATGTCTTTTTGCTTGTTATGGTGTCCATAATATCCAGTTGTATTTGGTCCCACATATATTCGTACCATTTTTCAAGTGTCCATTTCTTTTTTCCTTTCCAACCCTAAGCTATTACTGCATGTGCTGCTCATTTTTGGCCCAACACTTGACCTTCTGCTTCTTTCTTGACCAGGGAAATGAGGATTCTATGGAGCCACCTCTTGAGTTGAGGAAGGAAACCAGGAATGTATGAAGAAATCATCTCAAGGTGAAGACGTTGCTGAATTTGTGACCTGTCTTACAGACACAAAAAGAAAACAGGAAGAGTCAAGTTTCTGTGTTGCAATAATACACCCATATCACTGTTAATATGAATGAGAAAGCATCTCAATGCCTGGAGAGTGGAAAGAGTTTCAGTCGGAGGGATTCTCTTCAGCAACATGAAAGGACTCACATGGGAGAGAAACCCTATACATGCCTCGAGTGTGGGAAGAGCTTCACTCAGAGTGGAAATCTACGTACACATCAAAGGATTCACACTGGGGAGAAACCCCATACATGCCTGGTGTGTGGAAAGAGCTTCACTTGTAGTTCACATCTACAATCACATCAAAGGACTCACACTGGAGAGAAACCCTTTAAATGTCTGGAGTGTGGACAGAGCTTCACTCAGAGTTCAGGTCTACATTCACATCAAAGGATTCACACTGGGGAGAAACCCCACACATGCCTGGAGTGTGGACAGAGCTTCACTCAGAGGGGACATCTACATAGACATCAAAGGATTCACACTGGCGAGAAACCTTACAAATGCCTGGAGTGTGGAAAGAGGTTCACTTGTAGTTCAGATCTACGATCACATGAAAGGACTCACACTGGGGAGAAACCCTTTAAATGCCCGGAGTGTGGAAAGAACTTCACTCAGAGTACAGGTCTACATTCACATCAAAGGATTCACACTGGGGAGAAACCCCACACATGCCTGGAGTGTGGACAGAGCTTCACTCAGATGGGACATCTACGTAGACATCAAAGATCTCACACTGGGGAGAAATCCTATAAATGCATGGAATGTGGACAGAGCTTCACGTGTAGTTCAGGTCTACGATCACATCAATGGACTCACACTGGGGAGAAACCCTATAAATGTCTGGAGTGCGGACAGAGCTTCACTCGTAGTTCAGGTCTACGATCACATCAGTGGACTCACACTGGGGAGAAACCCTATAAATGCATGGAGTGTGGACAGAGCTTCACTCGTAGTTCAGGTCTACGATCACATCAGTGGACTCACACTGGGGAGAAACCCTATAAATGCCTGAAGTGTGGACAGAGCTTCACTTGTAGTTCTGGTCTACAATCACATCAATGGACTCACACTGGTGAGAAACCTTATAAATGCCAGGAGTGTGGACAGAGCTTCAATAATAATTCAGGTCTACGTTCACATCAAAGGACTCACACTGGGGAGAAACCCTATACATGCCTGGAGTGTGGAAAGAGCTTTACTCAGAGTTCAGGTCTACATTCACATGAAAGGACTCACACTGGGGAGAAACCCTATAAATGTCTGGAGTGTGGACAGAGTTTCACTGAGAGTGGAAGTCTACATAGACATCAAAAGACTCATATTGGGGAGAAACCCTATACATGCCTGGAATGTGGGAAGACCTTTGCTCTCAGTCAAAGCCTACGTTCACATCAAAGAACTCACACTGGGGAGAAACCCTATAAGTGCCTAGAATGTGGACAGAGCTTCACTCACAGTGGAAGTCTGCGTAACCATCAGCGGATTCACACTGGGGAGAAACTATATGAATGCTTGGAATGTGGAAAGAGCTTCACTGAGGGTGGAAGTCTACGTAAACATCAAAGGATTCACACTGGGGAGAAACCATATGAATGCTTGGAATGTGGAAAGAGCTTCACTGAGGGTGGAAGTCTACGTAAACATCAAAGGATTCACACTGGGGAGAAACCCTATAAGTGCCTAGAATGTGGACAGAGCTTCACTCACAGTGGAAGTCTACGTAAACATCAATGGATTCACACTGAGGAGAAACCCCATGAAAGCGTGGAGTGTTGAAAGAGCCTCTGAGAGTTCAACCTACATATACATAGATTTTCACTGCAGACAACAGTGGCATTTGACCTAAATACCACTCTCCAAGCTCTCCATGCATCCTTTCGTGACATGGTAGTTCAGTTTAAGAAACCAGAGGTTAAACCAAACCCATATAAGATTTTCCACGTATATGTAATATAATAATATATAGAGATAGGTTTCATATATTCTTTATTGTATATACAAGTCTTTTGTAGTTTCCCCTATAGCTGCTTCATGTGGTTTTCTTATGACAGGACAGGGAGGGGGCCTGCCATGTAGCCTGCCGCAGGTGAAAGAAGGCGGTTCTGCTCACGGCGGATACCTGGGCCTCCATTGTCAGCACAAGCTGAGTGTCATAAGCGTACTGGTAACACTCCAGCCCAAAACTTCGAACAAGTTGAGCAAGTGGTCGCATATAGATGTTAAACAACAGAGGGGAGAGAATGGCCCCCTGAGGAACCCCACAAGAGAGAGGGGACCTCTCAGAGACCAGACCTCCCCTCTCCACTCGCTGTCCACGGTTGTGAAGAAAGGAGGACAGCCAGTTTAAAGCTCTCCCCCTGACTCCAACAGTAGCAAGGCGGTGCGTCAGAAGATTGTGGTCAACTGTGTCATCAGCTCCTGGCAGCATTCGGGGAATTCTCTAGAGAAGAGCCCTGAAGAGGGGAGGGGTGCGTGAGCACAAGGCCAGGACCCTCATTTCATATCAAAAGCATTGCATACATTAGTACAAAAACTGATAAAAAATAAAAGAGTGCAGGCGGCTGAATATCTTTTGACCCAAAACGGGCCACAGCAACGGCATTGTCTGTAGCCTCCCAACAATTCCTCCTCTGTACATGAGGCAGGGCACAGTGGACAAGCATGCAGATGCAGAGTTGTCCGTTCTGCTCCACAGTCACACAAGGTGTGGGATTCTTTTAGGTGGTGCCATTTGGCCAGGTTCCCTTTGGATCTGCCCACTCCGCTTCTGAGTCTGTTCACGGACTTCCAAGTTGCCCATTCTTGGTTTGCCCCAAGAGGAAACCCTCTCGTGGGGGGGGGGGGGATCCAGTTGGGATTACCTGGTTGAGCTGGCCAGAGGGAGACCCTTGCTGTTGCAGAAGGGACAGCAAGGATCTTGAAAAGGGCTGCATCGCGGGGTCCGGCCTCCCTCACGCGCACACACATGCACACCTCTCTCCGACACCCCCCCCCCCCCACTGACCTGGGCATCTCGAGAAGGTCGTGAAGGGCGGGACCACCGTCTCTGGGGGCAACACCATGTTGTCCAGGATCCTTCAGCAGTCCTTCAGGACACACCGGCGGCCCTGCAAGGAGACACCGCAAGCCAGCACGCATTCAGCACTGCCTGCCCAGGCCTCTGAGGGTGAAGAGCAGGGCCCCTCGGGAAAAAGTCCACCCTGGGGGGGGGGGGGGAGCAGAGGAGGGGGGCAAAGCTGGGTGGATTTTGGGGAAGGGGTCAAGGGCCCAAGGCCAGGACACATTGGGCTGGGCTGGGCACCCTCCTGCAGCCGCATCTGCCCTGCCCCAAACAAACTCCAGGCCCTGCCCCCCTTTGCCACGGAGGAGTTCCGCTTTTCCTTGGTGGCTGGAAGGCTGAGGCCCTGTTCTCAGAGATGGTGGGGGGGGGGGCATTTGTGGGTCTCCACGGACAGAACTTCTTCTGTGCCTTTGGCCCTATCCCAAAACGTTTCCAGACTGCTCTCCGAACCTTGGGGCAAAGAAGCCCAGCCCAAGACTGGCAGCACACGCGTTGAAACAGTTTAAAATGAAAGGAATGCCCACATTCATTAACACCAAGTTTTAAAAAAGCATCAACTCCTGTGTTTGCTTGTCTTTAGACGGGAGGGTGTAACTGGCGTGCCTTTCCTGGTCCAAATGGCCAAAATCACAGATCGTTCCATTGTTACCCATAGGCCAGGCATGGGCCAACTTGGGACCTCCCTCCCTCCCTCCAGGTGTTTTGGACTCCAACTCCCAGCATTCCTCACAGCATCAGGCCCCTTCCTTTTCCTTTTCTGCTGAGAGGAATCATAGAATAGAATCATAGAATCCTAGAGTTGGAAGAGACCTCCTGGGCCACCATCCAGTCCAACCCCGTTCTGCCAAGAAGCAGGAATATTGCATTCAAAGCACCCCTGACAGATGGCCGTCCAGCCTCTGTTTAGAAGCCTCTGAAGAAGGAGCCTCCTGGAATCCTGGGAGTTGGAGTCCAAAACATCTACAGCAGGGTTCCTCAAACTATGGCCCGGGGGCTGGATGCGGCCCTCGAAGGTCATTTACCCGGCCCTCACTCAGGGTCAAAAGTTTAAAAAGTTCGAAGACCCCTGAGATGGAGGGCCAAAGTTGGCCCATGTCTGCCGCAAACAGATGCCTCTAGTGAACAGACGGACGGGCAGCCGCCTTAATTGCAGGGCTGCTCACAAGATCAAAAGCATGAAATGCGGACTGCAAACAACAGCCAGAGCAAGAAGAGAAATCCCCGGAAAATAAAACACGCTCAAGGAGGTAAAAACCAAAATGAAACCAGCAGGAAAATGGAACAGCGCTATGTTGGAAAGGCAACAAAAAGGAAGTCACAGAGATGTTCCTGCTTCTTGGCAGAAGGGGGTTGGGTTGGATGGCCCACGAGGACTCTTCCAACTCGACAGACAAAGCACTCCTGACAGATGGCCACCCAGCCTCTGCTTGGATGAGAAAAGGCTCTGGCTCTGGTGCAGGTTTCAGGCAAACCTCTCTGGGGGTGCTTTCCGAGGACAGGGTGCCACCCCCAAAAAGGCCCTTAGACTTTCTACCCATTTTTCTCCTAATTTCATAGGAATGGCTCTCCAAAGCGTGGAGGAAAATCCCAACACGGGCATCTAGGAACATGGATTTACCAGAACTGAGTACTGTTAGACTATCTTGTCTTATGTTGACTGTCGGTATTATTGTTTATCCTGCCTTAGGTAATGTATTGTATTTTATTGTTTTGATTATGTTGTGAGCCGCCCCGAGTCCAACTTGGAGATGGGGCAGGAAATAAACATTATTATTATTATTATTATTATTATTATTATTATTATTACTACAACTACTACTGTGTGTCTTTGGCAAAGGCGCGATTCCTGAGAGTCCTGACCTTGCTGCTTTGCAGGGCTGCCCCCTCCCCCCCGGCGTTTACCCCTTGCTGAACTTCTTGAAGGGCGGGCGGATGATGCTCCGGCTCTTCAGCACGCAGTGGCAGCCCACCCTCACGTTGGCCAGATCCCCCCGGATGATGCAGTCCTTCATGATGATGGTCTGGAGGGAAAGAGGGGAGTAATGTTGTGGGCAAGCCCCGCCCAGCCCCTCCTGCCCCCAGGAATGGTCAGTGGCCGGAGGCACCACAGGGAGAATGATATCAGAGATCTCATATGCCTTTGACTGTTACAGGAACTGGATCTCATATTTCAGAGCCTGTAGTCGTCTTGGCATAAGAGTCACACCTCCTTTGTTGCCCATCCCCATTCCTTGAGTAGTAGTTGCAGCTGGGATCTGTCACCCGTTTGCTCGCCCACAGACCCGCTTCCAGGTGAGTCGCTTCACTTGGCCAACTTCAAAATCTCTGGGTTGAAGAGAGACAAGACTGACCCCCTTCGACCCAGCACTTACTTGTGGGCTCTGTCAAGTGAAGCAGCTGGAAGGAGACAAGGCTTTTCACCACATAATAGTCGCACCCCCTTTTTTCCAGCCAAAAGGTCCCTCCCTGCCCAAAGGACATATCCTTGAAGTGAACCATCGTGCATTTGCTCGGACGGCAGGACCCAGGGGATGTCCGGATGTTTTTGATGTTTGCTGTATTATTTTCGGGCTTGGCCTCATGTTAGCCGCCCCGAGTCCCCTTTGGGGAGATGGTGGCAGGGTATAAATAAAGATTATTATTATTATTATTATTATTATTATTATTATTATTATTATTATTATTTTATTATTCTGTTCTACAGACTGACCAGGGCAGAAGAAGGGAGCCATGGGTTCAAATGGCAGGAGAGATATTTATTTATTTATTTATTTAAAACATTGATATTCTGCCCTTCTTCTCACCCGGAAGGGGACTCAGGGCGGAGCACAGCATATACACGGCAAACATTCAATGCCGGGACACAGATTCACATACAATACAAAAACATTAAAAAACATTGATTAAAATATTAAAATACACAATTTAAAACTGTTCTAGTCATCTGCATCAAATCTAATTGGCCTGGTCATCTTTCCTATTGCTGCTTCATTGTCCTAAAAAAAGCCAGGTCTTCACCATCCTTCTGAAGGACAGGAGAAAGGGGGTGGACCTAATCTCACTAGGACAGAAGTTCCATAGCTGGGAGACCACCACCTAGAAGGCCCTGTCTCTCGTCCCCACCAATCGCGCCTGTGACAATGGTGGAACGGAGAGCAGGACCTCCCCAGAGGATTTTGATCTCCACGATGGTTCATAGGGGGAGATGTGTTCGGACAGGTAAATTGGGCTGGGGCCGTTTAGGGCTTGATAGGCCAAAGCCAGCACTTTGAATTGTGCCCGGTAGCAAACTGGCAGCCAGTGGAGCTGGCGTAACATGGGAGTTGTATGCTCCCTGTATGCCGCCCGTCATTAACCTGGCTGCCTCTCGTTGGACTATTTGAAGCTTCCGAGCAGTCTTCAAAGGCAACCCCACATAGAGTGTGTTGCAGTAGTCTATCCTAGATGTAATGAGAGCATGGACCACCATGGCCAAGTCTGACTTCCCAAGGTACGGGCACAGCTGGCACACAAGTTTTCATTGTACAAACGCTCCACTGGCCACCTCTGCAACCTGGGATTCCAGGCTCAGTGATGAGTCCAGGAGAACTCCCAAGCTGTGAACCTGTGCCTTCAAGGGGAGTGTGACCCCGTCCAGCACAGGTTGCGACCCTATACCCTGTTTGGCCTTGCGACTAACCAGGAGGGCCTGTTTTGTCTGGATTCAGCTTTGCTCGCCCTCTTCCGGACCGTCACAGCGGCCAGGCACCGGTTCAGGACTTGGACAGCCTCCTTCACATCTGGTGGAAAGGAGTGATAGAGTTGGACGTCATCTGCGTACAGATGGCATCGGACTCCAAAACTCCAGATTTCACCCAGCGGCTTCATGAAGATGTTAAACAACATGGGGACAATACTGAGCCCTACGCGACACCACAGGACAATGGCTGTGGGGCCGAGCAGGAGTCCACCAGCAACACGTTCTGGGTACGACCCTCCAGGAAGGACTGGAGCCACTGCAGAGCAGTCCCTCCAAGACCCATCCCCGCGAGGCACCCCAGAAGGATACCTTGGTCTACGGTATCGAAGGCCACTGAGAGGTCCAGGAGAACCAACAGGGACACACTCCCCCTGCCGAACTCTCTGTGGAAATCATCCACTAAGGCAACCATGGCTGTCTCAGTTCCATGTCCCGGTCTGAAACCGACTGCGACGTATCCAGATAGTCAGTTTCCACTGGAAAGATGAGGGAGAGTTTCCTGGACAGCGACTGAGGCTGCCTGAGCATGTGATAGAATCTCTTTCTCGGGAGGCTTTTCTGCAGAGGCTGTCTATCTATCAGTAGTATTTTGATTGTGCCTTCTGGCATGGCAGAAGGGGGTTGGACTGAATGGCCCTTGGGGATCTCTTCCCCAAGGGCCATTCTAGGATTCTATATCAGGAGTACGCAATACAGGGTCTCATGGAGACACTTTTCCTCTCCCGTCCAACATCTCCTCCTGACCTTTTGGGATCCAAACTTTCCTTCACTTTCTGCCTCCAAAAGAGAAGAGAGAGGAAGGGAGGGAAGGGCAGGAGGGGACTGGGGGAAACGCTCCACTTGCTTCACTAGCAACAGAACCTCTGGAGATGCCATTGGCCACAGAGGCGGGAGAAACCTCAGGAGAGAGTGCTGCTTGTCTGACGGCCCGCCTGCTCACCTACCTTTTCATTGAGGACAATGTTCTGGCTGCCGCACTGTTGTTGCCTGGAGGCATCCTCTGCTTGGGGGGGGGGGGGGTGTTAACTGGCACTTGATTGCTTGCTGCCTGGAATTCCCCGGCTGTTTCTGAGTGGTCTTCCAACACCTCCCAAGCAAAGGATGCCCCCAAGCAGCAACAGCCGGGATTTGCAGCTGCAAGGCTAGTGAATGCTCATCAAGCTTGCCAACTGGCAGGTAAGGGCTCTTTCTCCACCACACCGCCCCGGGCTTGCCTTCCAGGGACCTTGGACTCCAACTCCCACCATTCCTCACAGCCTCGGACCCTTTCCTTTCCCCCCTCAGCCGCCATATCCCAGAATATCAAGGCAGGAAATCACACAATATCTGCTTTGAACTGGGTTATCAGTGTGGACTTATGTATTTTAAATAATTCCTGTGTTTAATTCTGGTTTAATGTCTGTATGCTTTGGAATTTAATTTACAGATTTTATGGACTCACAGATTCATAATTGGGAGAGACCCCAAGGACCATCCAGTCCCGTCCCATTCTTCCAGGCAAGAAGACACCATCAAAGCCCTCCCAACAGATGGCCACCCAGCCCAATTAAGAACCACCGAAGAAGAATACCTCACTAACGGCCCTTCCGCACAGCCCTATATCCCAGAATATCAAGGCAGGAAGTCTCACAATATCTGCTTTGAACTGGGTTATCTGAGTCCACACTGCCAGATAATCCACTTCAATTTGGATTTTATGCAGCTGTGTGTAAGTGGGTTCAGATAACCCAGGCCCCTTCCACACAGCTGAATAAAGTCCCACATTATCTGCTTTGAACTGGGTTATCTGAGTCCACACTGCCAGATAATCCACTTCAATTTGGATTTTATGCAGCTGTGTGTAAGTGGGTTTAGATAACCCAGGCCCCTTCCACACAGCTGAATAAAGTCCCACATTATCTGCTTTGAACTGGGTTATCTGAGTCCACACTGCCAGATAATCCGGTTCAGTGTGGATTTTATATAGCTGTGTGGAAGGGACCTCAGATAACCCAGGCCCCTTCCATACAGCTGAATAAAATCCCACATTTTCTGCTTTAAATTGGAATATATGGCAGTGTGGACTCGGATAATCCAGTTCAAAGCGGATATTGTGGGATTTTCCACCATGATGTTCTGGGTTATATAGCTGTGTGGAAGGGCCCAGAGAAGGTCTTTTCACTGCCATGGTTCAGTGGTATGGCATGACAGGAGTTGTAGTTTTACAAGGGCTTTGGTGCCTCCCCAAACTACAAGGGCCATGATTCCAGAGCATTGAGTTGTTGTGGTTCCATCAAGCAGGGTCAGGTTGAAGGAGTTTGGTACTCCAACTGCCATGGCTCCATGCGATGAAATCCTGGGATTTGTAAAACGATTGCTTGCTTGATTACATATCATTGAGCTATGGCTGTTCAAGTGGTGCCAAACTGCATTCATTCCACAGCGTAGATGCACCGAGGCCCCTTCTGCACTGCACTTCTCTGTTATTAGCAAGCCCAAAGTCTGAAAGATCTTCTGAAGACACAGCATGACCAGGAAATCTTTGTGTAGTACTTGTAGACCAAAAATAACAAAAACTTAAAATTGTTGCTAAGTTTTATAAAATATTTGCATTCTAAAAAAAGCTAATTTGTGCTAATTCTATGTAATGTAACTATACGAACATAATGTTGTTAGTAAACATCTGGCGTGTAAGGTAACTCTTTTATAACACCTCTACCTTCTACCTTTTATTTTTCAGTGATTGGTTGGAGGGGGGGGATGTTTGCTTACACTTGAAAATTACCTAGGGCCGGCCCTGATTATCACCATTCTCTCCAGTGTGAATTCTATGATGTCTATGTAGATATGAACTCTGTGACAAGCTCTGTCCACACTTGAGACCAGTAGTTCTCGGCCTGTGGGTCCCCAGGTGTTTTGGCCTACAGCTGTAAGGACTTCTGGGAGTTAAAGGCCAAAACATCCGGAGACCCACAGGTTGAGAACGATTGCTCCAGACACACGTAGGGTTACTTCCCAGCGTGAGTCCTTTGATGCCTTTTTAGAGCTGTAGTATGAGTGAAGCTCTGTCCACACTCCAGGCATTTATAGGGTTTCTCCCCAGTGTGAGTCCTTTGATGTGAACGTAGGACTCCACTGTGAGCAAAGCTCTTTCCACACTCCAGACATTTATAGGGTTTCTCCCCAGTGTGAGTCCTTTGATGTGAGCGTAGGACTCCACTGTGAGCAAAGCTCTTTCCACACTCCAGACATTTATAGGGTTTCTCCCCAGTGTGGGTCCTTTGATGTGAGCATAGGACTCCACTGTGAGCAAAGCTCTTTCCGTACTCTAGGCAGTTATAGGGTTTCCCGCCAGTGTGAATCTTTCGATGTAAACTTAGATTTCCACTTTGAGCAAAGCTCTGCCCACACTCCAGACATTTATAGGGTTTCTCCCCAGTGTGAATTCTTTGATGTCTATGTAGATTTCCCTTCTGGGTGAAGCTCTATCCACACTCCAAGCATTTATAGGGTTTCTCCCCAGTGTCGGTCCTTTGATGTATTTTTAGAGCTGTACTATGAGTGAAGCTCTGTCCACACTGCAGACATTTATAGCGTTTCTCTCCAGTGTGAGTCCTTTGATGGGATCGTAGATTTGGACTCCGAATGAAGCTCTGTCCACACTCCGGGCATTTATAGGGTTTCTCCCCAGTGTGAGTTCTTTGATGTCTCCGTAGATTTCCTCTCAGAGTGAAGCTCTGTCCACACTCCAGGCATTTATAGGGGTAATAGAGCCGTGGGAGGGGGAGCTGGCCCCGTGGCTGATGAAGGGACCCTTGGGAAGAGGCCTGGGCCTACCTGGGCCCCCCTCCCCTCAATCCCTGCCTCCCTCCCCTCAGGTGCTCCGGCCTCCAGCTCCCTCCATCATCCCTCCTCAGAGCCGGGAGGAAGGGAGAGAGATCAGTCAGTCAGTCCGTCAGTCAGTCAGTTAGTGGCCTGAGGGAACCCGGATGAGATACACACCTCTCTCTCTCCCTCTGCCTGGACTCCAACCGCCTTCCCGCCAAGACGCCAAGGCTCTGCTGAGGAAAACCGTCCGATAAGAAGCCCCGCCCCTCCTCACCCTCCCATTGGCCGAGCCCGGGACGCTCCGCCACCCGGAGGCCTCCCATTGGCTGCCTCGCGCTCTCCATTTCGGATTGACAGCTTGCAAGCCCCCCTGGCCCCGCCCCCTAGAGGGAGAGGGAGTGACGTCACCCACTGTTTTCCCGCTCAGGAAGAAGCCCCTCCCCCGCCTCCCATTGGCCCAGCCCGTGACGCTCCGCCACGTGGAGGCCCCCCATTGGCTGCTTGCTTGCCGCTCTCCCGTTTTGAAGGGGGATGTCCAGGCAGAAGCCCCGCCCACAATCAGGCGGAGAAGGGCCGGGCGTGTGAGGCCTGGCGCCCCTCCTCCTCCTCCGTGTTTGGGCCGGGCGGAAGTCCAGCGAGCAGGGAGGACTCCGCTTCCTAGAGAGGCGGCGGAGGAGCAGCAGGGCGGGACACTTCCCTCAGAGCTCGCTCACTTCCGGAGGAGGAAGAGGAGGAGGAGGAGAGGGCGGGAAAGGGAAGGCCGGCATGGCGGGCGAAGGGAGAGGAGACAAGCAGGTAAGGGACTGTGGGAGTGATAGCACCCCGGGCGCAGGCAACCCTCCCTCCCTCCCTCCCTTCTCCGGGGGTTTCGGACTCCGGCTCCCAGCATTCCCCACGAGCTTCGGCCTTTCCCGCTTGCGGCTGAAGCGGCTGAGGGCGAAAGGGAGAGGCCGTTCGGGGAGAGAGGGTGAGGGACTGGGGGAGTGGAACCCCAGGCCAAATGGGTCAGGCTGTCCCAGGCCTTTTCGGCTGAAGCGGCGGCTGAGGGGGGAACGGGAGGGGCCTGAGAGAGGCAGGCTGGGAGGAAGGAAGGAAGGAAGGCCGGGAGTCGGGGCCCCAAACACCCGGAGCGAGAGAGAGGGGCCCCTGAGGCTGGGAGGAAGGGGGGGGAGTTGGACGGGAGGGGGGCCCAAAGGAGGCTTTTGTAGGGAGAGGTCTCCTCCAGGGAGGGGGAGGGAAGGGAAAAGGAAGACCACCCCCCCCCAGGAAGGACAGAAGAGACCCCCCTCCCCCCCATGGCCACCCAGTCTTCCCCTGCAAGGCACCACCCAAGCCCTCCCCGCAGATGGCTATTCAGCCTCTTTCTTCAGTTAAAGGGTCCCCTGAGGCTGGGAGGAAGGGGGAGTTGGAGGGGGGCTTTGGAGGGAGAGGGGGGTCCCAAAGGAGCCTTTTGTGGGGAGAGGTCTCCTCCAAGGAGGGGGAGGGAGGGAGGGGCCTCACTGCAGGCCAAGGGGGGGGGGGGAGGGAAAGGAAAGGAAGACCCCTCCCCCAAGGAAGGACAGAAGAGACCCCCCTCCCCCCCCCCCATGGCCACCCAGTCTTCCCCTGCAAGGCACCACCCAAGCCCTCCCTGCAGATGGCCATTCAGCCTCTTTCTTCAGTTAAAGGGTCCCCTGAGGCTGGGAGGAAGGGAGGGGGGGTTGGAGGGGGGCTTTGGAGGGAGGGTGGGTCCCAAAGGAGGCTTTTGTGGGGAGAGGTCTCCTCCAAGGAGGGGGAGGGAGAGAGGGGTCTCACTGCAGGCCAAGGAGGGGGAGGGAAAGGAAAGGAAGACCCCTCCCCCAAGGAAGGACAGAAGAGACTCCCCTCCCCCCCATGGCCCCCCAGTCTTCCCCTGCAAGGCACCACCCAAGCCCTCCCCGCAGATGGCCATTCAGTTTTTCCAACGCAGTTTTTATTATCGTCGCTTCTTAATACATTTTCATCATGTGACCTCCGTCCACACATTCTTCCATTCAGTCCCACACAGCATGATTTCAAATCCACATTTATCGAATCTCCATATTACATTTTTGTGACACACACATACACATATATAGAATGCTAGAGTTGGGAGAGACCTGGTAGGCCATCCTCCAGTCAAACCCCCTTCTGCCAAGAAGCAAGAAAATTCAAAGCACACCCGAAAGATGGCCAGCCACCCTCTATTTCCAAGCCTTCAAAGAAGGAAGGAGCCTCCAGCACACTCCACAAGGGGCAGAAAGAGAGGAATCAGTTTGTGTTGAGGTGGAATCTCCTTCCTTTTTTTGTAGTTTGAAGCAATGGCTCCATTGCCTCCTAGTCTCCAGGGCAGCCGAAAGGAGACCTCCTCCTTCCCCCCTTGAATTCCCCGGTCCCACCTCTTGACACGTGGCCCTGCCTCCTCTCAGCCTTCTCTTCCGCAGCCTGAACATGCCAGCTCTTGAAGCCACTCCTCACTGGGTTTGTTCTCCTGACCTTTGAGTCGCCCTCTTCCTCTGGACGCATTCTTCCATCTTCGAGTCAACCTCTCCCTTCAATTGCAGAGCCCACATTTGGATGAAGGGTGATTCCAGGTCATATGGCCTGATCAGGGCTGCACAGAATAGAGAGGGAGCGTGACATCCGTGGATCGAAGCACTGCCAGCGTTTAGCATAAGTAGCCCACAGACTGACTCTCGCCCTTGTAACTCTGTGCTGTTGAACGCCAGATCTGTCAACGGAAAAACAACTTTCATCCAAGATTTAATCCTGGATGAGCGGGCAGATCTGGCGTGCATTACGGAGACCTGGTTGGATGAAGCGGGAGGTGTAAATTTGACCCAGCTCTGCCCACCAGGTTTCTCTATGCAGCACCAACCGAGATCCGGAGGGCAGGGAGGCGAGGTTGCGGTGGTCTATAGAAATACCATTCTTCTGACCAGGGGCCCCATCCCGCAGTCAACTAATTTTGAATGTGTCCATCTGAGGGTGGGTGGCCGGGACAGAATAGGGATTCTGTTAGTGTATCGCCCACCTCGCTGCACTACGGTCTCCCTACCTGAGCTAGCAGGGGTGGTCTCGAGCTTGGCATTGGAGTCCCAACGGCTTCTTGTGCTGGGGGACTTCAATGTACATGCCGAGGCTACCCTAGTAGGAGCGGCTCAGGACTTCATGTCTTCCATGGCAACCATGGGGCTGTCCCAACGGGTATCTGGCCCCACTCACAGTGCTGGACACACGCTGGATTTGTTTTTTTGTCAGGGATGGGAGCAGGGTGGCGGTGTTGAGGAGTTGACCATCTCTCTGTTGCCATGGACCAACCACTACCTGGTCAGATTTAGACTCACTGCACCTCCTAACCGCCAAAGGGGTGGGGGACCCATTAAGTTCGTCCGCCCCAGGAGGCTTATGGATTCGGATGGATTTCTGATGGCTCTTGGGGAGTTTCCCGCCACCTCGGTAGGTGATCGTGTTGATGCCCTGGTCACCCTCTGGAATGGGGAGATGACTAGGGCAATAGACACGATTGCTCCAGAACTTCCCCTCTCAAGTAGCCGAGCTAAACCAGCTCCTTGGTTTACTGAGGAGCTGGCAGCGTTGAAGCGAAAGAAGAGGGAACTAGAGAGCGCGTGGCGTTCGGATCCGAGCGAGCCAAACTGAACACGGTTTGTGACCTTTCTAAGGGCATATGCCGCGGCAATAAAGGCCGCAAAGAAATCCTTCTTTGCAGCCACTATTGCGTCTGCAAAGAACCGTCTGGCTGAGCTGCTTTGAGTTGTCAGAGGCCTTTTAAATCCCACTGCTCAGGATGGGAGCCCTGATAACTCGGCAACCCGCTGTGAAGCTTTTGCTCAGTTCTTTGCAGACAAAGTCGCTTCGATCCGTTCTGGTCTGGATACCATATTAACGGCAGTTTCTGAGGATGTAGCTGGAACATCTGCTTGTCCAGTTTTAATGTATTCATTTCAATTGGTGAAACCCGAGGATGTGGACAAGATACTTGGAGGAATGAGGCCTATCACATGCATTCTCGACCCCTGCCCATCCTGGCTTTTGAAGGATGCCAGAGGGGGATTGGCGAGTGGGTAAATGTGGTGGTTAATGCCTCCCTTCAGGAAGGCAGCATTCCAGCGAGCTTAAAACAAGCTATAATAAAATAGCTGTTGAAAAAACCATCACTGGACCCCACTGAATTAGTCAACAAATGCCCGGTTTCCAATCTCCCCTTTTTGGGCAAAGTCCTGGAACGTGTGGTGGCTTCACAACTCCAGGTATTCTTGGAAGACATGGATTATCTGGATTTGGCACAGTCTGGCTTTAGGCCGGGACATGGAACTGAAACAGTATTGGTCGCCTTAGTGGATGATCTACGCCGGGAGCTAGACAGGGGGAGTGTGTCCCTGTTAGTTCTGCTGGACCTCTCAGCGGCCTTCAATACTGTCGACCACGGTATCCTTCTGGGATGCCTTGCGGGAATGGGCCTTGGAGGTACTGTTCTGCAGTGGCTCCAGTCCTTCCTAGAGGGTCGTTCTCAGAAGGTGTTGTTAGGACACACCTGTTCTGCCCTACAATCATTGTCTTGTGGGGTACCACAGGGATCAATACTGTCTCCTATGTTGCTTAACATCTACATGAAGCCGCTGGGGGAGATCATCCGGAGTTTCGGGTTATGATGTCATCTGTACACGGATGATGTCCAACTCTGTCACTCCTTCCCACTTGCTACTAAGGAGGCTGTTCAGGTCCTGAACCAGTGCTTGGCCGCTGTAACGGTCTGGATGAGGGCGAACAAATTGAAACTGAATCCAGACAAGGCAGAGGTACTCCTGGTCAGCCGTAAGGCCGAACAGGGCACAGCCTGTGTTGGACAGGGTTACACTCCCCCTGAAGACGCAGGTTCGCAGCTTGGTTGTGATCTTGGACTCATCGCTGAGTCTGGAACCCCAGGTTTCAGCGGTGACCAGGGGAGCATTTGCACAGTTAAAACTTGTGCACCAGCTGTGCCCGTACCTTGAGAAGTCTGACTTGGCCACGGTAGTCCACACTCTGGTTACATCCCATATAGACTACTGCAACGCTCTCTATGTGGGGTTGCCTTTGAAGACTGCTCGGAAGCTTCAAATGGTCCAGCGTTCGGCAGCCAGGTTGTTAACAGGAGCGGTACTCAGGGAGCATACAACTCCTCTGTTGCGCCAGCTCCATTGCCTGCCAGTCTGCTACCGGGCACAATTCAAAGTGCTGGCTTTAGCCTATAAAGCCCTAAACGGTTCTGGCCCTACTTACCTCTCCGAACGCATCTCCTCCTATGAACCGACTAGGACACTAAGATCATCTGGGGAGGCCCTGCTCTTGGTCCTGCCTGCATCACTGACGCGCCTGGCGGGGACAAGAGACAGGGCCTTCTCAGTGGTGGCCCCTCGGCTGTGGAACGTCCTGCCTGCCGATATCAGATCGGCCTCCTCCCTGCTGGAGTTTCGGAGGAAAGTAAAGACCTGGCTGTTCGAACAAGCATTCGATTAAACAGTGTAATTGAACATAGGAATAAGGAATAATGGATGACGAGACTGGATTCTGATTTTACTGTTGAGGCGCTAATGATTGTTATACTGATATTTAATTGTTGATGTTATAATCTGTTTTTAATTGCTTTATACTTGTCTGGTGATGTTTTGCATTGATGTTGTTAACCGCTTTGAGTCGCCTGAGGGCTGAGAAAAGCAGTATAGAAATAAAGTAAATAAATAAATAAATAACCCATTCTAATTTGTGAAATTCACTTTATACATTTTTGGCCCCAACACTTGACCTTTTGCTTCTTTCCTGACCAGGGAAATGAGGATTCTATGGAGCCACCTCTTGGGTTGAGGAAGGAAACCAGGAATGTATGAAGAAATCATCTCAAGGTGAAGACATTGCTGAATTTGTGACCTGTCTTACAGACACGAAAAGAAAACTGAAAGATTCAAGTTTCTGTGTTGCAATTAAACACCCATCTCACTGTTAATATGAAGGAGAAAACATCTCAATGCCTGGAGTGTGGAAAGAGTTTCAGTCGGAGGAATTCTCTTCAGCGACATGATAGAACTCACAGTGGGGAGAAACCCTATAAATGCCTTGAATGTGGACAAAGCTTCACTCAGAGTTCAACTCTACGTTCACATCAAAGGATTCACACTGGGGATAAACCCTTTAAATGCCTGGAGTGTGGGAAGAGCTTCACTGACAGTGGAATTCTACGTAGACATCAAAAGACTCATATTGGGGAGAAACCCTATAAATGCCTCGAGTGTGGACAGAGCTTTATTCAAAGTTCATCTCTACGTTCACATCAAAGGACTCACACTGGGGAGAAACCCTATAAATGCGTGGAGTGTGGACAGAGCTTCAGTCAGAGTGGAGTCCTACGTAGACATCAAAGGACTCACACTGGGGAGAAACCCTATAAATGCCTCAAGTGTGGACAGAGCTTCATTCGTAGTTCACACCTACGATCACATGAAAGGATTCACACTGGGGAGAATCCCTATACATGCCTGGAGTGTGGAAAGAGTTTCATTCGGAGGGATTCACTTCAGCGACATGAAAGGACTCACATGGGAGAGAAACCGTATACATGCCTCCAGTGTGGACAGAGCTTCATTCAAAGTTCAACTCTACGTTCACATCAAAGGACTCACACGGGAGAGAAACCCTATACATGCCTGGAGTGTGGAAAGAGCTTCACTCAGAGTTCAGGTCTCCATTCACATCAACGGACTCACACTGGGGAGAAACCCTTTACATGCCTGGAGTGTGGAAAGAGCTTCTGTCATAGTTCAACTCTACATTCACATCAAAGGACACAGAGTGGGGAGAAACCCTATAAGTGCTTAGAGTGTGGATGGAGCTTCACTGAGGGTGTAAGTCTACGTAAACATCAAAGGATTCACACTGGGGAGAAACCCTATAAGTGCCTAGAATGTGGACAGAGCTTCGCTCACAATGGAAATCTACGTAAACATCAGCGGATTCACACTGGGGAGAAACCCTATAAATGCCTGGAGTGTGGACAGATATTCACTCACAGTAGAAATCTACGTAGACACCAAAGAACTCACACTGGTGAGAAACTCTATACATGCCTGGAGTGTGGACAGCGCTTCACTCATATTGCAGGTCTGCATTCGCATAAAAGGACTCACACTGGGGAGAAACCCACCCTATAAATGCCTAGAATGTGGACAGAGCTTCACTCACAATGGAAGTGTACGTTCACATCAAAGGACTCACTGGGGAGAAATCCCATGAAAGCATGGAGTGTTGAAAGAGCTTCTCTGAGAGTTCAACCTACATATACATAGATTTTCAATGGAGACAACAGTGGCATTTGACCGAAATACCACTTTCCAAGCTTTTCATGTTGTTTACACTCTTTAGACATGCATCCTTTCATGACATGGAATAATAATAATAATAATAATAATAATAATAATGGAATGAATAGCAAAGAGGAGTATTCTGTCTCTGAATGTATTGGCTTGAGGTTTTCCATTTTCAAGAGGGGTTCAAAGGTTTACAAGTTGATGGAGGAATGTAGTGAATTCCCTCCCTGTTAGGCTAGGAAAAGCCTAGAAAAGTAGGCCCAGGAAGTTGGGCAGCCATTTTGGAAAAGGTGCCGGGGGAATCCATTTTAGTTACTCATTTCCTGAAGGGGGCGTGTTTAGAAAGAGCAGCTTTGGAGGGAAATGAGGGAGGACTGTAATTGGCTGAGTGAGAGTGGGCAGAGCCTAACTTGGCAAAAGGAAAAAAATGACTTTAACATAAAGGTTTTGAAACCCCGTCAAGGAGAGTGAACCTGGGTGTCAAAGGGAGAAGGTGTTAGGAGTTTGGGGTGGTGAAGAGGGTTAGAGAGAGAGGCCTGGGATCAGTCAGTTGGCTAGCAGATAGCCAGTGAGAAGATTACAGCTCTTTGGGAAGGATAGCTGGGGAGTGGAGAGACAGGTCCCAAAGGAGAAGGACTGTCTGTGTGGAGGAGGTTAGAAATTACTGTCAGAGAGGAAGTGGGGGGAGAGAAGTGTCTCATGTGTAACTAAGTCTGAACTGTTTAGAGTAACTACACGCTTTTAAGTCAGTATTTTGAAACAGCTAAGCTTGATACCTGAATTTTTCCAGTTCTCTTAAATAAACATCATTGTTTTGTTGTTCACAACTGCCTCACGTGTGCTTCTGTGGGTGAAGTTTTAAAAGCCGTTTCCTGCAACAATCAAGAGTCTATGGTGGCAGTGTATAATTTTAAAGAACCATCTTTACCTCAGAACACAAGCCTGAGGGCTAATCCAACACACTCTTACCTGAGATACCTCAAGTAAGCCAAGGGCTGAACAGTGCTTTTAATTTTGGTGGTGGCCAGAGGGTTTTCAAAAGGTTTTTTGGCCAGTAGAAAGTTTCCGCTTTCCTTCCAGTTTTTAATGACAGAAGCCTCATTCCAATCTACGTGGTGTTCAGCTTTTGAGATTTTTATTTTCCAGATAAAGCCTCAACTCCTTTATAAAGTCAGGGATTCCTGACTTTGACACAAAGGAAGGAAGGAGGAAACGCTGGATGTGGCTGAGTTGGGAGAGTTATTGTCATGAATGACTTTTCAATGACTTTGAAGCATAGGTTTTTTTATTGCAATTTCCAGTGTGAGAAGGTATATCAGATTACAGAAAAACATTTAGACAAAGAATGACATTGCACAGATAGACATACAGATTCTATGCAACTACATTGGATTTACAATTACATTGGTTAACAAACAAAGGGGAATTACATTCACACACATGTACACGCATTCGTCCACATGCATCCAAATATTACCATATCCTTTTCTCCCTCCTTGGAGAAGCACCTCTTAGGCCAGACCCTGATTTCCTACAGCCTGCCAAGGCATCATTCCATAATTCGGGGTTCACCAGCAGGTTGGGTCTGGGTGACAGGGAGGAGGGGGTCGCAGTAGTCTTTCGGCAGTCCATCGCTGTGGACTCTACGTAGGACTGCCCTTAAAAACGGGCCGGAAATTCCAACTGGTGCTCCTTACAGGGAGAGGTCAACCTCTCCCTGTAAAAAGGAGCTCCATTGGTTGCTGTTCATTTTCCGGTCCCAATTCAAGATCCAAGTGCTTACCTACAAAGCCCTAAACGGTTTGGGACCTGCCTACCTGTGTGATCGCATTTCTGTATACGAACCCACACAATCTCTTTGATCTTCCGGAGAGGCCCTGCTCGCGATTCCACCTGCATCGCAAGCACGATTGGTGGGGACAAGGGACAGGGCCTGCTCTGTGGTGGCCCCTCGACTCTGGAACTCACTCCCCAAGGATATCAGGCATGGCCCAACATTGGCAGTCTTTAGGAGGAGCTTGAAAATGTGACCGTTCCAGTGCGCCTTCCCAGAATAGGAAACTCCAAGCACTTTGTCCCAAATGCACTTTACTAGAGATCTAGGACTGTCTGCATGCCCTACCTATCTCCAAAATATCTATCCATTTCACCCGGTCATTGACTGGTAATTGACTGGTTGCCCTGACACGACACATAAATAAATACCCAGTCATGCCCAGCTTCTTAAATTTTAACCATTACATCTGGCCCTGACATTGGTTTTAATTGCGTCATGTTGTTATTGTTAATGTTTATTGCTTGAGTTACCTACTGTTGTATTGTTGTTGTGCTGTTTATTGATGTATTGGGTCTCGGCCTCTTGTAAGCCACACCGAGTCCTTTGGGAGATGGTAGCGGGGTATAAATAAAGGTTTATTATTGTTATTATTATTACTTCCATAACGCCAAAACTTCAAAACACCGAAATGCCAAAACTTCTTTCCCTAAGCACAATGCCAAGGACCAGATCTCTGTTTTCCACACAGCAGAACCTGATTCCCTGCACAAAATCCAAGACTCCAAAAGCGCACTCCTTCCTCCTCTTCCCTTGAGAAAGAAGCCCCAAAGTGACCAGAATCATGCTTTCCCAGAGCACATCTGACACTCTCCGAATACACCACCTCTGTCCTTCCCATGGAGCAGAGCATGGCGGTGGACAGACTCCTCAGGTCTGCCACACTTTGAGCATTATTAGTCTGAGTGTTTTATAGAAATATTCTGTTGATGTTGTCCCCAAGTTGTAAATTAATGATAGGCGCCTTCCATCCTGCATCCATCTCAGTGTTGATCTTCTGGATTGGTGTTAACAAACACAAGGCTTGTGTTGACTTCCTTCTTAACTTAAGGAAGGTTGCAAACATTTCCTTTATCACTGTCCCAGTTCTTATCAGAGTTTACTCTTCCGATCTCATTAACAGGTTTTAATCACAAAGCAGCAAGCAGGGAGTTAGTCATTGCAGGCCTTAATATTATACGGGTGCTTCCAAAATTATTAACTCCAACCACACATGAGGTGGCGGCAAAAAAAGCCAATGGGATTTTGGCCTGCATCAATAGGAGCATAGTGTCTAGATCTAAGGAAGTAATGCTCCCCATCCTCTATTCCGCTTTGGTTAGACCACACCTGGAATATTGTGTCCAATTCTGGGCACCACAATTCAAGAGAGATATTGACAAGCTGGAATGTGTCCAGAGAAAGAGGGTGACTAAAATGATCAAGGGTCTGGAGAACAAGCCCTATGAGGAGCGGCTTAAGGAACTGGGCATGTTTAGCCTGAAGAAGAGAAGGCTGAGAGGAGACATGATAGCCATGGATAAATATGTGAGAGGAAGCCACAGGGAGGAGGAGGGAGGGAGCTTCCTTTCTGCTTCCCTGGAGACGAGGATGCAATGGAACAATGGCTTCAAACTACAAGAGAGGAGATTCCATCTGAACATTAGGAAGAACTTCCTGACTGAGAGCCGTTCAGCAGTGGAACTCTCTGCCCCGGAGGGAGTGTGGTGGAGGCTCCTTCTTTGGAAGCTTTTAAACAGAGGCTGGATGGCCATTTGTCAGGGGTGATTTGAATGCAATATTCCTGCTTCTTGGCAGAATGGGGGTGGACTGGATGGCCCATGGGGTCTCTTCCAACTCTTTGATTCTATGATTCTATCCTTCCATTCATTCCCACCCATCATTATTAAATTCACATTTATCAAATTTGCACATTGAATTTCTTATTACATTATTCTGATCTATAATAATAAATATAATTCACCAAAGTTATTATGATATCATAATAATACATATAATATTGTAATTAGTATTCAGTGCGCTCTTCTGGGGAGGCCCCACTCTCAGTCCCGGCTCCATCGCAGCCCCGGTTGGCGGGGACGAGAGACGGCGGGTCCTTCCTTCTCGGAGGTGCCCCTCCCGGGCTGTGGAACCCCCTCCCCCGTGGCATCAGAACCGCTGCCTCGCTCTTAAGCGTAGGAAGAGTCTTCAGGTGACTGGCTACCGAAGCAAGCCTTTGGGGGTCAAGGTGGCCCACCCATAAGGAAGACGGAAGAATGGGGGTCAGTTGCTGGGAGTCTTTTGGTATGTTTGACACGCTTTAGACGTTTGAAAGACTATTTTTAATTGCTATGCGTATGTTTTTCAGCAGGAACTGGGGCGGGCACCACGTGTGGGACCCAGGGCTTGGCACAAGGACAGGCCTATGAGGGGAAACACCATTTGGATAAGAGGGAGAGGGGAGTGGGGTGTGTAGTGGGTGGTGGGGAAGGGGAGTGGGCCCCCTCGGACCCACTCGCCAGGAAGGGAGGGGAACAGCCTGCGGAAATGGAGAAAAGGGCAGTTTTCGGAATCCGTTAAGAGTGGCGAGCCGGGGAAGCAGGTCACTCAGTCAAGCAGGTCACTTGGTCAGTTCATCTCAGGCAGGTGGGGGGCAACTCCGCCCCTCCCTCCCTCCCTCTGGGTGTTTTGTTGTTACTACTATCACTATTTATTTTATTTCAAATATTTGTACCCACCCTTCTCAAACACCCCCCAACCCCCGGGGGGGGGGGGAGCACTCAGGGAGGCTTGCAGCCGGCAACGATTGGATGTCCCTATACACACATAATACAACACAATAATTACAATGGATAAAACATTAAATCAATTCAATTAAAAACCTTTTGGGGCTCCAAGTCCCACCATTCCTCACAGCCTCAGGCCCCTTCCTTTCCCCCCTCAGCCCCTTAAGAGGAAAGGAAAAGGGTCGGGGTGTGAGGAATGGTGGTAGTTGGAGTCCAAACACCTGGAGGGGGGCCCAAGTTGGCCCAGGTGTAAGGACAGCCTCAAGGTCAGTCAATGGGGAGAGCCATCAGGGAGGTCATCGGGTCACAGCAGTCGCCCTTTCCGATGTCAATGGCTGGCTGTGAGTCTTCCTGGCCCTGTTCCGGCAGCATTCTCTCCTGATGTTTCACCTGCACCTGTAGCAAAAGGCATCCTCTGAGGTTGAGGGTCTCCTGGAAACGAGGCGAGTGGGGGGCATGTCTGTCTGTGGAAAGGTGTCCCGGGTGGGAGGAGAACTCTTGTCTGTGGGAGGTCAGGTGGTCATTGGCAATGACCGGCCACCCTGACCACCACCACCACCATCCCCAGGGTGCCAGGCGAGACAGAGAAGAAGCCCGTGGGGCCATGAGAAGTGGGTGGGCCGTGTCCACGGGAAGAGGGGACCGTGGGAAGGGAGGCCATGCTGAGAACCCTCCAGAAGTCAGAGCAGCGAGCCAAGAGCCACACTTGGGAAGAGGGAATGCCAGGAGGAGGGGGGCCATCAGGGCCAGCTCATCGCTTCCTCCCAGGAAGGGATCCTCAGGCAGGGAGGGAGGGAGCAGCCAGGCTTGGGAGCTGCAAGGCTTTGCAATGCTAAGCAAGGTGATTTACTTTTCCCTCAAGCAGGCAAGAGTTCTTTCTCCCACCCTGGACCCCATTCCACAGGGATAGAGAGAGAGAGAGGGTTTCCCATAGGCAGACCCCCCCCCCCCGAGGAGGCGTGCCGCCATTGAGGTGGGCGGAACGTCAGGAGAGAGTGCTTCTGGGACATCCATTGAGGGTGAGAGAGGGCAATGTGGGGAGCGGGGGGGGGAGGTGGCTGCTGCGGGGTGCCTTCCATCCTGGAAACTCCTGGGTAGCCACGTTGCCCCGCGGAACTCCCCGCCGCAGTGTTCTCCCCCGCTCTTTGGCGCGCTGTGCGAGAGGGTCCCGCGGCGTTGGGGTCCTCCCTCCGGCCTGGGCCACCTCCCTCGCTCCCTCCCTCCCTCTTTCCGTTCCTCCCTCCGTGTGTGTGGTCTCCCTCTTTCTCTGTCTCTCCTCAGAGGGAGGCCGCCATCTTCTTCTCCCCTTCTTCTTCGGGCGCCCCGTCAATCAAGGCTGCAGAGCGGCGGGCGGCCAATGGGGGGCGTCCGGTGGGCGGGGCGGTACGGGCTGGGCCAATGGGAGGGCGGAGGGGGCGGGCCTTCTTCTCGGCGGCCTCAGCACAGCCTCTCCCGCCGCCGCCAAAGCCGCCATTGTTCCCTGAGGCGAGGAAGACCCGGATGGAGAGAGAGCCAGAGGGACAGAGGTGAGTTTGTCGGGGTTCTCCTCCCCCGGGCACCCCTTCGGACTCCGGCTTCCCATTCCCGCCCTCCTGGCCTCCCTCCCTTCTTCTCTCTTCAGCGCCTGAGGGGAAAGGAAAGCGCCTGAGGCCAGGAAGGAAGGAAGGCCCAAGTAGGCCCGGGCCTAGCCCCCTCCCCGCCTGGCTTTGGCAGCCTGTCCTCCCCCAAGGAAGGAAGGCTCTCCTGGCCGGGCTCCCCGGGAGGGAGTCTTCCGTGGGGCTGCCCGGCCAAGAGGCCCCAGAAGCACGCTCTCCTGACGTTGCGCCCGCATCTCAGGCAGGCAGGCTCCCTCGGAGGTGGGGGGGGGGGGGTTGGAAACATACCCTATAGGAATGGTATGTCCCGCGTGGGAGGAAGAAGAAGGAACTCTTGCCTGCGGGAGGCCAGCAGCATGGGGAGTGTTGCTGCCGTGGGCCGCCTTGAGGAGGAGCCCTGAACAGCCTCGCAGCTTCAAAGCCTGGCTGCCCCCGCCCTCCTCGGCCCCAGTCCTCAGGAGTTAGTTCCCCCCCCCCCTCCACAACCAACCCTCTCCATCTCTCTCTCTCTCGCCCCGTGTTTCCAGCTTTAGTCTTTCATTCTGGACATTCGGCCCGCTCACTGGGACTCTGCCAGGAAGGATTATGTTGGGATTTTATATTGTTTGCTGGTTTGGTTATTTTGTTTTGTTTCGTTGTGTCAGGAGCGCCTTGAGAAACTGCAAGTCGCCTCTGGTGTGACAGAATTAGCCATCTGCAAGGACATTGCCCTGGGGACTCCGGATGATTTGATGTTTTTATCATCCTTGTGGGAGGCTTCTCTCATGCCCCCTTTGCATGAGGAGCTGGAGCTGACAGAGGGAGCTCATCCGCCTCTCCCCGGATTCGAACCTGCAACTTGTCGGTCTTCAGTCCTGCCGGCTCAGGGCTTTAGCCCACTGCGCCACCGGGGTATTCTTATGTTTTATGTCCTTTATAATGTTGTTGTTTGTGTCTTGATTTCATTCATTGTATTGCGTTGTTGGGCTTGGCCTCACGTAAGCCACCCCGAGGCCCCTTCAGGGAGATGGATGGATGGATGGTGGCGGGGGAGAAATAAAGAAGATTATTATTGTTATTTCAAACACAACAAGATGAGTCCACAGCAGACACTCTCCTGGCTGTTGTATTGGGTCACACCTCGGACCCTTCCCAAGTGTCTAGGACTGTGTGATATATTATTATTATTATTATTATTACTATTACTATTACTATTATTATTTAAAACGCCACAAGAGGAGTCCACAGCAGACACTCTTCTGGCTGTTGTACTGGATCACACCTCGGACCCTTCCCAAGTGTCCAGGGCTGTGTGATGTATCGGTGAATGATGTGTGCAGATCCCAGTCAGGTTGCCTTCTGTAGCTGGCAGGTGGTTTAAGTGCAGGCCAAGGTCTTGAGGCACTGCGCCCATCCCCACTGGGACCGCCTTGACCCCCTTGCCAATGTCTTTGCGGTTCGATCTTTAAATCCTCATGTCCTATCAGCTTTTCCAGTTGTTTCTCTTCATCCTGCTGTCACTTGGGATTGCAACATCGACAATCCATACTTGATTTTTTAACACGATTGTGAGGTCAGGAGTGTTGTGCTCTAGAACTCTCTGTCTGTCTGAATCCGGAAGTCCCAGAGTACCTTGGCGTGTTCATTCTCTGTAACTCTTTCCAGCTTGTGGTCCCACCAGTTCTTTGTGGCAGGCAGATGGTGTTTGTGGCACAAGTCCCAATGGATCATCTGAGCGAGGGTGTTGTGCCTCTGCTTGAGGTCAGTCTGCGGGATCTTCTTGCAGCAGCTGAGGATGGGATCGAGTGTTTCGCCTGCTTCCTTGCAGAGTCTACACTTGGGATCTGTCGTTGACTTTTCAGTTCTGGCTTGGATGGCCTTGGTTCTAATGGCTTGTTTATTGCAGCTTCAAAGCCTGCCTGGGGGAATCCTTGGTTGGGAGGTGATTCGCTGGCAAATATTTTTATGAATATTGTTGTTGATATCATTAGGAATATTTTTGTGAATAATTTTCTGCAAATACTCATTTGGATATTTGGTCAATGCTTTTGTGAATATTTTTACAAATATTTTTGTGAATATATTTACGAATATTTTTCTGTGAACACAAATGCATATGTACATACATAAACATACTCATATGGAGGGTGTGCATGTAAGGGGTGTGTGTGTGTGTGTGTGTATATATATATATATTTGTGTGTGTGTGTGTGTGTGTGTATGGTGCAGTGCTATGGAATCATGGGAGTTGTAGATTTACTTGGTCTTTTCTCCAAGATTGTTTTGCAGAGAAGGCTGAAGACCTAGTAAAACTACAATTCCCCCAATTTCGTATGGGTATGTATGTGTAGATGTTCCTATATATGCACAGTAACACCTCCCTCTCTATGGGGTACCCATTCCTGGCTGAGCTGCAAGGCCCTGACACCTCAGAAACCCCCAACTGCCTTGAAATGGCCCGGCTTCTGGTCCCAGGGGCCATAGAGTTCCTCTGGAGGACCTGGCTGACCCCTAGAGAGGCCGCCATGGGGTCCCACCTTGAGGGGCCTGCTCCTTTGTGCCGGCATCTCCCTCTGGCCAATCCCAGCAGGAGTCAGCCCTTCGCATCCATTGGGACGAAGACGGGCGCTCTGGACTACAACCCCCATGAGCCCCACACATGCCTCTCCCACCTCTAGACAGGACTTGACCTTGAGTTGGCTGAGTGGGCCCATAGGAAGCTGGCACCTGTTAGTTCATAGAATCATAGAATCAAAGAGTTGGAAGAGACCTCATGGGCCATCCAGTCCAACCCCATTCTGCCAAGAAGCAGGAATATTGCATTCAAATCACCCCTGACAGATGGCCATCTGTAGTTTGAAGCCATTGTTCCATTGCGTCCAAGTCTCCAGGGAAGCAGAAAACAAGCTTGCTCCCTCCTCCTCCCTGTGGCTTCCTCTCACATATTTATACATTGCCTTTATCATATCTCCTCTCAGCCTTCTCTTCATCAGGCTAAACATGCCCAGCTCCTTAAGCCGCTCCTCATAGGGCTTGTTCTCCAGACCCTTGATCATTTGAGTCGCCCTCCTCTGGACACATTCCAGCTTGTCAATACCTCTCTTGAATTGTGGTGCCCAGAATTGGACACAATATTCCAGGTCAAGTGGTCTAACCAAAGCGGAATAGAGGGGTAGCATGACTTCCCTAGATCTAGACACTAGGCTCCTCTTGATGCAGGCCAAAATCCCATTGGCTTTTTTTTGCCGCCACATCACATTGTTGGCTCATGTTTAACTTGTTGTCCACGAGGACTCCAAGTTGACGACAGTTAGTTTCATAGAACTTTCAAAATGAAGTCCTTTGGCCACATCATGAGAAGAAAGGAAAGCTCAGACAAGAGTATGATGCTGGGGGAAATGGAAGAGAAAAGGAAGAGGGGCCCACTGAGGGCAAGATGGATGGATGGGATCCTTGAAGTGACTGGATTGACCTTGAAGGAGCTGGGGGTGGTGACGACCAACAGGGAGCTCTGGCGTGGACTGGTCCATGGATGTCACAAAGAGTCGGAAATGACTGAACAAATGAACAACAGCAAACAACAAAGTTTCAGAGAATCCTAGAGTTGGAAGAGACCTCGTGGGCCATCCAGTCCAACCACATTTTGCCAAGAACTTTAAATAACATTAACTTGCTGCTCAGTCACTTAAAGTGTTGGGTAACTTAAATGTTTTTTTAGAAGACAGAATCTGGGTTCACAGACACAACGACCGTAATACTAATAGTGACAGGACCTCAAAATGGAATGGCAAAGGCTCTGATTGCATCAACCAGTCCAGGCGGTCCCAGTGGGGATGGGCACAATGGGCACCATGCCAAAAGATCTCAGCCGGCATTTGAGAACGATAAACATTGACAAAATCACGACCCCTCAACTGCAAAAGGCCTCCTGACTTGGATCTGTGTGCATCGTTCGAAAATACATCACACGGTCCTTAACTCTCGGGAAGTGTTCGACTTGTGATTTTCTGACACGAAATCCAGCAGAGAGATCTCTTTTGCTGTGAAATACTGTGTATTTGTGTCAGAATAATAATAATAATAATAATAATAATAATAATAATAATAATAGAATGAATAGCAAAGAGGAGTATTCTGTCACTGAAAGTATTTGCTTGAGTTTTTCCGTTTTCAAGACGGTTTCAAAGGTTTACAAGTTGATGGAGGAACATCCAAGGGATTCCTGACTGGACAGGAAGGAAGGAAGGAAGGAAGGAAGGAGGAAACACTGGGTGTGGCTGAGGTTGGAGAGTTCTTCTGATCTATAATAACAAATATAACAACTCACCAATGTTGTTATGGTATTATAATAATGCTAATATTAGAATTAGTATTCAGTGCGATCTCCCTGCTCTCAGTCCCGGCCGGCCTGCGGCACGGGCCATGGTACCCAGCGCGGAGAACCAGAGAAGACCAGGCGCAGCTGCAGAGATTTATGAGAAAGGTTTCAGGTTGGGGTGAGAAGCCCCAGCAGATCAGGCCACGGGAGGGAGGGAGGAAGGAAGGGTCTGTTCCTCCCCATTTCCTGCCTCAATAAATACATTGGGGAGGGAGGGAAGGAGACGCCTGAGTGTCCATCCACCGGGAGACAGAGCCCCAGGCCGCAGGGCAGGCAGGAAGTGCTCGCCCTGGTTGCCCTAATAGCAGGCGAGGGGCATCTGGTGGGAGGCCGTGGTCCAGATCTGGCCGAAGGGCCAGAGGAAGCAGTCCATCTCCCCAATGAAGAAACCCCAATGCTGCTGCTGCAGACAGCAAGGCCGAGCAGGAGGGGTGAATGCTCCTGGTCTCAGCCCTCTTTCATTGGAGGCAGGATGGCCCTTTGCCAAGAGGGCTCGGGGGGTGCCTTCCTTCCTTGGACCGGGGGGCCCTGGGTGGTGGCCCTGCTCCCCCCCCCTCGTGACAGGGTGGAAAGGCGGGAAGACTTCCCTCTTTGCAGCAGCTTGGAACTGAAGCCAGGCACTTGCGGATACAACCCAGTGGGAAGTTTACACCGATTTGAACTTTCAGTGTTTGATAATATGGGAAGTTTTTAAGGATTGTTGAACCTCTCTAATATGTGTTTATTTACGGTTTTATTGGTTTGTATATTTGTAATGCGATGTGAGCCGCCTTGGGCCCGTCCTAGAGAAAGGTGTCGTCGTAATCTCCGTAATACATAAACAATACATAAACTCCTCTGCCTGTCAGTCCATAGGGCCGCCTCCCGACAGATGGCCGTATGGACAGAAAGGCAGATCATCATGCCTATGAAGCTGGGTGGCCATCTGCCAGGAAGGCTTGGATGGTGCTTTTCCTGCGATGGCAGAAAGGGGGTCAGTGTCAGGAGCCAAAGATAGCGTCAAGAAAAGTGCCACGTTCCTCTGCCTCTCGATCATGGATCTTATCATCTCAATCTGATGCCGAGATGCACACGCATACACATGATATCGAAACCTTCCTTCCCGTTTTTCTCCTCAGAGCTTGTCACCTCTGCTTCAATGCCTCTCTCTTTCTGCTCACAAACACCCTCTTGTTTTCCCTTTTGTTTTATCAACAATCCATTGTGTTCTCTTTGTTCCAAAGCAAAGCATAACTATTCTTTCTCTGCAATTCTGAAAGCCATTTCTTCCCATTCTGCTCTCGTCTTCTTCCCACTCCCATCTTTTCAGGTCAACTTGATCTCTCACCCAGATGTCTTTTCCCGGCACTCCACAACCACTGCCTTTCTACATTCCCTCACTCCTTTCTGCTCTTCTTCGCTCTTTTCTCTTTACATTCCTCAGTAACACATTCTAATTTGTGAAATTCACTTTACACGTTTTTGGCCCTAATACTTGACCTTTTGCTTCTTTCTTGACCAGGGAAATGAGGATTCTATGGAGCCACCACTTGGGTTGAGGAAGGAAACCAGGAATGTATGAAGAAATCATCTCAAGGTGAAGATGTTGCTGAATTTGTGACCTGTCTGACAGACACGAAAAGAAAATGGGAAGAGTCAAGTTTCTGTGTTGCTATTGAACACCCATCTCACTGTTAATATGAAGGAGAAAGCATCTCAATGCCTGGAGTGTGGAAAGAGTTTCAGTCGGAGGGATTCTCTTCACCAACATGAAAGGGCTCACACTGGAGAGAAACACTATACATGCCTCGAGTGTGGACAGAGCTTCACTCGTAGTTCATCTCTACATTCACATCAAAGGATTCACACAGGGGAGAAACCCTATACATGCCTGGAGTGTGGAAAGAGCTTCTCTCTTAGTTCAACTCTACGTTCCCATCAAAGGATTCACACTGGGGAGAAACCCTATACATGCCTGGAGTGTGGACGGAGCTTCAGTCAGAGGGGACATCTACATTCACATCAAAGAACTCACACTGGAGGGAAACCCTATACATGCCTAGAGTGTGGACAGAGTTTCACTGAGAGTGGAAGTTTACATAGACATCAAAAGACTCATATTGGGGATAAACCCTATACATGCCTGGAGTGTGGACAGAGCTTCACTCAGGGGGGACATCTACAAAGACATCAGAGGACTCACACTGGAGATAAACCCTTTAAATGCCTGGAGTGTGGGAAGAGCTTTGCTCGCATTGAAAGCCTACATTCACATCAAAGTACTCACACTGGGGAGAAACCCTATAAATGTCTGGAGTGTGGACAGAGTTTCACTAAGGGTGGAAGTCTACATAGACATCAAAAGACTCATATTGTAGAGAAACCCTATACATGCCTGGAGTGTGGGAAGAGCTTTACTCGCAGTGAAAGCCTACGTTCACATCAAAGATCTCACACTGGGGAGAAACCTTATAAATGCTTAGAATGTGGATGGAGCTTCACTGAGAGTGGACGTCTACGTAAACATCAAAGGATTCACACTGGGGAGAAGCCCTATACATGCCTGGAGTGTGGACAGAGCTTCACTCATATTGCAGGTCTGCATTCACATAAAAGGACTCACACTGGGGAGAAACCCACCCTGTAAATGTCTAGAATGTGGACAAACCTTCACTCACAGCGGAAGCGTACGTTCACATCAAAGGACTCACTGGGGAGAAACCCCATGAAAGCGTGGAGTGTTGAAAGAGCCTCTCTGAGAGTTCAACCTCAGAGTATAGATTTTCACTGGAGATAGTAGTGGCATTTGACCTAAATACCACTCTCCAAGCTTTTCATGTTGGTTACACACTCTTTAGACATGCATCCTTTCGTGACATGGTAGTTCAGTTTAAGAAACCAGAGATTAAACCAATCCCATATAAGTTTTTCAATATATATAATATAATAATATATAAAGATAGGTTTCATATACTCTTTTTGTATATACAATTCTTTTGTCGTTTCCTCTAAAGCTGCTCCATGTGGTTTTCTCATCACAAAGGGCTTTAGCGATTTAGCCTTTGTGGATATCTTTAAACAGAGGCCAGGTGGCCCTCCTGGTTGGCAGAAGGGGGCTGGACTCCATGCCTTTTGAGGGTCTCTTCCAACCCAGTGAAGTATAGACTGCCTTGGAGTGTGGAGTCTCCTCTGGAGGTTTTTGAGCTGAGGTTGTATGGCTGTCTGTTGGGAGGGCTTTGACTGTGCCTTCCTGCCTGGCTAAAGGGAGTCGGAGTGGATGCCCTTTGAGGGTCTCGTCCATTGGGGGAACCGTTTTTCATGCAACGCACCTGTGGACTACAGCGGACACGCGTGTGTCATGGCACACAGTTTGGAAGGCTCTGATCGAAGACAAGACAATGGCAGTGCTCATGATTGCTGACAAACGGGAGCACACTCTTGGGGTCCTCTTATCATATTGGGGTGCCTTTGCAGAAAGGCCCGGAAATATTGGATTCAAAAGCATACGATGCTGGACACAAATGGTTAAGGTTTCTTTTTCAGTGAGAGCAGAGTTTTGTTGCGTAGGAATGCCGGAGAGTCACCTAGAAACAAAATGCCTCGAAAACAAAATGCCTAGAAACAAAAGATGCCTCGAAGAGAGGATCACTGCAGCAAGCGGCGTTTTGCCTCAGAGATGGAAGACGTCATGATCCCACCGGAAGAAAGGTCGAGGCCGCCTTATCATTACTTCACAATAACAACAAGAGGGGCAAATGTCGGTTGTGGGGTGTATGAATTAGAAGACTTGCCAAAGCAGAAGTGTGGTTACGTAAGATTATCTGAGGGGAACAGAGCAATTAGGGACACGACTCAGGGCCACGTTCTTAGAATTAGACCCAGGTCTGTTTGCTCGTTTTCTGGTGGACTTTGTATATCTATATAGGAGTGTTTTGTGGTGTGTGTTTTCTGATTTATTTTTGTAGTTGTGGCAGCCACTCCGTGAGCTGCCCAGATTTAACGTGTATATCATCACCATCATCATTTAATTACTTATTAATCGCCCTCCATCCGAGAACGCTCCAGGCGATTTACAGCTAAATTGTAAAAGATAAAATACATTCATACAAAAAATTAAAAATTAACAGAGATCAAATGCTGTAGTAAAAAGCCGGGTCTTAAGTGCTAGAGTAAAAGGCCCTAAGTCACGCATGGCTCTCATGTAGGGCGGCAAGGAATCCCACAAGGCAGGAGGGGCAGAAAGAGAGAAAGCCCACCCACCTGCGCCTGGTCCTTTCCAAGGGCACTTCTCTAGGACCCGGTATAGGGAGTAAGTCACGTTGGGCTGGGCGTTGGGACCTCTGATGATGGGAGAAGGAGAGGCGGTCCCTAAGGTACAATGGACCCTGGCCGTAAAGAGTTTTAAAGGTCAGAACTGGCATCTTATACAGGCCACAGTGGTACTCAGTGGGAAGCCAATGTAAATGTTGCAGCACTGGTGTTATGTGGCATTTCGTGGGCGTTCATGTGAGTAGCCTGGCTGCCGCATTCTGAACAATACGAAGCTTTCGAGTCGTAGACATCGGAAGGCCAACATTCAGGGTGTTGCAATAGTCCAGCCTAGATGTGACCGTGGCATGGATGACAGTTGCCAGAGCCTCGTCAGAGAGGGAAGGTGCCAGTTGCCTCGCTTGTCGTAGATGGAAAAAGGCCTGTTTCCTGGCAGCAGCCGCCTGAGCTTCCATTGTCAGCTGCGAATCCAGGATGACACCCAAGCTCTTAACAGTGGTCGATGGAGATAGGGTGGCACCATCGAAGGTGGCCAACGGAGGAGTCAGACCTGCCGGGCTGTTGCTATTTTGGTTACGACTTGGGTTTTCATGACCGCACGTCTGAACCCAGCATTTCAAGATATCCATCCTTCCATATCTGCTGCAGGTGTCGTTTACATGAACGTTGAGGAAGATTGTAATATTAATAGTAAGTTTTATTTTTCCCTTGCCTCTCGTGGCTCAAGGCAGGTTACAACACCGCTAAGAACACATGATCGGCCAAAACATTCTTTAAAATAGAGGTATTAGAGCACATTACTATAAAATGTATATTAGAATATATAGAGCAAAGATTAAAACACAAGACATGATTTGAGAATCATCATGATGATGATTATTATTATTTGGAACCTCCCTGAGAGGGATAATTTTGATTATTATTGATCATCCTTATTCCCATTCTTATTTCTTTCTTTTTCTTTTGTTTTCTGGCTTCATTTCCAGCCATATTTCCATCCTCATTTCTTGCACTTTTCTTCCAAAGCTTGTTTTAAGCTATTTTTTCCCTTCAATTGTCTTTTTGGAAATACTATATTACAGAATTAGTATTTTGTTTTTAGAGTGGGAAGAAACCCTAATGCCTCATGGATGAATTAAATGAATAGTGTCAATGACTTAAACGTTAACTTAATGTGAAATAGCTTGAATAACTTTAAATAACTTTAAATACCTTGCTGTTAAATCACTTAAAGGGTTCGGTAACTTAAATGTTTCTTTAGAAAACAAAATCTGGGTTCACAGACACAACGGCCGTAATAGTAATAGTAAGAGCACCTCAAAATTAAACTGGAAAGGCTCTGGCATCAACCCACCCACCAGGAAGGGAAGGGAAAAGCGCCTGAAAACGGAGACAAGGGCAGTTTTCGGAATCCGTTAGAGTGGCGAGCCGGGAAGCAGGTCACCCGGTCAGTTGATCTCAGGCAGGTGGGGGGGCAACTCCGCCCCTCCCTCCCTCCGGGTGTTTTGTTATTACTATTATTATTTATTTTATTTCAAATATTTGTACCCACCCTTCTCAAACACCCCCCCCCCTTGTGATCCGCAGAGGAGGCCCTGCTCTCGGTCCCACCCCTGTGTCAAGAGTGGCTGGTGGGACTGAGAAACGGGGCCTTCTCCGTGATCACTCCTTGCCTCTGGAACTCCCTCCCAAAAGAATTTTAAACTGCTCCCTCTCTCCTCACTTTTAGAAAACTGCTGAAAACCCACCTGTGCACTTTGATGTATGGAGAGGAGGGAGACTAATATGCCCGGCTTATACTTTCACCTAGATAGGTTAAACCTTGTGTAGAGACTGGATCTAACTTCAGACCGCTGCTTGTGGCATAACATGTCACCTTTTTGTAAGGATTCCAGCTATCGTTCTCAGTTGCCTTTATTTAGTGTCAAATGTATATTAACTCTTATAACCATATAGGTTATTTACGTTTGTATTGTTGCATGACTTGTTTGTTACTAAGTTTTAGAGTTAGGCTGCTTTTATATGGTTTGTTCTGATGTTATCCTGTTTTGAATGTTTTTCCTACATGTTGGAAACCACGCTGGGTCCCTTTGGGGAGATAGGGCAGTTTACAAATACATTATTATTATTATTATTATTATTAGTATTATTATTATTATTATTATTATTCACGCCTCTGTGTCTTGGTATTTCCGTGGTCAACATGATCCATGGAGGCAAAAGAGGATATTTTTTGTGTTCAAGGAGGTTTGGGGCTTCATGTTTAACCCTTTGCTTCTTCTTTCTTGACCAGGGACGTGTGGGTTTCTGGAGCCGCCCCGGCATGATGAGAAACAAACCGGCATCTAGTGGATATTGAGGAATTTGGAAGCCAAAGTCCAATAAGGAAACCAGTCCGATAGGAAAAGAAGTCCTCTCAAGGCGCCGATCTTGCTGAATTCTTAAATTCACTTTTGATTATAGAGTAGAATCATAGAAAAGACTGCATGGCCCATCTAGTCCAACCCCCGGTCATGCAGGAGAAGCAGTCAAAGTACCACTGACAGATGGCCAGCCTCTGTTGAAAAGTCCCCAGAAGAGCCTCCCCTAAACTCTGAAGCATAGAGTTCCTCTGCTGAGCAGCTTTTCCAGTCAGGAAATTCTTCCTAATGTTCAGAAGGAATCACCTTTTCTGTAATTTGAAACCATTGCTGCACATAATCAGAAAGGGAAAGACAAGTGACGGATGTCCATGTTACAATTAAATGTACATAAAGTCAACATGGAGAAGAAAGCACATATATGTACTGAATGTGGAAAGAGGTTTAGGTGGCACGCACATCTGAAAATACATCAAAGGACTCACACTGGGGAGAAACCCTATAAATGCCTTGAATGTGGACAGAGCTTCACTCAGAGAGCACATCTACGTTCACATCAAAGGACTCACACTGGGGAGAAACCCTATAACTGCCTGGTGTGTGGACAGAGCTTCACTCATAGTGGAAATCTACGTTCACATCAAAGGACTCACACTGGGGAGAAACCCTATAACTGCCTGGTGTGTGGACAGAGCTTCACTCATAGTGGAAGTCTACGTTCACATCAAAGGATTCACACTGGGGAGAAACCCTATAAATGCCTGGCGTGTGGACAGAGCTTCACTCATAGTTCAGGTCTACGATCACATCAAAGGACGCACACTGGGGAGAAACCCTATAAATGCCTTGAATGTGGACAGAGCTTCACTCATAGTTCAGGTCTACGATCACATCAAAGGACTCACACTGGGGAGAAACCCTATAAATGCCTGGAGTGTGGACAGAGCTTCACTCATAGTGGAAGTCTACATAAACATGAAAGGATTCACACTGGGGAGAAACCGTATAAATGCCTTGAATGTGGACGGAGCTTCACTCATAGTTCAAGTCTACATAAACATCAAAGGACTCACACTGGGGAGAAGCCCTATAACTGCCTGGAGTGTGAAAAGAGTTTCGCTCGGAGGGGAACTCTACGTTCACATCAAAGGACACACACTGGAGAGAAACCCTATAACTGCCTAGAGTGTGGACAGAGCTTCACTGAGAGTGGACATCTACGTAAACATCAAAGGATTCACACTGGAGAGAAACCCTATAACTGCCTAGAGTGTGGACAGAGCTTCACTAATAGTTCAGGTCTATATTCACATCAAAGGACTCACACTGGGGAGAAACCATTTAAATGCCTGGAGTGTGGACAGACCTTCACTCAGAGTGAAAGTCTACGTAGACATCAAAGGACTCACACTGGTGAGAAACCCTATAAATGCCTGGAGTGTGGACAGAGCTTCACGGAGAGTGGAAATCTACGTAACCATCAGAGAACTCACACAGGGGAAAAACCCTTCAAATGCCTGGAGTGTGCACAGAGCTTCACTTGTAGTTCAGTTCTACGTTCACATCAAAGGACTCACACTGGGGAGAAACCCTTGAAATGCTTGGAGTGTGGGCAGAGTTTTGCTGAGGGTGGAAGTCTACGTAACCATCAAATAACTCATACTGGGGAGAAACCCTATAAATGCCTGGAATGTGGACAGAGCTTCACTTGGAGAGGAAGTCTACATTCACATCAAAGAACTCATACTGGGGAGAAACCCTATAAATGCCTGGAGTGTGGAAAGAGCTTCACTCAGAGTGGAAGTCTACGTAAACATCAAAGAATTCACACTGGGGAGAAACCCTATACATGCCTTGAGTGTGGAAAGAGCTTCACTCAGAGTGGAAGTCTACATAAACATCAAAGGATTCACACTGGAGAGAAACCCTATAACTGCCTGGAGTGTGAAGAGTTTCGCTCAGAGTGGAAATCTACGTTCACATCAAAGGACTCACACTGCGGAGAGACCCTATGAATGCTTGGAGTGTGGACAGAGCTTCACTCAGAGTGCACATCTACATTCACATAAATTACTAACGCTGGGGAGAAGCCCTATAAAGACATAGCATATAGAACCATAGCATTAAAAAGTTGGAAGAGTCCACATGGGCCATCTAATCTAACCTTGCTGTGCTTTTATATGATTTTATGGCTTTAACTAAAATTGTTTTTGGTTAAGTATCCATGATGTTTAATACTGTTTGTATAGATGTATATTTGAAGTTATATTGCAATGCTTTTAATTTGTGATGCTTTGAGTCTCCATATAGAGAGAAAAAGTGGGACATAAATAAACATAATGATATTTATTTTTATTTATTTATTTATCGTGTCATCAGCAACCATTGTATTACAATTCTAACAGAGCAAAACAAACACAGAGATTAAAAAGAAAAAGAAAAAAAAAGAAAGAAAAAAAAAACCACACAGATTTTGCAAATTTGGTATTTGGTTAAATGTCCTTTGACCAGTATCGGGCCACTTGGAGTGCCTCTGGGGTTGCCGCAAGAAGGTCCTCCATTGTGCATGTGGCAGGGCTCAGGGTGCATTGCAGCACGTGGTCAGTGGTTTGTTCTTCTCCGCACTCGCATGCCGAGGATTCCACCCTGTAGCCCCATTTCTTAAGATTGGCTCTGATGAGGGCCATGTATAATGTATAAATATGTCAGAGGAAGTCCTAGGGAGGAGGAGGGAGCAAGCTTCCTTTCTGCTGCCCTGGAGTGGAATGCTCTGCCCCGGAGGGAGGGAGTGTGGTGGAGGCTCCTCCTTTGGAGGCTTTTCAACAGTGCCTGGATGGCCATCTATCAGGGGTGCTTTGAATGCAATTTTCCTACTTCTTGGCAGAGTGGGATTGGACTGGATGGCCCACTAGGTCTATTCCAACTCTGTGATTCTAAGAGCTGCTCTAAGAGTTTAATTCTACATAGACCTAGAATTCACATGGGAGGGAACAGTGGCCCTTGGCCCCTGAGAGAGTGTGTGTGTCTCTAAGAATGAGCTTTCCAAACCTTCCATGTTGATGACACTTTTGACATGCATCCTTCTGTAACACGGTAATTCACGTTAGCAAAACAGAGGCTTAAATCAACGCCACATAAGATTTTCCAATGCATATAATATAATAATATAGAGAGAAATGTTTCATATCATCTTTCTGTCTAAGTAATCCTTGTATAGTTTCCTCTTTCGCCGCTCCATGCGGTTCATCACAAACATCGTTACGAATAGATTTTATTTTCTTAATTATAAACTTATCCATTTTAATGGTAATGCTTGCAACTCAATCAACACATTGAGCAAATAACCAAAGTGCTAACAGTACCTACACTTGAGCACTCCGACACGCCACTTCTGAAGTGATTAAACCTCTCGGGATGGGTGGGTGGGTGGCCTTCCTGGCTGGTGGAAAGGGGCTGGGCTCAGGGCCCTTTGGGGGTCTCTTCCAACTCCAGTGTTGAAATGTGGGTGCGAGATCCTATTTGTCTCTGCTCTCTGGTGAGGACTCAGCAGCCGGCAGGTCCCACACAAACACCCAGTTGAGGAACATCCATCCCAGCAGCACAGCTCACCAGCCAAGTAAGCTATAAACAGCATTTATTGCAGTCATAAAGTCATTTACACTATATACAGAGTAGCGGCTTGTGTAAGCACCGGGACTGTGGTGAAGTATAAATTTTTAACCTGCAGTTATGTATAATTATAGATGTTATGTATAATTATAGACAGACGTTTAAAGGGTAAGTATTTAAAGTTGCATAACCAAGGGAAATGGCAGCCAGCTCAGCTTATGTTGAACTGGGTTACCATGGAAACAGGGGCGGAGCCAACTGCCACTTGGCAGGATAACCATTTTAAATGGTTAGTCTGTAGTCAGAGAGCTACAGGAGAAGACTGATTCTCTAGGAGAAAGGGTGGGGTGCAGCTCATCTTCTGAGGAGGAACTTTAAGATATAAATGGGGTTTGTTTCAATGGGTCTTTGCAGAAGGCAAAGTGTCTCTTTTTGGGGTGTGAATCTTTCTTCCTGCCACAATTCTCGAGCTTGGGTCCTTGGACTACAGATTCCTGTGTTCCCGTGTTCCGGTGTTTTCCTCTTGTGATTCCGTGAATGATGGCTTCGACTCTACCACTTTTGACTCCGGACCATTTTGGACAACGCTTTTTTACCTCTTGGACTTATTCATCTTGCTTGCATCGTGCTATGACTTTGGACCGGTTTTGGGCTCTATTTTTGCCTTTACCTGATGTGCTTTTGAACATTCTTTGGACTTTGTGAGTTTAAAGAGGATTGCTTCACATTTCAATTAAACCGGATTATACGCCAGGATAATCTGGGTTATATTTTAGTTGCTTATTTCACGTTTTTGATACCAATTCTTTGGTTGAACTTGAGGCACTGAAGTAAGTGTTTCTAAGACTCTTTTGTGAACAATAAAACTGTGTTTAGACCTTGCATCCTGTGTTTGGCTTTTCTGAGGCTTCTGGGTCTTGACTGTGGTGCAGCTATCTGAGTGTCAGCTGTATTAAGATGACTTCTGACCACAAGGTGATGAGTTCGAAGCCAGCCTGGGTCAGAGTGAGCTTCCGACCAATTGTGTAGCTTGTTGTCAACCTTTGCAACCCGAAAGACAGTTGCATCTGTCAAGTAGGAAAATTAGGTACCACCTATGTGTGGGGAGGCTAATTTAACTGATTTACGAGGCCATAAAAAAGACTCCGGCAAAGCACTCCAGCAAAAGCATGCAGGGAATGTGGAACTACTTCATCGGTGTCGTAGATGGACGATGAAAGCGACAGCTCCCCTGGCGGCCAGAAAAGTTAAAGAGCCTCTGACTGTCTATATCTGTTGTGTGTCTTTGGCATTGAATGTCTGCCATATATGTGTACATTGTAATCCGCCCTGAGTCCCCTGCGGGGTGCGGAGAAGGGCGGAATATAAATACTGTCAATAAATAAATAAGTAATAAGCCCATCAATCACACAGCTCCGGTCAGTAAGCCCATTCCGTTCAGTAATGGCGACCATGACTACACTTATAAGTAAAACACGCCCAGTCTAAATTCCGAAGTCATGGCCAAATGTCCATTTACATCAGAGGAAGCAGGAAACATTAGCAATGTACCTCTCTAGGAACTGGCCACTCCCTCTGTAGCCTTAACTCCATCCTTGCTGGATGGTTTTGCAAATATACACACGGTTAGCTTTAAACTCACAACTGAAAATTCACATTTTACACACAGTTCGAACAGTATAGACTGCCTGGGAGTCTCCTCTGGAGGTTTTTGAGCTGAGGTCATTGGAAGGCTGTCTGTTGGGAGGGCTTTGACTGTGCCTTCCTGCCTGGGTGAAGGGGTTGGACTGGATGCCCTTTGAGAGGGGGGGTCTTTTCCAGAGGGGGAGAGCCATTTTTCATGCGATGTACATGTGGACTGCAGCCGACACACTCGTGTGTCATGTCACACACTTTGGAAGACTCTGATCTAAGACATACAAAGGCAATGCTTGTAAATGGTGAAAAATCTGACCACAACATTGGGATATTTTAAATAATATTGTGGTTCCTTTGCAAAAAGGCAGCAAACATTGGACTGCGGTGCATGTGATGCCGAACGAAAATGGTTAAGGCTCCGTTTACAAAGAGAGCAGAGTCTTGTTTCATAGGAATGCTGGAAACAAAATTGGGAAGATGCCGAGAATGTCTGAGAACGGCCGCAAGCCTTGTTGATCCCCAGAGGCGGGAGGAAGCCGTCATCCCCGCAAGGCGATTGGCCGACGGAGATCGACAAAGGATCAGAGATGGACAAACGGCACTCTGCCGAGTCAAGGGAACTCTTGGACCAATTTCAGGGAAGACTGGGACTTCTTTATCATCATTTCACAACAACAGCAACGAGAACGGGCAAATACCAGCTGTCGGATGTATGAATCGGAAGAGTGTTGCCAGGCGCAGAAGTGTCCTTCCATAGGATTGTCTAAGGGAGGAGAATAATAATCGGGGACAGCACTGACTTTATGAGAGGTCTTAGCCTTAGACCCAGGTCTGTTTGCTCATTTGTTAGTGTACCTTGTGTGTCTCTATAGGAGTGTTTCAGTGGCGTGTGGCTTTTCTGGTTTTATTTTTGTAGTTGTGGCAGACACTCAATGAACTGTATGGTTTTAGCATTCTGTATTGTAAACTTACCATGTTTCTCTTTTTCTTAATAAAACACATGTTTATGAAAAGGAGATTCGGAAGGGTCGAAACCTTACACGGGAAAGGCAGGTAGGGCTGGGGTCCCTTTGGATATCCTTTCCCCTCTTTTTATGTCAGTCTCATCCCTCTGGGTTGGAGTCTTATGCTTCAGTTAGTCAAAATATTGATGGGTTACATACCTGTGACCATCTTTCTTTCTTCAAGTGGTGCTCTGTGAATTCACAAATATGGAGTTACTGCGTCTGTGCAGGAATCAACGGAAACTTCTCAAGCCCTATTTTTGAATTCTGGCGGTATGCCCGCCCACTCCTCCTAAGGGTATAAAGGGCCCCCTGGCCGTACGCTCCCCAGTTCGTTCGCCGCAGAGGCAGCGAGAAAGGGGGAGGTTTGCATGAGAGGGGAGGAACGGGCGGGTTCGTGTGACTTCACAGACCACCACTCGAAGAAAGATGGTCCCAGGTATGCAACCCACCATTTTTCTTTGTGGTGTCTGTGAATACACACATGGAGACTAGCAAGCTGAGACAGGAAACATGCAAACTGGCACCAGAGCCACAAGGAAGCGATCTTTCCCATGTGTAGGAAGAGAAAAACTCCAGTAGGAGTAGGTGTCGGTAAGTAGACCTTTAGATGAAGCAATTCGATATGTGGGAACCTATACAAGGTCCCGACAAAAACCCAGGCTCAATGATAGAGGCATAATGCGGACGGCGTAGAAGGCTGGCGCAAAGAATATGCACGAAAGACCATAGATAATAGCACCATGGCTTGGGTCACCTTAAGTTTGTAAGACATCTGAAGACACGGAGAGGGAAAAACCTCTATTTTACTCTCTGTGCCTTACTTATTTAATTTTTTAAAAGAAAAAACAATAAACCTACATTGAAGCCAAAGGCTGAGAGTGCGTATAATTTGAGTTATTATTGTTATCATTTTGTGTCGATGCACCTGAGCTATCGGGTCAGGCAAACAAGGGGGGGGGGAGAGATGTCTCTAATGTAATGTCCGAATAAGACCTCGAGTTCAGCCAACATAGCTGGGTGAAAGAGGCACCCTAGACACGGTATCGAGTAGAAGACCAAGGCGTAGGGCCGATGGTATTGGGAGACCCGCCACGGGAATAGATCGAGGCAAGGTCGGGGACAGGCTGGCTGGAAGGAAAGTTGTATGGGCCACACAATTCAGTGGGGGGAAAGCAAGATGGTATTAGCTGTGACAGCCTGTTTTGGCATAGGGTAGAAACAATCCCCGGGCTCTTTCTGTCCGTCTCTCTCTCTCTCTCTTTTTATTATTAAGCCTAATGGTATAGAAAGTGGTGCCCGCCTAACATACCTGAACCGAAGCCGCTTCCGTCATGGTGAGGAAGATAGCTGGAAAGGGAGCCAGAAAGAGAAAGGCCTGGCTGGTTGAGGTAAATTGGTATCACCTTCGAGAGGGAGGTCATGGCGATCCCGAGGAGAGCTCGACCCCGACGAATAACGAACTAAGGTCATGCCAAATACCATTCAAAAAGAAAGAGTCCTCACCCTGGAAAATCCCTTGGATTCTCAAGTGCAGATGGACTTCCGGGCGGCATCCCTCTCTCCCTCCTTCTATTTTGTGTGGATACTTTAAGGAAAATTTCTCTGAATATTTATACAAATTCTTTTATGAATATTTCTTCAATTCCTTTTTGAATACTTCTACAAATATTTCTCAGATATTTTAATAATTGGGTTGTTGTAGGTTTTTTCGGGCTGTATGGCCATGGTCTAGAGGCATTCTCTCCTGACGTTTCGCCTGCATCTATGGCAAGCATCCTCAGAGGTAGTGAGGTCTGTTGCAACTAGGAAAAAGGGTTTATATATCTGTGGAATGATGACCAGGGTGAGACAAAGGACTCTTGTCTGCTGGAGCTAGGTGGGAATGTTTCAACTGACCGCCTTGATTAGCATACAATGGCCTGGCTGCGCCTGGGGGAATCTTTTGTTGAGAGGTGATTAGATGTGCCTGATTGTTTCCTCTCTGTTGTTTTGCTGTTGCAGTTTGAGAGTTTTTTAATACTGGGAGCCAGATTGTGTTCATTTCCATGGTTCCCTCCTTTCTGTTGAAATTGTCCACATGCTCCTTGTGTATTTCAATGGCTTCTCTTTGTAGCCTGACACGGTGGTTGTGAGAGTGGTCCAGCATTTCTGAGGAGGCCTGCCGCCATTGGGGTGGGCGGAACGTCAGGAGAGAGTGCTTCTAGGACATTCTTGGAGGGTTAGATAGAGGCAATGTGGGGAGCGGGTGGAGGGAGAGTGGCAGGCCCGTAGCCAGGATTTCATTTCGGGGGGGGGGGGGCTGAATTTTTTTCAGGGGGGAGTTTCGGGGGGGGGGGTTGATTCTGAGTGAAAGAGGGTCTAGCCTAGCAAACCTTTTGTATCGTGACCCCAATAAGACCCCCTCCATGCATATGGGAGATATGGAGCATGGTGATCAGATCATGATAGGAACAAACATCACAGTTTAAATAAGGCACCAGGAAGGCCTTCTCGCAGACCACCATGAGGATTTCGGGGGGGGGGGGGCTGAAGCCCCTCAAGCCCCCCCCCCCCGGCTACATGCCTGGAGAGGGGGTTGGACTTCCTGGGCGTGGGGGGCTGCTGCGGGGCGCCTTCCGCCCTGGACATTCATCGGTAGCCACGTTGCCCCGCGGAACTCCCCGCCGCAGTGTTCTCCCTGCTCCTTGGCGCGCTCTGCGAGAGGGTCCCGCGGCGTTGGGGTTCTCCCTCCGGCCTGGGCCACCTCCCTCCCTCCCTGCCTCCCTGCCTCCCTCCGTCCGTGTGTGTGGTCTCCCCTTTCTCTCTCTCCCTCTCCTCAGAGGGAGGCCGCCATCTTCTCCCCTTCTTCTTCTTCCTGTGCTCCCGTCAATCAAGGGTGCATGGCGGCGAGCGGGCAGCCAATGGGGTTCTTCGGTGGGCGGGGCGGCACGGGCTGGGCCAATGGGAGGGCGGAGGAGGCGGGGCTTCTTCTCGGGGGCCTCAGCACAGCCTCTCCCGCCGCCAAAGCCAAAGCCGCCATTGTTCCCTGAGGCGAGGAAGACCCGGATGGAGAGAGACGGAGAGAGGGAGAGGTGAGCCCGTCGTAGTAGTAGTAGTAGGCCTCGCTCGCTGAGGGCGGCCCAGCCCGGCCCTCCTCCTCCTCCCCCGGGCTCCCTTCGGACCCCGGCTCCCCCTTCCCGCCCTCTTCAGCGCCTGAGGGGAAAGGAAAGGGCCTGAGGAGGCCTGGAAGGAGGAAAGAAGGAAGGAAGGCCCAAGTAGGCCCCGGCCTGGCACCCTCCTGGCCTCCCCCAAGGAAGGAAGGAAGGAAGGCTCTCCTGGCCTGCTGGCCGGGAGTTTTCCGTGGGGCTCCAGAAGGGTTTCACCCGCATCTCAGGCATCCCTCGGAGGTGGGGGGTGGGGGCAGTCCTATCCCCGTGGAGTGGTGTGTCCCGGGTGGGAGGGAGGGAGGAGGAGGCGCTCGTGCCTGCGGGAGGCCAGCAGCATGGGGAGTGTTGTTGCCGTGATCCCTCTTGAGGCGAAGCCCTGAACAGCCTCGCAGCTTCAAGGCCTGGCTTCCCCCGCCCTCCTCGGCCCCATTCCCCCCCCCCCCCCCCAAACCACCCTCTCCATCTCTCTCTCCCCATGTCGCCTCTGGTGTGAGAGAATTGGCCGTCTGCCAATTGGGGATGTTGCCCAGGGGACACTGGATGATTTGATGTTTTTATGATCCTTGTGGGAGGCTTCTCTCATGCCCCCTTGGCATGAGGAGCTGGAGCTGACAGAGGGAGCTCATCTGTGCTCTCCCCGGATTCGAACCTGCGACTTGTCGGTCTTCAGTCCTGCCGGCACAGGGCTCACCGGGGTATTCTTATGTTTTATTTCCTTTATAATGTTGTTGTTGGTGTCTTGATTTCATTTATTGTATTGCGTCGTTGGGTTTGGCCTCATGTAAGCCACCCCGAGTCCCCTTCAGGGAGATGGATGGTGGCGGGGGAGGAATAAAGATTATTATTATTATTATTATTATTAGAAACCCCACAAGAGGAGTCCACAGCAGACACTCTTCTGGCTGTTGTATTGGGTCACACCTCGGACCCTTCCCAAGTGCCTAGGACTGTGTGATGTATCGGTGAATGATGCGTGCAGATTCCAGTCAGGTGGCCTTCCTTGAATCATGGAACATGAAAGGCACGGCAGACGACTTCAACCAGAGAAGTCAGCCATAGCAGAGCACCTGATGAACCAGCCTGGACACAGCATATTATTTGAGAACACGGAAATGCTGGACCACTCTCACAACCACCAGGTCAGGCGACACAGAGAAGCCATTGAAATCCACAAGAAGCATGTGGACAATTTCAACAGAAAGGAAGAGACCATGAAAATGAACACAATCTGGCTACCAATATTAAAAAAAACTCTAAAATTACAACAGCAAAGCAACAGAGAGGAAACAGCCAGGCACATCTTAACACCTCTCAGCAAGAGATTTTCCCAGGCTCAGCCAGGCCTTCAAATGCTAATGAAGGTGGTCAGTTGAAACATTCACACCTAGCTCCCGCAGAGAAGAGCTCTTTGCCCCACCCCAGCCATTCCACAGATATATAAACCCATTATCCTAATTCCAACAGACCTCACTACCTCTGAGGATGCTTGCCATAGATGCAGGCAAAACGTCAGGAGAACTGCCTCTAGAACAGTGGTTCTCAACCTGGGGTCCCCAGATGTTTTTGGCCTACAACTCCCAGAAATCCCAGCCAGTTTACCAACTGTTAGGATTTCTGGGAGTTGAAGGCCAAAAACATCTAGGGACCCCAGGTTGAGAACTGCTCTAGAACATGGCTCTATAGCCCGAAAAAACCCACAAGAACCAAATAATCTTAATGTTAGATACCTTTTTGCAGAGAAGGCTGAAGACCTAGCAAAACTACAATTCCCGCAATTCCGTATGGCTATTTATGTGTACATGTTCCTACATATGCACAGTAACACCTCCCTCTCTATGGGGTACCCATTCCTGGCTGAGCTGCAAGGCCCTGACACCTCAGAAACCCCCAACTGCCCTGAAATGGCCCGGCTTCTGGTCCCAGGGGCCATAGAGTTCCTCTGGAGGACCTGGCCGATCCCTAGAGAGGCCGCCATGAGTAGGCCCATAGCAAGCTGGCACGTGGCACCTGTCAGTTGATGACAGTTTCCTAGAATCCTAGAGTTGGAAGAGACCTCGTGGGCCATCCAGTCCAACCCCACTCAGCCAAGAACTTTAAATAACATTAACTTGCTGCTAAATCACTTAAAGTGTTCGGTAACGTAAATGTATTTTTAGAAGACAGAATCTGGGTTCACAGACACAACGACCGTAATAGTAATAGTGACAGGACCTCAAAATCGAACTGCAAAGGCTCTGGCATCAACCAGTCCAGACGGTCCCAGTGGGGACGGGCACACTGGGTGCTGTGCCAAAAGATCTCAGCCGGCATTTGAGAACGATAAACGTTGACAGAATCACGATCCATCAACTGCAAAAGGCCTCCTGACTTGGATCTGTGCGCATCATTCGAAAATACAACACACAGTCCTTAACGCCTGGGAAGTGTTCGACTTGTGATTTTGTGACACGAAATCCAGCATAGAAATCTCGTTTGCTGTGAAATATTGTGTGTTTGTGTCATAATAATAATAATAACAACAACAATAATAGAATGAATAGCAAAGACGAGTATTCAGTGCGGCCCTCTGGGGAGGCCCTGCTCTCGGTGCCCAGCGCAGAGAACCAGAGAAGACCAGGCGGAGCTGCAGATATTTATGGGAAAGGTTTCAGGTTGGGGTGAGAAGCCCCAGCAGATCAGGCCACGGGGGGGGGGGGGGGGGAGGAAGGGTCTGTTCCTCCCCATTTCCTGCCTCAATAAATACATTGGGGAGGGAGGGAGGCCTTGAAGTGGCGAGGGGGGGGGACCCCAAAGGAGGGACACCCAAAGGAGGCTGTTGTTGTTGTTGTTAGGGCTCCAGAGGGCTGGGCCTTGGAGACACCCCTGGGTGTCAGTCCACCGGAAGACAGAGCCCCAGGCCGCAGGGCAGGCAGGAAGTGCTCGCCCTGGTTGCCGTAGTAGCAGGCGAGGGGCATCTGGTGGAAGGCCATGGTCCAGATCTGGCCGAAGGGCCAGAGGAAGCAGTCCATCTCCACGTGAAGAAACACCAATGCTTCTGCAGACAGCAAGGCCGAGCAGGAGGGGTGGATGCTCCTGGTCTCCGCCCTCTTTCATTGGAGGCAGGATGGCCCTCTGCCAAGAGGGCTTGGGGGGTGCCTTCCTCCCTTCCTTCCTTGGACCGGGGGGCCCTGGGTGGGTCCTTCCCAACTCTGTGAGGAAATCAAATCTGCTCCCCCCCCCCCCTCGTGACAGGGTGGGAAGGCGGGAAGACTTCCCTCTTTGCAGCAGCTTGGAACTGAAGCCAGGCACTTGCGGATACAACCCAGTGGGAAGTTTACACCCATTTGAACTTTCCAACAACAAGTGCTTGGTACTATAGACTATATTTCAGAGGAAGAAACTGGCAAGACCGTCTCGAAGTATTCCTTGCCTATGAAAATCTGATAATATTTGATAATATGGGAAGTTTTTAAGGATTGTTGAACCTCTCTAATACGTATTTAATTATGGTTTTTAATGATTGGTTTGTATATTTGTGATGCGATGTGAGCCGCCTTGGGCCAGTCCTGGAGAAAGGCGTCGTCGTAATCTCCTTTGTGATACATAAACAATACATAAAATCCTCTGCTTGTCAGTCCATAGGGCCGCCTCCCGACAGATGGCCATATGGACAGATAGGCAGATCATCATGCCCATGAAGCTGGGTGGCCATCTGCCAGGAAGGCTTGGATGGTGCTTTCCCTGCGATGGCAGAAAGGGGGTCGGTGTCAGGAGCCAAAGATAGCGTCAAGAAAAGTGCCACGTTTCTCTGTCTCTGGATCATGGATCTTATAGTCTCAATTTGATGCCGACATACACACGCATACACATGATATCGAAACCTTCCTTCCCGTTTTTCTCCTCAGAGCTTGTCACCTCTGCTCCAATGCCTCTCTCTTTCTGCTCACAAACACCCTCTTGTTTTCCCTTTTGTTCTATCAACAATCCCTTGTGTTCTCTTTGTTCCAAAGCAAAGCATAACTACTCTTTCTGCGCAATTCTGAAAGCCATTTCTTCCCATTCTGCTCACGTCTTCTTCCCACTCCCACCTTTTCAGGTCAACTTGATCTCTTTCCACCTCTCACCCAGGTGTCTTTTCCCGGCACTCCGCAAGCACTGCCAATTTACATTCCTTTACTCCTTTCTGCTCCTCTTTGCTCCCTCCTCCCTTTTCTCTTTACATTCCTCAGTAACCCATTCTAATTTGTGAAATGCACTTTACACATTTTTGGCCCCAACACTTGACCTTTTGCTTCTTTCTTGACCAGGGAAATGAGGATTCTATGGAGCCACCTCTTGGGTTGAGGAACGAAACCAGGAATGTATGAAGAAATCATCTCAAGGTGAAGATGTTGCTGAACTTGTGACCTGTCTTACAGATACGAAAAGAAAACTGGAAGAGACAAGTTTCTGTGTTGCAATTAAACACCCATCTCACTGTTAATATGAAGGAGAAAGCATCTCAATGCCTGGAGTGTGGAAAGAGTTTCAATCGGAGGGATTCTCTTCAGTTACATGAAAGGACTCACACTGGAGAGAAACCCTATACATGCCTGGAGTGTGGAAAGAGCTTCACTCAGAGAGCACATCTACTTAGACATCAAAGGACTCACACTGGGGAGAAACCCTATAAATGCCTGGAGTGTGGAAAGACCTTCACTCAGAGGGGACATCTACATTCACATCAAAGAACTCACACTGGAGGGAAACCCTATAAATGCCTCGAGTGTGGAAAGAGCTTCTCTCATAGTTCATCTCTACGTTCCCATCAAAGGATTCACACTGAGGAGAAACCCTATACATGCCTGGAGTGTGGAAAGAGCTTCTCTCATAGTTCATCTCTACGTTCCCATAAAAGGATTCACACTGGGGAGAAACCCTATACATGCCTGGAGTGTGGACAGAGCTTCACTCAGAGGGGACATCTACATTCACATCAAAGAACTCACACTGGAGGGAAACCCTATACATGCATGGAGTGTGGACAGAGCTTCACTCATAGTGGAGACCTATCTTCCCATCAAAGGACTCATACTGGGGAGAAACCCTATAAATGTGTTGAGTGTGGACAGAGCTTCACTCAGAGTTCACATCTACATAGTCATCAGAGGACTCACACTGGGGTTAAACCTTATAAATGCCTCGAGTGTGGAAAGTGCTTCACTCAGAGTTCACATTTACGTACACATAAAATGACTCATACTGGGGAGAAACCCTTTAAATGCCTGGAGTGTGGAAAGAGTTTCAGTCGGAGGGATTCTCTTCACCAACATGAAAGGACTCACATGGGAGAGAAACCCTATAAATGCCTCGAGTGTGGACAGAGCTTCATTCAAAGTTCAACTCTACATAGACATCAAAGGACTCACACTGGGGAGAAACCCTATATATGCCTGGAGTGTGGAAAGAGCTTCTCTCATAGTTCAACGCTACGTTCACATCAAAAGACACACAGTGGGGTAAAACCCTATAAATGCGTTGAGTGTGAACAGAGCTTCACTGAGGGAGGACATCTACGTAAACATCAAAGAACTCACACTGGGGAGAAACCCTTTAAATGCCTGGAGTGTAGAAAGAGTTTCAGTCGGAGGGATTCTCTTCAGCTACATGAAAGGATTCACATGGGAGATAAACCCTATAAATGCCTGGAGTGTGGGCAGAGCTTCATTCAAAGTTCATCTCTACGTTCACATCAAAGGACTCACACTAGGGAGAAACCCTATAAATGCCTCGAGTGTGGAAAGAGCTTCTCTCATAGTTCAACTCTACGTTCACATCAAAGGACACACAGTGGGGAGAAACCCTATAATTGCCTGGAGTGTGGACAGAGCTTCACTCTGAGAGGAAATCTACGTAGACATCAAAGAACACACACTTGGGAGAAACTCTATAAATGTGTTGAGTGTGGTCAGAGCTTCACTCACAGTGGAAATCTACGTTCACATCAGCGGATTCACTCTGGGGAGAAACCCCATGAAAGCATGGAGTGTTGAAAGAGCTTCTGTGAGAGTTCAGACTTACATGTACATAGATTTTCACTGGAGACAACAGTGGCATTTGACCTAAATACCACTCTCCAAGCTTTTCATGTTGGGTACACACTCTTTAGACATGCATCCTTTCGTGACATGGTACTTCAATTTAAGAAACCATAGGTTTAACCAATCCCATGTAAGATTTTCCATGTATATGTAATATAATAATGTATAGAGATAGGTTTCATATACTCCTTTGGATATACATTTCTTTTGTAGTTTCCTCTATAGCTGCTCCATGTGGTTTGCTCATCACAAAGAAACATATCAATTTTAGTGGTAATTAATGTAATTCAATCAATAAATTATGCATGAAAGATTATAGCTCAACCTACACTTGAACTTACCAGCACTTCACCTGTGGACTACAGCGTGTGTCATGGCACACAGTTTGGAAGGCTCTGATCGAAGACAATACAGTGGCAGTGCTCATGAATGCTGACAAACGAGAGCACACTCTTGGGGTCATCTTATCATATTGGCGTGCCTTTGCAGAAAGGCCCGGAAATATTGGACTCAGAAGCATACAATGCTGGACACAAATGGTTAAGGTTTCGTTTTCAATGCGACCAGAGTTTTGTTTCGTAGGAATGCCGGAGAGTCACCTAGAAGCAAAATTGGGAAGATGCCTCCACGAGAGGATCACTGCAGCAAGCGGCATTTCGCCTCAGAGATGGAAGACGTCATGATCCCACTGGAAGGAAGGTCGGGGCCGCCTTATCACTACTTCACAACAACAACAACAGGGGCAAATGTCAGTTTTGAGGTGTATGAATTAGAAGACTTGCCAAAGCAGAAGTGTGGTTGCGTAGGGTTATCTGAGGGGAACAGAGCAATTAGGGACACAACTCAGGGCCAGGTTCTTAGAATTAGACCCAGGTCTGTTTGCTCGTTTTTTTGGTGTACTTTGTAGATCTATGTACTGTGAAGAAACTACTGTGTAACCAATAAGCTTTATGTGCCTGAGAATAAAATTTCTTATAACAATGACTTGTGTCAAGTTAATGAAGTGAAGATTTACATCAAAGGAGATGGCCAAATATAAAAGCTGTAAATAAATAAATAAATAATAAATTTTGGAATCAGTTTATGGTATTGGGATACATATTTTGGAGAGTCACAAACAAGGTGTTTTGAAAGTCAAACCTCTCTCATTCAATTCTCATACAAGTCTCTCTCTCCAGCTTCACACTAGCATATATATTTAAATAATAAAGTGCTCAGCCACAACTACGCTACACACACCTTTACTATTTACTCTCCTCATTGCCCAGTTCTTTTGGGTGTGGTGTGTTCCACATATATTTAATGGTGGCAGTGGTGGGATAATAAAATATAGGTCCCTCCTGCCTGAAAATTCTTTACTGTATTTCCTTGGATGCTGGTGGTTGTGTCTCAGTGGCCATGGTAGTCCACGCCTTAGTCACATCGTGTTTCGACTACTGCAACAGTCTACATGGGGCTGCCTTTGAAGATAGTTTGGAAGCTGCAATTAGTGCAGGGATTGGAGGCCAGATTGCTAGCGGGAGCACCATACCGTGAGAGAGCAAATCCCATGCTGCGGCAGCTCCACTGGCTGCTGATCCGCTTCCAGGCTAAATACAAAGTGCTGGTCGTTACCTAGAAAGCCTTAAACGGTTCAGGCCCAGACTGTTTGCAGAGCCTCATGTCTGTATACAAAGCGGCCTGAGCCTTGTGATCCGCAGAGGAGGCCCTGCTCTTGGTCCCACCCCTGTGTCAAGAGTGGCTGGTGGGACTGAGAGACGGGGCCTTCTCCGTGATCACTCCTTTCCTCTGGAAGCTTAAAAGAATTTTAAACTGCTCCCTCTCGCCTCGCTTTTAGAAAAGTGCTGAAAACCCACTTGTGCACTTTGATGTATGGAGAGGAGGGAGACTAATATGCCCGGCTTATACTTTCGCCTAGATAGGTTGAACCTTGTCTAGAGACTGGATCTGACTTCAGCCCGCTGCTTGTTGCATAACATGTCACCTTTTTATAAGGGTTCCAGCTATCGTTCTCAGTTGCCTTTTTTTAGTGTCACATGTATAACCGGATAGGTTATTTAAGTTTGCATTGTTGCATGATTGATTTGTTATTAAGTTTTAGAGTTAGGCTGCTTTTATATGGTTTGTTCTGATGTTATCCTGTTTTGAATGTTTGCCATACAGGTTGGAAACCACGCTGGGTCCCTTTGGGGAGATTGGGTAGTTTACATATACATTATTATTATTATTATTATTATTATTATTATTATTATTCTGTGTATGTCCGTGAAGACTCTTCATGCCTCTGTGTCTTGGTATTTCCATTGTCAACATGTTCCATGGAGGCAAAAGAGGATATTTTTTGTGTTCAAGGAAGTTTGGGGCTTCATGTTTAACCCTTTGCTTCTTCTTTCTTGACCAGGGACGTGTGGGTTTCTGGAGCCACCCCAGCATGATGGGAAACAAACCAACATCTGGTGGATATTGAGGAATTTGGAAGCCAAAGTCCAATACGCAAACCAGTCCGATTTGAAAAAGAAGTCCTCTCAAGGCGCCGATCTTGCTGAATTCTTAAATTCACTTTTGATTATAGAGTAGAATCATAGAAAAGACTGCATGGCCCATCTAGTCCAAACCCTGTCATGCAGGAGAAGCAGTCAAAGTACCACTGACAGATGGCCAGCCTCGGTAGAAAAGTCCCCAGAAGAGCCTCCCCTAAACTCTGAGGCATAGAGTTCCTCTGCTGAGCAGCTTTTCCAGTCAGGAAGTTCTTCCTAATGTTCAGAAGGAATCACCTTTTCTTCGATTTGAAACCATTGCTGCAAGTAATCAGAAAGGGAAAGACAAGTGACGGGTGCCCATATTACAATTAAAGGTACATATCGTTGTCAACATGGAGGAGAAAGCACATAAATGTACTGAATGCGGAAAGAGGTTTACGTGGCACGCACATCTGAAAATACATCAAAGGACTCACACTGGAGAGAAGCCCTATAAGTGCCTTGAATGTGGACAGAGCTTCACTCGTAGTTCATGTCTACGTTCACATCAAAGGACTCACACTGGGGAGAAACCATTTAAATGCCTGGACTGTGGAAAGAACTTCTCTCAGAGGGGACATCTACAGAGACATCAAAGGATTCACACTGGGGAGAAACCATTTAAATGCCTGGAGTGTGGGAAGAGCTTTGCTGACAGTGGAAACCTTCGTTCACATCAAAGGACTCACACTGGGGATACACCCTATAAATGTCTGCTGTGTGAACAGAGTTTCAGTTGGAGGGATTCTCTTCAGCAACACGAAAGGACTCACATGGGAGAGAAACCATATAAATGCCTGGAGTGTGGACAGAGCTTCATTCAAAGTTCATCTTTACGTTCACATCAAAGGATTCACACTGGGGAGAAACCCTATACATGCCTGGAGTGTGGACAGAGCTTCACTCAGAGGGGACATCTACAGAGACATCAGAGGACTCACACTGGGGAGAAACCCCATACATGCCTGGAGTGTGGACAGAGCTTCAGTGAGAGTGGAGACCTACGTTCACATCAAAGGATTCACACTGGGGAGAAACCCTATACATGCTTGGAGTGTGGAAAGAGCTTCACTCAGAGTGGACTTCTACATAGACATCAAAGGACTCACACTGGCGAGAAACCTTATAAATGCTTGAAGTGTGGACAGAGCTTCAATAATAATTCACATCTACGTGTCCATCAAAGGACTCACACTGGAGAGAAACCCTATAAATGTCTGGAGTGTGGACAGAGTTTCACTGAGAGTGGAAGTCTACATAGACATCAAAAGACTCATATTGGGGAGAAACCCTATACATGCCTGGAGTGTGGGAAGAGCTTTACTCGCAGTGAAAGCCTACGTTCACATCAAAGAACTCACTCTGGGGAAAAACCTTATAAATGCTTAGAGTGTGGAAAGAGCTTCACTGAGGGTGGAAGTCTACGTAAACATCAAAGGATTCACACTGGGGAGAAGCTTTATAAGTGCCTAAAATGTGGACAGAGCTTCACTCACAGTGGAAGTCTACATTCACATCAAAAGACTCACACTAAGGAGGGACCTTAAAAATGCTGAGAGTGTGGACAGAAATTCACTGAGGGTGGAAGTCTACGTAAACATCAGCAGATTCACACTGGGGAGAAACCCTATACATGCCTGGAGTGTGGACAGAGCTTCACTCAGAGTGGAGACCTACGTTCCCATCAAAGGACTCAGAATGGGGAGAAACCCCATGAAAGCGTGGAGTGTTGATAGAGCCTCTGTGAGAGTTCAGAGCTTTATATACATAGATTTTCACTGGAGACAACAGTGGCATTTGACCTAAATACCACTTTCCAAGCTTTTCATGTTGTTTACACACACTAATCATGCATCCTTTCATGACATGATAGTTCAATTGCAGAAAACAGAGGTTAAACCAATCCCATATAAGATTTTCAATATATATAATATAATAATATATATAGGTTTCATGTATTCTTTATTGTATATACAATTCTTTTGTAGTTTCCTCTATAGCCGCTCCATGTGGTTTTCTCATCACAAAGGGGTTTTATTTTCTTAATTAGAAACATATTAATTTTAGTGGTAATTAATGTAACTCAAGCCACAAATTGTGCAGAAAGATTACAGCTGAACCTACACTTGAACTTACCAGCACTTCACCTCTGTAGCAATTTAGCCTTTGTGGATATCTTTAAAGAGAGGCCGGGTGGCCTTCCGGGTTGGCAGAAGGGGGCTGGACTCCATGCCCTTTGGGGGTCTCTTCCAACCCCCGTGAAGTATAGACTGCCTTGGAGTGTGGAGTCTCCTCTGGAGGTTTTTGAGCTGAGGTTGTATGGCTGTGTACTGGGAGGGCTTTGACTGTGCCTTCCTGCCTGGCTAAAGGGAGTCGGAGTGGATGCCCTGTGAGGGTCTCGTCCATGGGGGGGAACCCTTTTTCATGCAACGCACCTGTGGGCTAGAGCGGACACGCGTGTGCGATGGCACACAGTTTGGAAGGCTCTGATCAAAGACAAGACAATGGCAGTGCTCATGAATGCTGACAAACGAGAGCACACTCTTGGGGTCTTCTTATCATATTGGGGTGCCTTTGCAGAAAGGCCCGGAAATATTGGACTCAGAAGCCTACGATGCTGGACACAAATGGTTAAGGTTTCTTTTTCAGTGAGACCAGAGTTTTGTTTCGTAGAGATGGAAGACGTCATGATCCCACTGGAAGGAAGGTCGGGGCCGCCTTATCACTACTTCACAACAACAACAACAGGGGCAAACGTCAGTTGTGGGGTGTATGAATTAGAAGACTTGCCAAAGCAGAAGTGTGGTTGCGTAGGATTATCTGAGGGGAACAGAGCAATTGGGGACACAACTCAGGGCCAGGTTCTTAGAATTAGACCCCGGTCTGTGTGCTCGTTTTCTGGTGGACTTTGTAGATCTATTTAGGAGTGTTTTGGTGGTGTGTGCTTTCTGATATACTTTTGTAGTTGTGGCAGCAATTCTGTGAGGTGCTCAGTTTTAGCGTGTATATATACATACACATACATACATTACTATGTTCCAGTTTTTAATATCAGTATCAGAGACTGGGAAGACAGGCAGAGCGAGGGTTTCATAGGAAACCTCTGGTCCTTTTGGAGATGGTTTTCCCCTTCTAGGTTGGTCGCGTGGCTCCGAGTAGGATTTTCATGCTTTGTTTTTTGTTTTTTTGCATTTCATTTTCTAATGAAGACTAGACGTGACAAATACACATGTAAACAAAAGTACAACAATGCAACAATAACAATAACAACAAGACTTGTATGACTTACAAATACTAGATAAGTTTCCCCTTGAACTTCCAGATTCCCTCAAGTGAAGCTGTACATTTCTTCTTTCACACAATATCCTACGTAACAAAGGAAAAGAGAACTAATCTGAGACCTTGGGCTTCTTCTTTTTCCTTCCCCCCCCCTCCTTATTTAATCCCTTTTTGAAACTTATTTTTAAACAATTTTGTAGTTCTGTATTATTTTGTAGTTCTGTATATATTTCTGTTTTTATAATTTCCTCCTCTTCCTTTTTAAGTTTTCCATTCCTAATCTTGTTCAGTTTTGCCTTTTGTTGAAATGTCATCTCATATATGCTTTCGATGCATCCCATATAATATCTTTTTCTGAATTAAATTTAAAGTTTATTATTACAAGATTATACTTTTGATATCCAGCATGTAGAACCAATGTTGTTGCGGACTCACTGTCCAGGATGCCTTAAACAATATTATTGGATGACTGATCAATATATGGTTTGTATATAGTTATATGATGTTGAGATCACCAAAATTATTTTTGACCATTCTAGTTAGTAGAAAAGTCAAAAATAATCCCTATGGGTTGGGAGGTGTGATGTTGTGTATTTTTATTCCTATAGTCATGTATTGTTTAGACAATAGTTAGTAATGGTAATTATGTAGAATTGTATTTTATTAGGGATGGTAACTGGCTTGGCTTGCCTTGAGCTGAGTCGCCATAGCAACGGGGGTGGGGCCAACTGCCACTTGGCTGCGCAGCTTTTTGAAAGTTATCAGTCTGTAGCCGGAGAGTTACAGAAGAGGACTGATCTGTGAATCAGCAGTCTGTAACAAGAGAGTTACAGGAGAGGATTCTTCAGTGAGAGGATCAAGGAACTGATCTGTAGTTGTGAACTACAGAGGTAGTTGATCCTGTGTGGAAGTAGAAATCCCACAGGAATCCTGTAGTGATAGAACCACAGGGAGGACTGGTTCTTTGATTAGGAATCAAGAATTGGCTTGGAGCCAATACAGGTGAATAAGTCAAGTGCCTTATTTGTGTTACCGGAACGGTTGTTAAAAAAAGAAACATTTGCCTAAAGAAACCTTTTGAAATCTGTTTAGTGCCTAGAGTCATTCAAGAAACTCTATAAATGTAACCAGCTAAGTTTGTGCCTCTAGAGTGAAGTAACATTGAATGTATTCTACTCCTGTTATATTCCAATAAACTTGTTACTGTTTTTCTCAAGCCTTGACTCAGATACAATTTCTTCTAAGTCAAACAGCCCTGTACACGAAGAAGAAGGACCAAATTAGGGTTATTAAACGTAAGCTACGCTATCAAATAAGTAAAGCCCCCTTGAATAGTGGTCCCTTGGCATTCAGCTCCTAAGTTGATAGTGATAATTACACGGCTTCCTCACATCCCCTCTCTTCTTTACCATTTAAATCTTATGTTTCTCTTTTTGAGTTCATCCGTTAGAAAAAAAGTACTTTTGTCTCCTTTCTAAGACTGCCATCGGGTGTTCCTTTAGGATGGCGATTTTATTTCCTTTGTAAAATGTTGGGGTTCTAGCGTTTTCCTTTAACACTTTGTCTCAGACTCTTTTCTTTCCAAAACACACTATAACATCTCTTGGTACATTATATCTTTTTGCATAATTTCATTGAATTCTATAGACTCTATCGATATTATCCTCAACCTGAAGCAGTTGGGCCACCATATTTTAAAGTATTTCTTTAAAATATTCTCTTTATCTTCCTCCTGAATATTTCTAAATCTTAGTTGGTATTCTTTCTCTTTCACCTCTAAGGTTTCTTGTTGTGTTTGTAATGTCATCATTTTTTTCTCTATTGAGTGTACAGTTTTTTCCAATTCTTTCTGTTGATACTTTATTGTTTTGCTCTCTTTAGCGTCTTCTTTTCTTCCCTGCTTCAATACCTCAATCTCCCTATAAATGGTTTTTACTTCTTCCTTCACTGTCATTTGCACTTCTTTGAATTCCTTTTTTATTTCTTCCATTTCTCCCTTAATTGTATTATATTGTCTGTCTTGTTTTTCTTCAATTATTTGCACGTCAGTTTGTAATTTTAAAATTTCCCGCATTATGTTTTTCATAGTGAATTCTTCTGTTATCGAGTCTTTTCTACCTTGTATTTTCCTTTCTCCTTTTCTCTGTCTTTATCCATCTTCATTTTCGGTGTTGACATCATCTCTACTCTTTTTTCTATTTTCCTTTATCCTTTGTTTATATATTTGTCTACTATTCCTAATTTTCTTGAGCTGATTTTGACTCTATATTGAGGTTTTTTTAATGAATCTACTTTGTTACAGCATATGACAATAGGTAATGCTAATTAATAATAATAATATTTGCCTCCGGTTCTCTTTTCCGTTCCCTATGCAGGTGAAAATAAGTCTGGATAGCAACTAATTCTTATAATTCTTATGAATATACAGATATATAATCAGAGAGTATTCTTTAAGTACATAAAACAGAGAAAGAAAAGTGATTGGAGGGAAGATTTTTCCAGTTCTACTGATCTAGCATTTCCGTGTTTTTCAGTCCTTAGCATCCCTTATCCCAATTCCAGTATGTTAACTCTAAATAGTCCTTCCGAAATAAATTCACAAAATCTCACAAATATTATCTGGCCTTAGTAGCACTGATACTATTCCGATGTTGTTTTATAATAAAATTAATTCCCTTCAATCAGTAGCCTTAGAGTTCCATCAGCCTTAAAATGTCGTGAGGGAGGTACAAAGCTATTAGAGAGAACATTGAAGTACAGGGATTTATTTTATTTATTTATTTCGGTTACTTCTACCCGGAGCTTCTCACCCTGGAGGGGACTCAGGGCAGTTTACAAAGGCACAATTCGATGCCGGCATCAACATAACAGTAGAATAAAAACAGTATAGCAGGAATTAAACAATTACAATCAGTTTCTGTATTGCAACAATAAAACCAATAAAACCAATTTCACCTAATTAACGCTCAGCGTTCGCCATCATAGTCCAAATTCCAATTCCACTTTGTCAGTCCTGTCAGTCCTAGTCGTCTGAGTCCTTATCTAGTTGTCAGATTGCCCAAAGGCCTGGTCCCACAACCATGTCTTTACCTTCCTCCTGAAGGAGAGGAGGGATGTTGATGACCTAATTTCCCCCAGGAGTGAGTTCCATAGGTGAGGGGCCACCACTGAGAAGGCTCTGCTCCTCGTCCCCACCAACCTCACTTGTGATAGCGGTGGGGTCGAGAGCAGGGCCTCTCCAGATGATCTCAAACTCTGGGGTGGGACGTAGAGGGAGATGCGTTCGGACAGATACGCTGGACCAGAACCGTATAGGGTTTTGTAGGTCAAAACCAGCACCTTGAATTGTGCTTGGAACTGAACCGGCAGCCAGTGGAGCTGACACAGCGGGGGGGGGGGGTGCTCCCTGTATGATGCTCCGGTGAGTAATCTGGCTGCCGCTCGCTGGACCAATTGGAAAGAGTGCCGGGGGAATCCATTTTAGCTATTCATTTCCTGAAGGGGGCGTGTTCAGAAAGAGCAGCCTTGGATGGAAATGAGGGAGGACTGTAATTGGCTGAGTGAGAGTGGGCGGAGCCTAACTTGGTAAAAGGAAAAAAAATGACATTAAAGGAAAGGTTATGAAACCCCGTCAAGGAGAGTGAACCTGGGTGTCAAAGGGAGAAGGTGTTAGGAGTTTGGAGTGGTGAAGAGGGTTAGAGAGAGACGTCTGGATTGGTCAGTTGGCTAGCAGAGATAGCCAGTGAGAAGATTACAGCTCTTTGGGAAGGATAGCTGGGGAGTGGAGAGACAGGTCCCAAAGGAGAAGGACTGCCTGTGTGGAGGAGTTTAGACATTACTGTCAGAGAGGAAGTGGAGGGAGAGAGAAGTGTCTCATGTGTAACTAAGTCTGAACTGTTTAGAGTAACCACTCGCTTTTAAGTCAGTATTTTGAAACAGCTAAGTGTGATACCTGAATTGTTCCAGTTCTCTTAAATAAACACCATTGTTTTGTTGTTCACAACCACTGCCTCACGTGTGCCTCTGTGGGTGAAGTTTTAAAAGCCATTTCCTGCAACAATCAGAACCATCTTTTAGTGTTCCCTCAGAACACAAGCCTGAGGGCTAATCCAACACACTCTTGCCTGAGATCCCTCAAGTAAGCCAAGGGCTGAACAATGCTCTTAATTTTGGTGGTGGCCAGAGGGTTTCCAAAAGGCTTTTTGGCCAGTAGAAAGTTTCAGCTTTCCTTGCAGTTTTTGTTTTGGGGCTTTTCATGACAGAAGCCTCGTTCCAATCTACGTGGTGTTCAGCTTTTGGGATTTTTATTTTCCAAAGAAAGCCTCGACTCCTTTCTAAGGAACATCCAAGGGATTCCTTCTCATGCAACTACATACCAGGGGGGGGGGGGGGGGCTCAGGGAGGCTTACAGCTGGCAACGATTGGTTGTCCCTATCTACACATAATACAATACAATAATTACAATGGATAAAACATTAAATCAATTCAATTAAAAAATTTGGTCTCCTGTGAGTCTTCCGGGCTGCCTGGCCCTGTTCCGGCAGCATTCTCTCCTGACGTTTCACCCGCACCTGAGGCTAAAGGCATCCTTAGAGGTTGAAGGTCTCCTGGAAACGAGGTGAGTGGAGGGCATGTCTGTCTGTGGAATGGTGTCCCGGGTGGGAGGGAGGGAGGACTCTTGTCTGTGGGAGGTCAGGTGGTCATTGGCTAACCCAGATGGGCACTGGCCAGCCACCCTGACCACCACCACCCCCACCCCCACGGTGCCAGGCGAGGCAGAGAAGAAGCCAGTGGGACCCATGAGAAGCGGGTGGGCCATGTCCACGGGAAGGAGGAGGGACCGTGGGAAGGGAGACGGTGCTGAGAACCTTCCAGGATCAGAGCAGCAAGGCAAGAGCCACACTTGGGAATCATAGAATCATAGAGTTGGACGAGACCTCCTGGGCCATCCGCTCCAACCGCATTCTGCCGAGAAGCAGGAATATTGCATTCAAATCACCCCTGACAGATGGCCATCCAGCCTCTGCTTAAAAGCTTCCAAAGAAGGAAGGAGCCTCCACCACACTCCCTCTGGGGCAGAGAGTTCCACTGCTGAACGGCTCTCCCAGTCAGGAAGTTCTTCCTCATGTTCAGGTGGAATCTCCTCTCTTGTAGTTTGAAGCCATTGTTCCATTGCGTCCTCGTCTCTCTCCAGGGAAGCAGAAAACAAGAGGGGATCCCAGGAGGAGGGGGTCCATCAGGGCCAGCTCATCGCCTCCTCCCAGGAAGGGACCCCCAGGCAGGGAGGGAGGGAGCAGCCAGGCTTGGGAGCTGCGAGGCTTTGCAATGCTAGTCGAGGTGATTCACGTTTGCCTCAAGCAGGCAAGAGTTCTTTCTCCCACCCTGGGCCCCATACATAGTTTCCCACAGGCAGACCCCTCCCCCTCTGAGGAGGCGTGCCGCCATTGTGGTGGGCGAAATGTCAGGAGAGAGTGCTTCTGGGACATTAATTGAAGGTGAGAGAGGGCAATGTGGGGAGCGGGGGGGGGGGGAGGAGAGAGGGGGTTGGGCTTCCTGGGCGCCGGGGGAGGGTGCTGCGGAGTGCCTTCTGTCCTGGAAACTCCTCGGGAGCCACGTTTCCCCGCGGAACTCCCCGCCGCAGTGTTCTCCCCGCTCCTTGGCGCGCTCAACGTTCGGGTTCTCCTCGAGCTCCCTCCGTGTGTGTGTGTGTTGTGTGTTTTGTGTGTGTGTTGTGTGTGTGTTTGTGTGTGTGTTGTGTGTGTGTGTGTGGGCTTCCACTCTCCCTCTCTCTCCCCTCAGAGGGAGGCCGCCCTCTTCTTCTCCCCTTCTTCTTCGGGCGCCCCGTCAATCAAGGCTGCAGAGCTGTTGGCAGCCAATGGGGGGCCTCCGGGGGCGGGGCGGCACGGGCTGGGCCAATGGGAGGGCGGAGGGGGCGGGCCTTCTTCTCGTGAGCCTCAGCACAGCCTCTCCCGCCGCCGCCAAAGCCGCCATTGTCTCCTGAGGCGAGGAAGACCCGGATGGAGAGACAGACGGAGAGGGAGAGAGGTGAGCCCGTGGTAGTAGTAGTAGTAGGCCTCGCTCGCTGAGGGCGGCCCAGCCCGGCCCTCCTCCTCCCCCGGGCCCCTCTTCGGACTCCGGCTCCCCATTGCCGGCCTCTTCAGCGCCTGAGGGGAAAGGAAAGGGCCCGAGGAGGCCTAGAAGGAAGGAAGGCCCAAGTAGGCCCCGGCCTGCCCCCCCCTCCCTCCCCGCCTGGCCTCCCCCAAGGAAGGAAGGCTTCCCTGGCCGGACCCCCCAGGAGGGAGTCTTCCATGGGGCTGCCCGGCCATGAGGCTCCAGAAGCACGCTCTCCTGACGTTTCGCCCGCATCTCAGGCAGGCCGGGGGGGTGTAAACCTATTCCCGTGGAATGGTGTGTCCCGGGAGGGTGGGAGGGTGGGAGGGGGAAGAAGGCGCTCTTGCCTGCCTGAGGCCAGTGTGAGTGTTGCCTTTGGCCGCCTTGAGGAGAAGCACTGAACAGCCTCGCAGCTTCAAGGCCTGGCTGCCTCCTGCCCGGGACACCCCTTGCCTGGGAGGCGACGTGCTGTCCCCGGTGGTTCCCAGCCTGGGATTCCCTCCCTCCCTCCTTCTTTCCTTCCTCCGGACATTCCCCTCTTGCTCCTCCTCCTCGAGGGGGGCTTCCCGGCTTCTTCTCTGCCTGGCCTGACTCGGGGGTCGTGGACTTGAGAGCCCAGCCTTTCCGTGCCCTCCCATCATCCCCTGTGTCCATCCTGGCTGACCACGGGCTCTGCTTCTCTGGTTTGGGTCAGTGGGCAGAGCCTGGCTGCCAGGATTAAAAGACTCTGAAATCATGACAGCCAATGAGGACAGGGGAGCTCCAGACAAGAAACAACCAGGGACAGCTAACCACCTGCCAACAAAGGAGGCCCCCAGGCAGTCAGCAGCCAGGCCTTGAAATTTAAGGGATTTAAGACTGCCTGCACATCGCACCTGCCCTAAAACCCTTACATTCCACCTGTCCTGCCCAGCACTTTTCATTTATTCATTACATTTGGCCCGGCCCTAGTCTTAAATGTGTCGTGATGTATTGTCTTGATGTTTTATTGTTATTGCTTTAATGTTTATTGGTTTGCTTTATGAGTTATTTATTGTTGTATTTGTTGTTGTTGTTGTTCATTCGTTCAGTCGTCTCCGACTCTTTGTGACCTCATGGACCAGCTGACGCCAGAGCTCCCTGTGGGCCGTCACCACCCCCAGGGTCTCCTTCAAGGTCAGTCCAGTCACTTCAAGGATGCCATCCCTCCACCTTGCCCTTGGTCGGCCCCTCTTCCTTTTGCCTTCCACTTTCCCCAGCATATTTATTTGTATTTATTTATTTCTATTTTATATTTATTTGTATTTGTTATGCTGTTGTTTTATTGAGGGCCTTGGCCTTTGTAAGCCACACCGAGTCCTTCAGGAGATGTTAGCGGGGTATAAATAAAGTTAATAATAATAACAACAATACTAATAATAAAACTGCTGGGCCGTTAAATGCTAATCGTGTGGTCCAGCATTCTTTCTGCGTTCTCCAGGAATAATGCGCCGTGCCCAGGTTGGGTCATCGCGTGCTCTGCTACAGCCGGCTTCTCAGGCGGAATGACCCGGCCGCGCCTTCCACGTTCCTTGAGTCCTTCTTGGGCAAAATAATATTTTCTGAGAGTATTTTCTGATAATGTTTTTAGAAATACTTTTCCTATATATTTTAATGAATATTTTTGTGGATATTCTTCTGCAAAAATATATACAAATATATTTGTGTATACTGTAATTTTAAGAATATTTTCACAAATATTTTGTGTGTATATATATGAGTATTTTATGTGAATAGAAATACAAATATTTTGCCAATATTTTAGCGATTATTTATGTGAATATTTTAAGGAATATGTTAGAGAATATTTTTGTAAATATTTTTACAAATATATTTCTGAATATTTTTGTGAATTAAAATATTTTTGTGACTATTTTTCTACAAATATTTATGCAGATACTTTTGTGAACTCTTGAGACCCCATCTGGGTCAATTAGCATTAAGTTAATTCATCACCATCTCAGCCCCATAGGAGGGTGATTATATACCAGCTTGCACATTCCGGGCTTATATCGGTCGAGATACAGCACTTTATGATGAGAGCACTTTAAGGCGCCCGCCTGTGCCGCCAACCGCATTAGCACTTTCGCCCCTTCCTAGCCCTCCGTGCCGCACCTTAGATACTGCACTTTAGCTACTGCACTTTAGCTACTATAGCGATTGCACTTTAGATCTAGCTCTTTATTGTGCACTTTATGAACTATTCTAGTGGTGTGGCCAGAACATCCAACACCGCCTGTATCGCTGTTATCTATGTGGTCCCCCATCCCCCTCTGTGTGTTATCCCTGTTACTATTGTATAGTGTGGGGGACAGGGGAGGAGGTGGGTTGGACCCTATAAATAAAAATGAGGTGGGGAGGGGGGTAGTGGGGAGGAAAGTAGATTGGCAAAGACCGGAAAGTCAAACAACGAATAAAGCTGGAAGTAAGACCTTGGCGTTAGACTGCGGCATGGAGGGGGGGAGGTGTTCCATGAGCCGAGGGGCCCCCATAGAGGTCGTGGTGGGAAGGAGGAGATGCGGGAAAAGGAGACCTCGAATTCGGCCTAATTCGGACTGCTTATCCATATTAACAACCCCCAACCGGTCTCCTAAGGTAAATTGGTGTAACCAGGTGAGCGGGCCCTCTGGTTTGAAGGTGGTGTTGTTGAACGCCAGATCTGTCAACGGAAAAACAACTTGGATCCAGGATTTAATCCTGGAGGAGCGGGCAGATCTGGCGTGCATCACGGAGACCTGGCTGGATGAAGCGGGGGGCGTAAACCTCTCCCAGCTTTGTCCTCCAGGTTTCTCCGTGCAACACCAACCAAGAACCGGAGGACGGGGAGGCGGGGTCGCAGTGGTCTATAGAGATTCCATCCATCTGACCAGGAGCCCCATCCTGCAGACCACAAATTTCGAATGCGTCCACCTGAGGGTGGGTGACCGGGACAGAATAGGGATTCTTGTAGTGTACCGTCCACCTCGCTGCACTACAGTCTCCCTGCCTGAGCTAGCGGGGGTGGTCTCGAGCCTGGTGGTGGAGTCCCAACGGCTTCTTGTGCTGGGGGACTTCAACATCCATGCCGAGGCGACCCTCACAGGAGCGGCTCAGGACTTCATGTCTGCCATGGCAACCATGGGGCTGTCCCAACAAATAACTGGCCCCACCCACTGTGCTGGACACACATTGGACTTGGTTTTCTGCCAGGGATGGGAGCAAGGTGGCGGTGTGGAGGAGTTGTCCATCTCTCCGTTGCCATGGACCGACCACTTCCTGATCAGATTTAGGCTCACTGCGCCCCCTAACCTCCGCAAGGGTGGAGGACTCATTAAGATGGTCCGCCCCAGGAGGCTTATGGATCCGAACGGATTCCTGATGGCTCTTGGGGATTTTCCCGCCACCTCGGTAGGTGACCATGTCGAGGCCTTGGTCGCTCTCTGGAATGGGGAGATGACCAGGGCAATTGACAGGATCGCTCCGGAACGTCCCCTCTCAAGTAACCGAGCTAAACCAGCTCCTTGGTTCACTGAGGAGCTGGCAGCGATGAAGCGAAGGAAGAGGGAACTAGAGAGCGTGTGGCGCTCGGACCCAAATGAGCCAAATCGAGCACGGTTTGTGTCCTTTTTAAGGGCATATGCCGCGGCAATAAAAGCTGCAAAGAAAACTTTCTTTGCGGCCACTATTGCGTCTGCAAAAAACCGTCCGGCGGAGTTGTTTCGGATTGTCAGAGGTCTTTTAACTCCCCCTACCTCAGGTGGGAGCCCTGACAACTCGGACACGCGCTGTGAAGCATTTGCTCGGTTCTTTGCAGACAAAGTCGCTTTGATCCGTTCTGGGCTGGACGCCTCATTAAATGCAGTCTCTGTGGATGTGACACAAGCACCTGTTTGTCCTATTTTGATGGATTCTTTTCAGTTTGTGAAGCCCGAGGATGTGGACAAGATACTTGGAGGAATGAGGCCTACCACGTCCATCCTAGACCCCTGCCCATCCTGGCTTCTGAAAGAGGCCAGAGGGGGATTGGCCGAGTGGGTAACGGTGGTGGTTAATGCCTCCCTTCGGGAAGGCACGATTCCAGCGAGCCTAAAACAGGCTATTATAAAGCCGCTGTTGAAGAAACCATCACTGGACCCCACTAAATTTGACAACTTTCGGCCTGTTTCCAATCTTCCCTTCTTGGGCAAAGTCATGGAAAGCGTGGTGGCCTCACAACTCCAGGTATTCTTGAGAGACACGGATTATCTGGATCCGGCACAGTCTGGCTTCAGACCGGGGCATGGTACCGAGACGGTCTTGGTCGCCTTAGTGGATGATCTCCGCCGGGAGCTAGACAGGGGGAGTGTGTCCCTGTTGGTGCTCCTGGACCTCTCAGCGGCCTTCGATACCGTCGACCACGGTATTCTTCTGGGACGCCTTGCAGAGATGGGCCTTGGGGGCACCGCTTTGCGGTGGCTCCAGTCATTTCTGGAGGGTCGCACCCAGAAGGTGTCATTGGGGGACTCCTGTTCAACACCACAGCCTTTGACCTGTGGTGTTCCTCAGGGCTCCATACTGTCCCCCATGCTGTTTAATATCTACATGAAGCCGCTGGGTGAGATCATCCGGAGTTTCGGGGTGCGGTGTCACCTGTACGCAGATGACGTCCAACTCTGTCACTCCTTCCCACCTGCTACTAAGGAGGCTGTCGAAGTCCTGAACCGGTGCCTGGCCGCTGTGACGGTCTGGATGAGGGCGAACAAACTGAAATTAAATCCAGACAAGACAGAGGTAGTCCTGGTCAGTCGCAAGGCCGAACGGGGTATAGGGTTACAGCCTGTGCTGGACGGGGTCGCACTCCCCTTGAAGGCGCAGGTTCGCAGCTTGGGTGTGACCCTGGACTCATCGCTGAGCCTGGATCCCCAGGTTTCAGCGGTGACCAGGGGAGCATTTGCACAGCTTCGGCTCGTGCGCCAGCTGCGCCCGTATCTTGGGAAGTCTGACTTGGCCACGGTGGTACACGCTTTGGTCACATCCCGCCTCGACTACTGCAACACTCTCTACGTGGGGCTGCCCTTGAAGACGGCCCGGAAGCTCCAGCTAGTCCAGCGCGCGGCAGCCATGTTGTTAACCGGAGCGGGACGCAGGGAGCGCACAACGCCCTTGCTGTCCCAGCTCCACTGGCTGCCGATCAGCTACCGGGCCCAATTCAAGGTGCTGGTGCTAACCTACAAAGCCCTAAACGGTTCCGGCCCAAAATACCTTGAGTACCGCATCTCGGCCTACCAGCCCACGAGGACCTTGAGATCATCCGGGGAGGCCCTTCTCTCGGTCCCGCCTGCCTCACAGGCACGCTTGGCGGGGACTAGAGAGCGGGCCTTCTCGGTGGTGGCCCCCCGGCTGTGGAACTCCCTCCTTGCTGAAATTAGACAGGCGCCCTCCCTCATGGCCTTCCGTAAGGGCCTGAAAACCTGGCTCTTCGAAAAGGCCTTTAATTAAGTGCTATGTTTTTGGTATGACCACCGGAATGGACTATGACGACGAGATGGATTATGACCCAAACAAGACGAAGCGGATTTTTAGTTTAATTAGTTGTGTGTTAGTAAGATGTGTGTTATGATCCTGATTACTGTAACTGTTGTCTTTATGTTCTATGTTCTGTACACCGCCACGAGTCGCCTCCGGGCTGAGAGTGGCGGTTAACAAATGCAAATAATAAATAAATAAATAAATAACATTTTAATTAATATTCTTATAGTTTTATCCACAAATATTTTTATGAATATTGTTGTTGGTATCTTTAGGAATATTTTTGTGAATAATTTTCTGCAAATACTTATACAGATATTTAGACAATGCTTTTGTGAATATCTTTATTATCTCTTGTGATTTTTTTTCAAATATTTTGTGAGTATCATTACCTTCGCAGGGGTGGTGGACCCATTAGAATGGTCCGCCCCAGGAGACTGATGGATCCAAATGGTTTCCTGATGGCTCTTGGGGATTTTTCCACCTCCTTGGCTAGCGATACTGTCGATGCTCTGGTCTCTGGCTGGAATAGGGAGTTGACCAGGGCAATTGACACTATCGCTCCGGAACGCCCCCTCTCGAGTAACCGAGCTAAACCAGCTTCTTGGTTTACTGAGGAGCTGGCAGCAATGAAGCGAAAGAAGAGGAGGCTAGAGTGCGTGTGGCGCCAGAATCCCACCAATCTAGCTCAAACACACCTGAATGCCTTTTTAAGGTCCTACGGTGTGGCAATAGAGGCAGCTCAGAAAACATTCATCACAGCCAATATTGCATCAGCGAAGAATCGTCCAGCCGAGCTTTTCCGAGTTGTCAGGGGCCTGTTAAACCCGCCGAAAAGCGAGGCCCCGGATAACTCGGTGGCTCGCTGTGAAGCATTTGCTCGATCCTTCGCGGATAAAATTGAGCGGATTCGGTCTGGCTTCGACGTCATGTTAACGGCAGTCTCTGGGGATGTAACGAGAGCATCTGCTTGTCCAGTTTTGTTGGATTCATTTCAATTGGTTCAGCTTGAGGATGTGGACAGGATCCTTGGAGAGGTGCGACCCACCACATGCATCCTAGACCCCTGTCCTTCCTGGCTGATCAAGGAAGCCAGAGGGGGTTTGGCAGGGTGGGTGAAGGTGATGGTTAATACCTCCTTACAGAAAGGAGAGTTTCCAGCGAGCTTAAAGCAAGCTATTATAAAACCGCTGTTGAAGAAACCATCACTGGATCCCACTCAATTTGACAACTATCGGCCAGTTTCCAATCTCCCCTACTTGGGCAAAGTCATGGAACGTGTGGTGGCAACACAACTCCAGGGGTTTCTGGTAGACACTGATTATCTTGATCCGGCACAGTCTGGCTTTAGGCCGGGAAATGGAACTGAGACAGCTTTGGTCGCCTTGGTAGATGATCTGCGCAGGGAACTAGACAGGGGGAGTGTGTCCCTGTTGGTTCTGCTGGACCTCTCAGCGGCCTTCGATACCGTCGATCACGGTATCCTTCTGGGCCGCCTCATGGACATGGGGCTCGGAGGCACTGCTTTGCGGTGGCTCCGATCCTTCCTTGAGGGACGGACCCAGAAGGTGTTATTGGGTGACACCTGTTCGGCCCCACAACCGTTGTTGTGTGGAGTCCCACAGGGTTCAATCTTGTCCCCGATGTTATTTAACATCTACATGAAGCCGTTGGGAGAGATCATTCGGAGTTTCGGACTAAGATGCTATCTCTATGCAGATGACGTCCAAATCTGTCACTCCTTCTCACCTGTCACCAAGGAGGCTGTCCAGACCTTGAACCGGTGTTTAGCCGCTGTATCGGACTGGATGAGAGCTAACAAATTGAAATTGAATCCAGACAAGACAGAGGTCCTACTGGTCAGTCGGAAGGCCGAACAGGGTATAGGGTTACAGCCTGTGTTAGACGGGGTTACACTCCCCCTGAAGACGCAGGTTCGCAGCTTGGGAGTGATCCTGGACTCACCGCTGAGCCTGGAACCCCAGGTCTCAGCGGTGGCCGGGAGAGCTTTCGCACAATTAAAACTTGTGCGCCAGCTGCGCCCGTACCTTGGGAAGTCGGATCTGGCCACGGTGGTCCACGCTCTCGTCACATCCCGGCTGGATTACTGCAACGCACTCTACGTGGGGTTGCCTTTAAAGACTGCTCGGAAACTACAACTAGTCCAGCGAGAAGCAGCCAGGTTGCTCACCGGAGCGACGTACAGGGAGCACACCACCCCCCTGTTGCGTCAGCTCCACTGGCTGCCAATCCAATTCCGAGCAGAATTTAAAGTGCTGGTTTTGACCTATAAAACCCTATACGGCTCCGGCCCAGTGTATTTGTCCAAACGGATCTCCCTCTACATCCCACCTCGAAGTTTAAGATCTTCTGGGGAGGCCCTGCTCTCGACCCCGCCAGTCTCTCAAGCGAGGCTGGCGGGGACGAGGAGCAGGGCCTTCTCAGTGGCGGCCCCCCGCCTGTGGAACTCACTCCCCGGGGAGATTAGATCGGCGACCTCCCTCCTAGCATTTAGGAAAAGACTAAAGACCTGGATGTGGGACCAAGCTTTTGGTCACTCTGATAATTAACTTAAGGACCTGGAAATAGACAAAGACAAACGGAGTAGAACGGACTTATGGACTCTGATATATGGACCCTGACATGAGATTGTTTTAGGTTTTTAGGATTTTACTATGTACTGATGTTTTAATTTAATGTGTTGAATTGTTATTTTTGTATTACTTGTTGTGTGTTCGGGCATCTAATTGTGCCCTCCCCTGTAAGCCGCCCTGAGTCCCCCCCGGGGTGAGAAGGGCGGGGTATAAGTGAAATAAATAAATAAATAAATAAATAAATAAATAAATATATTTCTGTGAACACAAATGCATATGTACATACATAAACATACACATATGGAGGGTGTGCATGTATGGGGTATATATATTTCTCTCTGTGTGTGTGTGTATAGTGCAGTGCTATGGAATCATGGGAGTTGTAGTTTTGCTAGGTCTTTAGCCTTCTCTGCCAAATAATCTTAGTGTTAGATACTTTTCTCCAAGATTGTTTTGCAGAGAAGGCTGAAGGCCTAGTGAGGTGTTTTGAAAGTCAAACCTCTCTCATTCAATTCTCATACAAGTCTCTCTCTCCAGTATCACACTAGCATATATATTTAAATAATACAGTGCTCAGCCACAACTACGCTACACACACCTCTACTATTTACTCTCCTTATAGCCCAGTTCTTTTGGGTGTGGTGTGTTCCACATATATTTAATGGTGGCAGTGGTGGGATAATAAAATATAGGTCCCTCCTGCCCGAAAATTCTTTACTGTATTTCCCTGGATGCTGGTGGTTGTGTCTCAGTGGCCATGGTAGTCCATGCTTTAGTCACATCCCATTTGGACTACTGCAACACTCTCTACGTGGTGCTGCTTTTGAAGATAGTTTGGAAGCTGCAATTAGTGCAGGGATCGGCAGCCAGATTGCTAGCCGGAGCGCCATACCGTGAGAGGACAACTCCCATGCTGGGGCAGCTCCACTGGCTGCTGATCCGCTTCCAGGCTAAATACAAAGTAGGTTCTTGTAGGTTTTTTCGGGCTATAGAGCCATGTTCTAGAGGCATTTCTCCTGACGTTTCGCCTGCATCTATGGCAAGCATCCTCAGAGGTGTGAGGTCTATAGCCCGAAAAAACCCACAAGAACCTAGTGATTCCAGCCATGAAAGCCTTCGACAATACATTAAATACAAAATGCTGGTCGTTACCTAGAAAGCCTTAAACGGTTCAGGCCCAGACTTTGCAGAGCCTCATGTCCATATACAAAGCGGCCTGAGCCTTGTGATCCGCAGAGGAGGCCCTGCTCTCGGTCCCACCCCTGTGTCAAGAGTGGCTGGTGGGACTGAGAGACGGGGCCTTCTCCGTGATCACTCCTTTCCTCTGGAACTCCCTCCCAAAAGAATTTTAAACTTCTCCCTCTCTCCTCGCTTTTAGAAAACTGCTGAAAACCCACTTGTGCCCTTTGATGTATGGAGAGGAGGGAGACTAATATGCCCGGCTTATACTTTCGCCTAGATAGGTTAAACCTTGTCTAGAGACTGGATCTGACTTCAGACCGCTGCTTGTGGCATAACATGTCACCTTTTTGTAAGGGTTCCAGCTATCATTCTCAGTTGCCTTTATTTAGTGTCAAATGTATATTAACTCTTATAACCATATAGGTTATTTACGTTTGTATTGTTGCATGACTTGTTTGTTACTAAGTTTTAGAGTTAGGCTGCTTTTATGTGGTTTGTTCTGATGTTCTCCTGTTTTGAATGTTTGCCATACAGGTTGGAAACCACGCTGGGTCCCTTTGGGGAGATTGGGCAGTCTACAAATACATTATTATTATTATTATTATTATTATTATTATTATTATTAATGCCTCTGTGTCTTGGTATTTCCGTGGTCAACATGATCCACGGAGGCAAAAGAGGATAATTTTTGTGTTCAAGGAGGTTTGGGGCTTCATGTTTAACCCTTTGCTTCTTCTTTCTTGACCAGGGACGTGTGGGTTTCTGGAGCCGCCCCGGCATGATGAGAAACAAACCGGCTGACAGATGGCCAGCCTCGGTAGAAAAGTCCCCAGAAGAGCCTCCCCTACACTCTGAGGCATAGAGTTCCTCTGCTGAGCAGCTTTTACAGTCAGGAAGTTCTTCCTAATGTTCAGAAGGAATCACCTTTTCTTCGATTTGAAACCATTGCTGCAAGTAATCAGAAATGGAAAGAGAAGTGACGGGTGTCCATGTTACAATTAAAGGTACATAGCGTTGTCAACATGGAGGAGAAAGCACATAAATGTACTGAATGCGGAAAGAGGTTTAGGTGGCACGCATATCTGAAAATACATCAAAGGACTCACACTGGAGAGAAACCCTATAAATGCCTGGCGTGTGGACAGAGCTTCACTCATAGTTCAGGTCTACGATCACATCAATGGATTCACACTGGGTAGAAACCCTATAAGTGCCTGGAGTGTGGACAGAGCTTCACTCGTAGTTCACATCTACGTTCACATCAAAGGACTCACACTGGGGAGAAACCCTATAAATGCCTAGAGTGTGGACAGAGCTTCACTCAGAGTGGACATTTACGTTCACATCAAAGGACTCACACTGGGGAGAAACCCTATAAATGCCTTGAATGTGGACAGAGCTTCACTCATAGTTCAGGTCTACAATCACATCAAAGGACTCACACTGGGGAGAAGCCTTATAACTGCCTGGAGTGTGAAAAGAGTTTCGCTCGGAGGGGAACTCTACGTTCACATCAAAGGACTCACACTGGAGAGAAACCCTATAACTGCCTAGAGTGTGGACAGAGCTTCACTGAGAGTGGACGTCTACGTAAACATCAAAGGATTCACACTGGGGAGAAACCCTTTAAATGCCTGGAGTGCGGACAGAGCTTCACTGAGAGTGGAAATCTACGTTCACATCAAAGGACTCACACTGGGGAGAAACCCTATAAATGCCTTGAATGTGGACATAGCTTCACTCATAGTGGAAGTCTACGTAAACATCAAAGGACTCACACTGGGGAGAAACCCTATAAATGCCTGGAGTGTGGACAGAGCTTCACGGAGAGTGGAAATCTACGTAACCATCAGAGAACTCACACAGTGGAAAAACCCTTCAAATGCCTGGAGTGTGCACAGAGCTTCACGTGTAGTTCAGTTCTACGTTCACATCAAAGGATTCACACTGGGGAGAAACCCTTGAAATGCTTGGAGTGTGGGCAGAGTTTTGCTGAGCGTGGAAGTCTACGTAACCATCAAATAACTCATACTGGGGAGAAACCCTATAAGTGCCTGGAGTGTGGACAGAGCTTCACTTGGAGTTCACATCTACGATTACATCAAAGGACTCACACTGGGGAAAAACCCTATAAATGCCTAGAGTGTGGACAGAGCTTCACTCGGAGAGAAAGTCTACATTCACATCAAAGGATTCACACTGGAGAGAAACCCTATGAATGCCTGGAATGTGGAAAGAGCTTCACTGCGAGTGGAAGTCTACATAAACATCAAAGGACTCACACTGGGGAGAAACCCTATAATTGCCGGGAGTGTGAAAAGAGTTTTGCTCAGAGTGGAAATCTACGTTCACATCAAAGGACTCACACTGGGGAGGGACCCTATGAATGCTTGGAGTGTGGACAGAGCTTTACTCAGAGTGCACATCTACGTTCACATAAATTACTCACACTGGGGAGAAGCCCTATAAAGACATAGCATATAGAACCATAGCATTAAAGAGTTGGAAGAGTCCACATGGGCCATCTAATCTAACCCTGCTGTGCTTTTATATGATTTTATGGCTTTAACTAAAATTGTTTTTGGTTAAATATTCATGATGTTTAATACTGTTTGTATAGATGTATATTTGAAGTTATATTGCAATGCTTTTAATTCGTGATGCTTTGAGTCTCCATATAGAGAGAAAAAGTGGGACATAAATAAGCATAATGATGAGGGCCATGTATAAATGTATAAATATGTGAGAGGAAGTCCTAGGGAGGAGGGAGCAAGCTTCCTTTCTGCTGCCCTGGAGTGGAACTCTCTGCCCCGGAGGGAGGGAGTGTGGTGGAGGCTCCTCCTTTGGAGGCTTTTCAACAGTGCCTGGATGGCCATCTATCAGGGGTGCTTTGAATGCAATTTTCCTACTTCTTGGCAGAGTGGGATTGGATTAGATGGCCCACTAGGTCTATTCCCACTCTGTGATTCTAAGAGCTGCTCT